>NC_092540.1:2463712-2766742 GCF_037038585.1 Patagioenas fasciata
TCTTTAATGACCATCATCAGTAAAAAGAGAACATATGCAAATGAATCATTAATTGCAGGCTTGTAAGTACTATCTTCCTCACACAGCTGGTTAGAAGGGGAGTTTGTGAGCACAAGATGAGAATCCCACTCGCTGTTGCGTATTTGAAGTTATTCTGATGATCAACTCTTGGCCTCAGCACAAACCTGTTCCCATTTTGATCCCCGAGGTCCCGCTGGGACCTGCTGTTGTGGCTTCACCCCCCAGGTGTCCTGCAGCCATCCCACCCATTGCTGCTTCCTCCATCCGCCGGGTGAAGTGAGGTGTCTATAAAGAGAACTATGAAATCACAGCACGTCTTCCCAGACTTTGAAGAGGACTTCTGAACATTGGAAACGTCTCTGTTATCCACGAAAGACAAACTCTAATATCGTAGGGTATCATCCCCAGCACAATGCAAAATGGGTCTTTGATGTTGCCAAGTCCCTCTGACATTCAGCATGGGAGCATTTATTTGTTTAAAATATTTCTCCAGATAAAACCCACTAACTTTGCTGAGAGCTAAGTCATGCCCATAATGAAGAACAACCATTTATCTTTAAAGCTATGCAAAACCGGCCTCTTCCAGACTTTTGGGCATGTTTGACTCTCATTGAACTGACTGTTAATTACGCAATGAATGGTTCACCTTTTCTAATTACAAGAAGGGAAAATATCTGCTGGTTCCCCCTGGCACATTGGCCACTTGAATCTACTCTCAGAAGAGGTTTTATCACATTTTGGAGTGGCAAAACTCACTGTAACTGCAGGCAGAACAATGCAAAGAGCATGCAGAGGACCCTACCATTTCTGTCTACATAGTGCATGCTTGGCCCATGAGTTACTTTGCTTTACACTGGCTGCTCTCTTCGGGGAAGGAAATTTGCTGAATCCTTGACCCTGTCTTGCTTTGTAACCAACAAGATACATATTGTGAAGCGAATGATACAAACCAGCCTCCGGAGCTGGGGCCAAGTGGACACGGAGTCTGTGCCCTGCACGCCTGACTCGAATGAGTTTTCACCCATAGAAATTAAATTTGTATACGCTAGAGCATTAATATTATCCAGCAAAGAGTTTCTGCTTATGTAGGAGAGGAGGCAGTTGTTCGGGGGAGTACGAAGCAGTGGGAGCATTATGCCTCCTGTTGTCTCTGGGAGATGCCTGTCATTTGTCATTTGAATTTAATAAAACAAGACGGTGAGATGGGTGAGTACTCAAAAGCTTGAGGAGTAATGGTTTTGAGTTATAATAGTAGCCCCCAAGGCAGATGAGTTGAAATTTATGATCCCATAAGTATGGCAAAAAAATGTTTGCTCTATCCATTGACTCTTTGATCTGATTTTCGCTTTGAGAAATGTCTCTGGCACTGTGGGCACAGGTTCTGTGCAGTAAAATTACCAGCCTGGAAAGACTCAAGTACTTTTGCAATTAGGCAGTATTTCTAAAACAAAAAGGCAACCAGGAAACAACTAAACCGAGAGCAAGCTTTGTCTTCACAGCACACACAGAGAGCGCTTATTTTGCCTTTCGTTTTGTGAATTGATTTACAAAGCGATAAAGTAAATTGTTCAGTAATTCTTCCTGAGTGGTTAAACGCGGGCGGTCAATAAGTTGAAACACGCTATAGAGTAAATGAGGATGTTGCAGAGCAGGAGATGGGCAACGAAGCGATGTGAAGAATTTCAAATGACGGCTCCGGTTTGCTTAGACGTGATTTCTCTTGTGTCCCTGCAGTGGCACAGCCGGGCAGCGAGCTTCGACAGCCAGGGCTCCTGTCCCTCGCCCAAACCACCACCCAGCCCGTGATACAGACGGCAGCGAGGAAAATGGGACTAAACCAAGTTATTTTTGCACTTGGCCTACAGTCTCAGTAATTTGTTGCTGAGTGGCACTGGCAGCAGCGAGACTTTCCAGTCTGGCTGTTCCCACGTAAGTAAAGGCAGAAACCCGTTCCGTGGTCAAATATGTCTTTGTCTAATACGTCTCCCAAGGTGATGTTTATTTTCTCGTGGCTTTCACTGTATGGATCCGTTTCCAGAGGAAGAAGGTAGACTGAGACATGAGCTGGAGGTTTGGTATGTAAAACCAACATGTAAAATAGTTTTTAGTCTGTATGAAGGCTGGAAAAGCGCAAAGATGCTCTGAGTGTCTACAGAGAGCACGGGTGGCCGGGGGAGGGGACCCTGGACCGGTCCCACCTGGAAGAGCAGCAGCAGCAGCAAAAGACACACGAGACCTTGGGATCTGCGAGCGGTTCTTTCCTCTTGTGCTCAGCCCAAACCCAGCAGCGTGTCCGCAGGTTTCCTCTTCACGTAGAGGTGTTCATGAGCTGTTAGAAGTTTGTGCGGTGTGTATCCCAAATTCCTTTCATCATATATAAAAAGATGCTGTTGATTCCTCTGGGGAGAATTCTTTGTTCCTGTGTTTGAAGCCTCCCCAGAGCTTCTTGCATGAACAGTTTCCTAAGACCCCTTCGTAGCTGCTGCTCATTCCTCCCGTGCATCACCACGTTATCCGGAGTGGAGAGAATTGCGTTGCCCCAAGTCCAAGTGGGGCTTGGACATAAAGGGGGAAGATGTTAGAGAAATGGGTGACATCCTTGCATGAGCACTAGGTCTTCATTTCTTATATCATCCTAGTAGTAAAGGGTGAACAAAAGGGTAGAGGGAAATATAGAAACACAACCAATATTAAAAAAAAAAGCTTCTAAATTTTTTTCTTGAACTATCAGCACTTAATGAAAAAAGTTTCTAAGGCCAAATCCCTGGAGGAAGATCAAGTTTTGAAAATAAAATGAAACTTTAGAGGCCAAGAATGAAGTTAAACATCCCGACCATTGGCTTTGCGAACACAGCTAAACTGGCTGATCTTTATCAGCCAGACGTGGATTTTGGACACTTTCTCATCATGGATTTTTCTCCAAGTTAATAAGGACATTAGTGCTGTTTGTTCCACTGTAATTAAATTAAGTACATGCAAATATTTTGGTTCCGAGTTCAAATTTGCTGGCAAGGCAGCCATTTCTCCTCACTTCAGGCTGGCAGAACTGCACACATTGGCCACCACCTTCAGGTCAACTTCAGTTTCCATCTCCTAAACGTCACAGCATCAGCCTTCACCGAACACCACGATTAGCAGAGAAGGGTGTATTTCTGCATTGTTTTTCTGAGTAAGATGAATCCTTTGTTCAGTGAAGGACAAACACATAATTTCTCATCACACCTTGTGTCTTAATTCTCTTTTATGTGCCACATGCTATAGAAGCAGAAACTCAATAAAATTATTTGATTTGTAAGCCTTGCCTCGTCTGGTGAAATACTTCGTCTTGCGAAAGCGGTAACTGTCTGTTATGTGATTTTGGACGGTTACAGTAATCACAGCAGATGCTATAAAATGTGATAATGACAGACCTTTGCATGCTGTGATTTGAAGCAGCGACTCCTTAGGCATAGAATTTGCAGTTCTCGCTTGTCCTGGGACAGCCAACACGCATCCCTTGGGGAATTGCTGAGCGCTAATCACAGAGAAAAGAAATATATATATATATATTTCAAGCACTTAGAGTTCATTGAAACAAAAAAGGGGCAGAAATGCGTTAGCTCACAACATAAGGAGCACTGTACAATTCTACCGAAGGACATGGCTGGGGATGCCCCTTTAGCAGACAACCCATCCTTCCTGGGAACGTTCCAGGTCTTCTAACCACGCAAAATAATTGATTTACAACGACGGTTGATTCAAAAACCAACCATGAGCCCCCTGAACCTTGACCTGAGCTGACCTGAGCCCGGGGTGTTGAGCACCATGACTTGGAAATGCCTCTTTCAGGTTTGCAGATCAAAGCACCCGCATCAAGCGCCGTCCCCAGGAGAAGTCCCAGCTGTCCCAGCTGGATGCCAGGATGGCACTTGACAATCATTAACCGCTCTAACCCACTCAAATCCTTTTCTTTAATCCCAGCTTCTTGGTTTTTGGCATTTTCTGTATAATCTCTGTCTCTTATCCATTCTCCTTGTTATCTAGGATTTAGTCAAAACATACGTGGGGTTTGACACAAAGCTGCTATTTTTAATCCTCGCTTCACACCGATAATCAATTTGCACTCAATACTGGCTGTCACTTGCGTTACTGGAAAACTGGATCTCACGCTGGTGAATAACACCCACGGCGGGGTAGTTCAACCCCCTACACTTATATTTTAACTGCTGAGATCGTGCCACGTCCCTTGGCGAGGGGATAATCAAACCATTGTGTGTTTGTCATCTCCTCAGCGCAGCCACTCGAGAAGATTGGTCACACTCATGGAGACGAGACACACCGTGCGAGCACAAATATTTCCCTTTCATCTGGAGAGGGATTATAACTCTGAAAAGGAGCTGAGCCTGGCACAAGTGCCATCCCAGGATTAGCTAAGTTGCTTTCTTGCTCCTTCTCTCAACCATATGATAGTAACTCATGGAGAAGTTTAAATTATCACCAAACAAAATCAGGACGATGACCCCAGGGCCATGTCCCATGGGAGACTTTGCCATTGTGAGACTCTCGCTCCTTCAGACCTCCCTGGAAAGGTGAATTTCAGGCTGTGGATGATGTCCCCTTATCTTTTTAGTTTTAGCCTCATAGTCTCCAATTTCATAGAGAAATGACGGACTGCAGGAGGAGTTAGAGGCACTGAAATGAAGGCGGCCACTTATTAACGATCACTGCTGGTTTAATGGTGGGGACACAGGGAGAAGTGAAACCCCACTCATCACAAGGGGTCAGAGGGGTGAGGGACCGTCCCAGCCAAGTGCCCTCCCACCCGTTTGAGAGCAAAATAACTTCATACGTGAGGGGAAAATAAAAAGGTGAAAAATCCCCCAAAGTGGCACTCTAAAAGTGACCATTAATTTCTAATTATGGAGCGCTCCTCACAGGTAGGCAAAAACCACCCCCCCAAAACCTTCTATTGACACATAGTCACATATCCCCAATCCCATACACACACCGGTCCTGCTTCTGTCTTTAGTTCAAGTATCTTCAGATACTTTTGCCTCACTTATGTCATAAGGTGATAAATCAGACAGCAAATTATAGCTCGTTTAAGGAAAGTATAGCCCTGATCCCTGAAATTCTTATCTCAGCTCTCTAGTTATTCTTCATTTTTTGTACTTTTGCTATTTGCCCTCTTAATTGTCTCTCTAATCCAGCAGTCCTAGACTTCTCAGTCTCATTTTGCTACAGGTTTTTCTCCCCCGGGTCCCTGATCATTCTTCGTGCCATTAAGATTATATATATCAGTACAGTTGTGCACTTACTTATTTAAATGCCAGGTCAGGGATCTAATTTCTAGTTATAATGCATCACGCAAGGATGACCTCATTGGGACAAGAAACTGTCATTTATAGAGTCACAGCTCCTGGATGCACAGAACAACGACAACGAAAGGATAGTCTAAATTTTGCAAAAAAAAGGTAATATGTAGGTTGTTTTTCCAGGGTGAGCAGCACCCCAAAATCAGGGTTGTTGAGAGTGCTGCGGGTGAGCCTGTGCAAGGTGGAGCTCAGCTGGTCTTTGCAGATGCACAGGCTTAGGAAAGCTGGATCTTTGTCCAAGTGTAGCTCTGCAATCAGCCTTCGGTGGCAATAGCGCTGCTTGGATATTCCACAAATTGTTTGTTTGTTTGTTTGTTTTCTCCCTGGACTTCTCCCAAATATAGTTTGTAATTATATTCTATAGCTTTATATATATATATATATATCTATATACACATACAGACAGTGCGTTAGTCATGCAAATATAATTACGCATCTTATGTTCCCGAGTCATTCGTCATGAAAAACACGGAATTTAAAGCACATGTATTACGAAAACCCAGTGTAGGCTCCTATTAAAAATGCAGTTCATTAAAGCTCATAAAGTACCTTAGGATGGGTCAAGGCAAATCCTGAGAATGCTCTGTTGCCGTGGGAACAGCCGGCACCGGAGCCAAGTGCAGACGCGGTAACCTGCGGCATCAGAAACCAACGGGAAAATATGATTAGGAGACAAAGCCCCCCAAAACAGACACCCTGAGATCCCCATGGGCCTTCCCAGGGCTGTGTCCCCATGGAGGGGACCCGTGGGCCAGTGTGAGATGGGTCAGTGGTACCGGGGAAACATCCCACAGCAAATCAGTGACCGGGAAATATGACCCAGTCATCAAATCCACATATGCAAAACACTTTCTGGATTGTTAGTTGCTTCTGAAGCCGAAGACTTCCTCCTAATCTCCCGTTAGCAACTGCGCATCCCTCTCCGTTTCAAATTCCCTCAGAAGCTGAGGGTTTCTTCACTGCCATGAGGGACAGAGTGGAAGAGCTGTAATTAATTAAGTCGGTTTGCTAACATTACTCTACATGGCTTACATAAATGAAGGAGGATTTTGCTCATTGCTCTGCTGATTTCCCCCCTGATGCTGGAGACCACTCTGCCCGCCCCTCCAGCCCCTGGACCCCAAACGTCCCGTGGTGTCCCCCTCCCAGCTCCCCGTGCCAGCCCGATGGGGGCTTTGGTCCCACAGACCTCATCCCATGTCACAGGTGCCCTGCTCGGCCTCGTGCACATTGGAAACCCCTCGAGATTCAGGCGGGACATGAAGAAGAAATTGTTGCCCGTGAGGGCAGTGAGAGCCTGGGCCACGTTGGTGGTGGCTGAACCACCCCTGGAGACATCCCAGGCCAGGCTGGACGGGGCTCTGAGCAACCTGAGCTGCTGAAGATGCCCCTGCTCATGGCAGGGGACTGGACTAGATGAGCCTTGAAGGTCCCCGTCAACCCCAGCTGTAATACTCTATAATTCTACAAAAGCTGTTGCACCAGGCACAGCAACCCGGGCACGGCCCCTGCCTGCTGGAGATGAATTAACGCAGCTTTTCTAGGACATAATCATTACAGAAACCAGGAGGACCTTTCTGCCTGTTGCTTTATCTAATGAACCGCTAATTGCTGCGCGCTGTGTATGTTCTGCAGGGCTGCCGAGCTGCTCTGGCTGCCTCCATCTGATGGAGATGGCCCCTCTATGGGGATGAGCTGCCCCGACCCTTGGGGCTTCTCCTTCCTAGTGCCTCAATGCGGGGAAAAAAATCACATAGCCACTAAATAGCATCCTGCAACCAGGAGCTGAGGTGGTCTGTATTCCAGATTAATGGTCTGGTGCTGGTGTGGGAGAAGGTCCTTCCAAGCTCGTTCCATAAGGCGATGCCAGCAGTGAGGGCTGTGGGGCTGCCCCTGGGGCTCTTGGATGCTCCTGCGCTCACCAGAAACCTCCACAGCAACATCTCCTGCCCCATAGCTAAGGGTGATGCAGCTGCAGGCTGAACTGCTCCTTGGTCCCAAGCCGGGTTTCTCCTCATGAGCAAAGATGTCAAAAACTCCAAAGGACATCGTTATTATCCATCATATATCCACAGCACTTAAAAAAATCGAGCTGCTTTCTGAAACCTGGAGTTTCCCTGGTGTACGTGAACGATCGGCCAAAAATAAGATGTTTTCCACAGCAAAGGCAGTCCCAGCGCTAACAGGTATTTGTGCTGCCAGAAGCAGGGTTGTCAGATATGTCAGCAGCAAACACCCTTCAGGGTGAACCACGGTTGGGTAGATCAGATTTAATAAGGATTTCTTTAGAGGAAAACTAAAACATGAGAATTTAAATCTAAAATACCCTCATTCCCACCCCAAACCATGTCTCCTTGGTGGCAGAACAGTGGTAGGAATGGAGTTGATGATGCAATTCAAGTAATTATTTCCTAAAATTACCTCTAAGGCTGGGAAGGTGGCTCTTGCAGCGAAAGGAGAAATGGAGGGGCCAGCAATGCCAGAAATTGCCTGGATTCCCTCTGAGCATCACCCGGGGACGCTGCAGGGTCAGCACACGGCACGGTGACACCGCGCCCCAGCTGCGCAAAATGCATGGGATTTATTGGTACCGACGTCTCTTGATTAAATTATAGTTCTTCCTTCATTTTTTTGTGTCGCGAGCTGAAAATTTCAATTTCCGAGGCCAGTTTGGCTCAGGAGGGGAAAGAAGCTGGAGATGGCAGATGACACCGACACGGAGGTGGCTCAGTTGTGGAAAACTGCTTTTCATTTAAAGCCCTGATTTCCTGAAAAACTGCGGTCGAGGAAGAGCCGGCAATTCAGCACAAAGCTGTGAGGACAATTGTCTGCAGGAGCCGGTCACAAAGCCCAGCTCTGGCCTGTGTGCTTGGCTGTTACGAGCTCTCCAGGTCGCAAGACTTGAAGCAATTTTAGGTTAAAAGGGAATAAAAAGAAGGAGAAGGACTATGAAAGTCATGGGCACTTGGCAAGGAGCTGCTGCCTGGAGGTCAGGGACTGGATTTCCGCCATAAAATGGATTAGTGTTTATTTCTTAGTTCTCATTTTCCCCTTAGTGCCTAATTATGTATTAAAATATCGCATTCCCATTGAGAGGGAAGAGACCATGAAGATTATTGGTTCCAACCATTAATCCAACACCGGAATTAACCCATGTCCCCTAGAACCTCATCCACACCTGGTTTCCTTGGACAGACGCTCCTCCAGTGCCTTTGCCTCGTGGACTTCATCAGACTTCACATTTTCACTTGCCCGAGCGATTCCATACAAGAGCTCATCATTTTCATTTACCAGGGCTACTGGGCAATTTTGGAGAAATCCATTTAACTGAGCAATTAGCGAATCAGTAGCATAGCTCCGCATTTTACCAGAAACAGAAAAATCGGTAATTTCTGTTTGTTTTGACCCTACCTCTGTAGTAATGGCAGCAATTTTCTGTAATAATCGCAGTTACCATGGTTATACCTCCCTCCGCATTGTCAGACATTGTCAGAAAGACACGGACCTTGTGCTGGCACAGCCATGGGAAGGCAAAGGGGCTGGAGACCCCAAAATCAGTGCTTCATTGAGCCCCAACACACAGGGCGGGAGTTGGATGCAAACAGAGAAATAGAACTTACCTTGTGTTTCTTGGAGCTGGCCCATGGTCCCCACAATGCAGGTGGTGCTGGGCAAACCCAAACCCTCTGCAGTTTTGCTTCGGGAGGATTTCTTAAGCAGAAAATTCGGATCCATTCCAGCATGGCTCTGGGGAGCTGATTTTCAGAGAGGAAAGAAATTAAAGAACTGCTTAGCTGAATAAGCTGAGCTGGTGGTTTTGTGTCCTCAGGAAACATCTTCAATAATGATAGCATTAGTAATAATAACACCCCAAAGAAAATCCTGGTGAAATCGCGTAGACGCCAGGATGCGTGAAATCCCTGGGATGGTGTGAGCTGCCTGCCTGGGTCTTCCTCATGTGTGATCTCCTTCTTGGAGAGAGATGGGTGTATTGCCCCAAAAGGGAGCAGTGTACACGGGGTAATCCGTCTTGATCAAAGCACTGAAAATAACTGCAAATTCTGTTAGTAAATTAAACTGTCCAGAAAGTAATGAAAGTTTGCGTGTGCCACAAAGCACAGCTCCTCTGACAGGGCTGTGAGCTCCAAAGGCAAAGGTTTTATGTTTCATTGCCCTGTCGAGGGGAAAGGAAGGAGCGGACACTGGGAAGCTGGTTCTGCAACAGCCTCGTAGTTCTGCAGAATCCAGCTTTCTAAAAGAAATCTCAGTTTCTGTCTTTTTCTTTGAGCTGCAGCACATTTCCCCCATCACCGCACAAGCAATGATGGAGGCGGAGGGGGTGTGAGTGTCGTGGAGGGTTTTGGGGGCCCGCAGTGGGAGGTGTGAGGGACAAGGGGCAGCTCTGTGCTGTGGGGGGGATGGCAGGAGCCAGGTTTGGTGTTTGAGGAGGAAAAGTGGGGCTGGGACAAGTGGGGCAAACTGAGCACAGCCACGACCCGACGTGCTCATCCTCAAATCTCAGCATCAGCATCTCCCCCAGGCAGAAATGACCAGGGATGAGGGGACCCCAGAGGTGTCCCCGCCCCGGGCTGAGCACCTGCAGTCATGGAACCGTCTCTGTGCCCAGACACCCCAGGAAAACCTCCCCTCGCACCTTGTGGTTCCCATCCCTTCAGATCCCCCCACTACACTCACACTCCTGGGTCCCTCCTGTCCCCAAATCCTTTGTAGCTCCCTGAGCTCCCTGACAATGCAAAAATCAGAAATAGCTGGGAGCTGTGATTGAGCACACACATTTAAATCCCTGTTACTAACCAGAAGACCCCACTTTCAGTGGAAGACGATGATCTCCATGTCAGAAAGCAAAAGCAGGCTGACCTCCGGCTCAGCACACCTGGCCAGATGCTGGCAGCGCTCAGAGGAGGCAGATTTAGGTGCAGCTCAGCCCACACGGACACGGAGTAACAGGCCTGAGCTCTCCCTCTCTGCAGCAAAGCTCCAAGCAAACAACGCTGGTGAACTTGGTTGTGCTCACTCTACATTTTCATTAGAAAGTGCGAAGAACCGTGGGCAAGCTGCTGCCATTGCGTGTCCCTCTTTGCACGTCCGAGTTCATCTCGAGCTCCAGCGTCCTCCCACTTCTGCTGCCAAGTCCTGGATAAAGCGCTTTGTTGCCTCCCAATCCATGTGTGATGAGTTAGACCTCAACCAGATGTTACGTGGGCAGAAATACCTATTTGAAGTTAAAAGCCTGTGATTATACTCACCAACCAGCCATTAAGAAAGTATTAAATGGAGAAATTATCCCCCCTTCTTGTTTCAATACAATAGCATCTCTATAATACACTTGTTTAAGTTGCCTGCTTTTAATGTTAGTTCCCTTGTTTCTAATACTACATGCAGAACCATTTCACTTTATCAATAGCTCCTGTGAACTGGAAAAAGACTCAGGGAGGGGAAAAAAAGCCAATATCCTTGAGAATGAGACAAAGGGGAAAAAATTAGCCAGAAGAGCTTGCTTTCTCTGTCCTACTGTTAACATAACTTCTCAATTTACTTTATCAGATTGCCTTCCAAAAAGAAGTTATTTTTCAAGAGGAGCAGAGATGAAAGGGATTATTACTTACAGAGACGACTCTTTAAAGAGATAAAATGTCTGGCAATTAAAGTACAAGGAGCTGCAGACTCACAAGGAGGGCGGTGGCCTCACTGGAGCAGACACATTAGCATATTTTCCACTAACCCCTCGTTACAGGAGGTGATAAGTGGCTGTGAAGCTGCCGAGGGTCCATCCCGCCCACAGCCGTAGGGAGGGGTCCCCCCCTTGTCCCATCACTGGCTGAACGGTCCCGTGTGCCTGCAAATGAAGGTTTTTAGCAGCCTCCGGTGGGGGACAGGGGCTGCTGCAGCGGCTGCAGGTGACCTGGACGGTGGAGCCGCTGTCACCGGTGACCTGGGCGACAACGCTGCGTTTTCCTCGAAATCCGCTAATTTGGGAGGGACCGGCCGGGCGGGCAGCGCTGGGGCCGGGGCTGCGCGGAGCCACCGGGAGCGGCCACAGAAGCGACAACCCCGGTTCTAAGGGGACCCCGCCGGGGTCCAGGGCAGGTGCTGCCCCCTCGAATCACCCCAGCCCACTGGATTGTCCCCGGGTCACCGGCTTCTACCAGGGTGGGGCCGGCAGCGGCAATTAACACCTATTAAAACACCTGGAGACCTGATAATCCCAGCAGCTGTGGCACAACCGTTGCTTTCTCCTGATAGGGTCGATAAATGTTTAAAGAAGACAAAAAAAGAAATCAATGAGCCCTGGCAGGAGGTGAACTCTTGTGTTTGCTGGCACCAAAGCCCACTGGGTGCTTGGGGGGTTGGTGGTGAGAGCTTGGCCCAGGTTGGCAAGAGGGGTGGTGGATGAAGCATCCCTGGAGACATCCCAGGCCAGGCTGGACGGGGCTCTGAGCAACCTGAGCTGGTGAAGATGTCCCTGCTCATGGCAGGGGGGGCACTGGGGGAGCCGGAAAGATCCCTCCAACCCAAACCATCCTGTGAGTCTATGGTTCTGCCACCTGCATCCATGTCACAGTGTCCTTCTCGGCTCACTGTGGTTTGCTTGGCCCCCTTTGGGAGACCAGGACCACAGCGAGGGAGCTGCTGTTCTTCACCCAAGCCGCCTCCAGCCAGCTCGCAGTCGAACCACTTTTGATGATCAAACATGTGATTTTTGTCTAAGTGTTTGCCAGCAAACGGAGATAATGCTGTTCTGCTTTATGGGGGTTATTCCAAGGATTAATTAGTTGATGTTTCTTGAAGTACTTTGAAGATGTGGAGTGCTAGATAAGTGCTGCGCTTTATAAGCTGTTCAGGCACTGCAGTTATTTTTCCATTTTGCTTCTCATCCCCAAAGTGTTTGTACAAAACACATTCCACATGAGCGTGTGGTTACTGCAGGCACTCGTCACGTCGGGGTTTTGCAGGGTGGCAGCAGACGGCCCACCCACCCTCATACCAGCAATTTCCCCTGTTAGTGAATGTGTCCCAAAGGAGAGAAGGCAGAAGCCTCTGTCCCCCCACCCCACAGCACTCCCGTCCATGGGACACATCCCCACCAGCACAGGCAGCATCATTTGGGGGTGCAGCAAGAGCCCCCCATCACCGCTTACAGCGATGTAAGCCAGGTTGACGCTGAGCCGGAGGGCGCTGCACCTCCCGGGCAGCCCGTGGAGACAGAAACCTCTTTTCCTCCCATTTCATGAGCAGTTTTTGGCAGCGAGCGCAGGGTCTCAGCTCTTGCGGAAGGAACGCACATCTCGTTTTGACAGGCTGACCTTTGCGTCTGCTCCTGGCTGTTCCCAGCGAGGGGAGCACAACTACATGGGGTTTGTGCCCCTCTTGCCATGGCAATATGAAGCTTAATGAGTGAGATTTTCTAACGAGATTAAAATAGTTGCCGGGCACGTGATGCTCAGCACAAGCAGGACTCTGGCCACTGCCGCCATGGGTTGGACCTGTGAGTACGAGCACCGGTGTCTCAGGGGAGCGAGGGTCCCACTGTGCAGGACTCGTTTCAGGTTAGGAGATGGTTCCTGGTGCAGAATTGTTGCTGCCCCATCAATTTTAATTCAAGCTAAAAAAATCATTGGCATAATTATTTACAACTGTGCAATTTCTGAAAATTATATTTCTGTTACCTTAGTTATTGATCTTGAAAAGGGCTATAAATTGACTTGACAGTTCACATAGTCCTTCACACTTGGATAATTTCTCTGCTCGACTTGCACTGTGTGTTGAACTTTCAGCACCATCCAATTACAGTCATTCGAAGTGTGTGTTTAAACATTCTTCTTATGCAACCAAAAGATACTTTGATTGTAATACAGAAGAACTCGAAGCGAATATTAAGTCACCTCCATGTGGCCGGACAGCTTGGGTGCGGGGGGGTGGCACAGACCCGGCTTTATGGCAACATGGGGGTGTCGTGGTTGTTCCTGGAGGGCGGGTGGCCCCAGGAGACACCAGGTCCTTGGTCCCCATGGGGCTGGGACCTCCCTGGGGCGCCCAGGCAGCTCCGTGGCCTCTCGCTGTGAGGGCTCCCTATTGCAACATGGGCAGGATGTGACTCCTGCCCCACCAGACCAGCTCACGGCTTCATGTGTTCAGTGTTTGTCCCCAGGACTCATCTCTGATGGGAAGAAGGGACGCTCAACAGCACACAGACACCTCGTAATTCCTTCTCTGTGCTCTCAGGCCGCTGTGACAGGAACAAATCACAGCAAATCTGGGTTTCTGGGGGACTCATGGCACCTCTGGCCAGAAACGGGCCCAACACGGCACCTTCGGGGTGCGGTGCGAGTGGTATGAGTGGCACAGTCCCTGCTGGGTGATGTGACAGGGACTGGAAGGATGTGGCCTGGTGGCCACGTGGGGCTGTGCCCATGCCCAGGTGCAGCCCTGGTGCTGGTGACAGGGTCTTGAGCCCCGGCAGTGCTGGAGCCGCCATCCTGGGGGCTCCAGACCTGCCCCATCTCCTTTGGGATGCTGCTGTGGGGCTGCGCAGGACTCAGCATCGATCAAACAGGGACGGGAAGGGGCTCGGGGGACCTTACGTGAAGGGTGTGTGGCTATCCCGTGGCTGCAGGAGGAAGACAACTGTGCTCCATTAGGAGCGAACTTGGAAAAGCAGCAACATCTGGTGCCTGCTGGCTAGGACGCCCCCCCGGCATGCCAGGGGGATCTCCGGTTTTCCTCTCAGATTAAGGGATTTTGCTGTTTGCTCATAGTTTTGTACATGCAGAACAGGCTGGCCCTGGCCAGGCTCAGAGATCCCTTTGCTGCAGCCCAAAGCCCTGGTTTAAAACCCTGCCCAAAGCCCAGCCCAATCCCCCAGTCCAGCCCCCCAGCCCAGGAGCCGGCTGCCCTCACTGCTCTGGCCAGCCCTGCAGGGACACCCCACCCTTGGGAACATCTTTTGGGGTGACTCTGGTGCAATGCGGATCTCATGGCTCTGGCAGCCTGGCCCCAGCACCCCCACGCTCCCCCCAAGCAGGTGGCTGCAGCTCGCTGCGTAGTATTTATTCATTATATCACAGAGAACAACATCTCATTAAATGAGTCCACGTTTCTGCAGGGTTGTCCTGGGCAGGGACGCCCGGGGCTGGTGGGTGGCCAGGGATGGAGGGGGTCCAGCATTTCATCATTTCACAGTGATGGGAAACGGGGCAGAGACGCCATCCCACACGGGGGCCGGTTGTGCCGGGACGGGCGCACGGGGCCGCCCCGCTATGGCCCCTCACACCTCCAGCTTCTTCTTCATCTCCATGCGGTAGATGATCTGGTAGCCATCATCCCAGGCGTAGATCTGCCTCTCGTGGGGGCTGTACTTCATGCCGGAGTGGGAGCCGTAGCGCTTGGGGAAGTAGACGAGGGAGGCGTCCTCGGGGGCCAGCGTGCCGCTCACGTCGAACACGCACTGCACGCGGGAGCGGCTGGGCAGGCGGGTGTTGTAGACCACGTGCAGCGCCCCGCACACCACGAAGGCGCCCTCGGCGTTCTCCCGCGGGCACGGCGTGTCCCACATCTGCTCGATGTCCAGCGAGGTGGGGTCCAGCTTGGCCAGGCATATGTTCTTCTCATCCTCCTTGGTGGCGTAGATGGCCCAGAGCCCCTCCTCATCCGCCGCCACCTCGATGTAGGTGAACGGGGAGAGCCCGAAGACGGGGATCTGCTCCTCGGCCGGGAACACCGAGCTGTCCACCACCGTCTTGTTGGCCAGGTTGAACTTGATCACCTGGAAGGGGCCCTGCTGGCGGATGTAGTAGAGGTGTCCGTTGTAGACGAGGTGCCCGGTGCCCACCCAGGGGTAGGGCAGCTTGATGCGGGCGGCCTTGCGGGTGGCAGAGAAGAGGGTGAACTCCCGCATGCGGGGGAAGACGTACACGGTGTCGTTGGCAGTGCCATCGAAGACGTAGATCTTCTCGGAGTTCCCCGCGGCATCTTTGGTCCAGAGCCCCGAGGTGCTGCCGAAGCGCTTCAGGATCTTCATGGATCTGATGCTCGCGATGGTGTCACTGCAGTCTGCGAGAGCGGGACAGTTGTGACATCCTGAAAGCCCTGGAGCGAGGAAAGCTCCCACCCTGGGCCGGAGTCACAGGGGTCCCGCTGGGTCCCACCCCAGCCCTCAGGCAACTGCTTTGCAAACTCACTGCGGAGGTTGCAGTGGTGGCATCAAGAAGTCCCCTTGTGCCACCCTCACCCCAGCCCTGCCCCAAGGGCTTTGGAGAAGCCCAGGGCTCTGGCCTGGGGCTTGCATGGGGCTCCCAGGCAGCGGCAGGGGTGCAGGGTTTGTGCCAGAGACACCCAGAGATGCTCTGCTGGGACACAATGCTACACCATGGGTCCAGGGCAGACTGGGTGTGCTGGGGAGGTCACCCCACAGCAGCCCCTCACCTGTCAGCTTGGTGTACTTCTCGTTCTTCCTCTGCTTGGCCGTGGCCACCTGCTTCTCCATCAGCGTCTCGTCCACCTCCACGCAGGGCGGCGCGGGGTTCTGCATCTCCAGGTAGTCCACCTCGCGCTCCAGGCGGTCCACGCGCACCGCTGCGCTCTCTGCCTCCGTCCGCATCGCCTCCCGCTCCTTCTCCGCCGCCTCCAGCATCCCCAGCACCTGGTTCTTGAAGTCCCGCAGCTCCGTGGAGTAGCGGCTGCTCTGGTCGTGCCACTGCGAGATCCTCTCCTGGGGTGGCCATGGGGACACTGAGGTCTCTGCTTTTCACAGCCCACCCGCAGCAGCCACGGGAGCCCCCACGGCCACAGGGCACTGCAAACATGACTCTGGGTCCCATCCTGCCACCTCTGGCACTGTAATGCTCCTGTCCTAGATGTTCCTGTAGCCTCAATGCTCCTGCACCCCTGATGCTCCTGCACCCATGATGCTTGTGCACCCCTGGTGCCCCTGCACCCGCAATGCTTGTGCACCCACGATGCTCCCGCACGCTCAATGCTCCCAGCCCCATGACATCCCTGCTCCCGCACCCCGCCTGTCCCACAGCGCTCCCATTCCCGTCATGTGCTGGGCTGTGCGGGGCCCTGGTGAGGTGGGGGCCACAGCACCCCATGCCAGCTCTGCTCTGCCCCATCTCTCACCCCCAACTGGTTCCCAGCCCCACCACCACCAGAGGGGAAGGGCATGGGAGCCCCACGGCGGGGCAAAGTGGGGTGAAGTGGGGCAAATTTGGGCCGTACCTCCAGGAGGGTGAGGCGGCGCTCCACGTACTCCATGAACTGCTGCTGCTGGGCACGCAGGGCCGCGGCGAGGAGCAGGAGCAGCAGGCAGCGCCAGGGCCCCATGGCCGCCCCAGAGTGCAGCCTCCACATCAGTGCTCAGGAATGCTCCGGCCTCTCCAAGCCCTTATTGAATCCAGATGTGGAAGAGGGGAGGAGAGGCTGCTCCTTCCCCGAGGACCAGCCCCAAGCGCCTTAACCCCTTCGCTCCCCGGCGGGTGCCCACACCAGCCCTATGCGGTGCCAGCGAGCTGTGGGGCTGGGGCAGGAGCCTGGGGACACGCTGCTGCTGGCACATGTGGGGTGCAGAGTGTGGGGAGTGCTGCAGCAGCCCCGTGCAGCACGGGAAGGACACGTCCTCTGATGTTGGGGACAGCCCGTGGGACAGCACGGGGCCAGGCTGGTCCTGGTGCGAAGCCACGGGCACGGCCGCAGCGCTGGCTGCCGGTGCACCCGTCTGCAGAGACACCCGGGGCACGTGGCCAACCTGAGCTGGCCTCGGCCACGTGCCAGGGCTGGTGGAGTCAAACCTGGGCCAGCACCGCGGCCACCAGGACCCTGAGCCTGCAGCACCCGCTGTCCTGGCTGCTGAGCCGGGAGCTGCTGCCTGTCCTGCCTCACACTGGGGTGCTGGGGGCTCCCCCCAAGTAGAAACGTTCTGGCCCAACAGCTCAGTGGCCACCAGCAGCCGGCCAGGGGCTGCCCCGCCATTTGGGGCCGTTTGTTCCAGAGCTGGCATGGAGCCGCACAGCAGCTCCCGCACCCCCGTGTTGGCCACAGGATGGTGCAGGGCCCGGGTGCGCTGAGATGGATGCGGGTTGCAGCATGACAGACGGAGTGCAGTGTGATGGACGGAGGACGCAGCTCTGTGCTCAGGACACAGACAGACCTGCAGCGGAGCCCATGACCCCCCAAGAGCTGCAGGAACGGGCTGGGGCACCAGCCACGATCTGTGGGTTCCCCAGGCTCTGCCGCTGCAGATCTGCACAGGGCTGAGGTTCGGCCGCACCCGTGCGCAGGCCTGCGATGCTGCACGGGGTGATTGTGCCATCTAGTGCTCCTGCATCCCACATTCTGCATCCTGCATCCTGCATCCTGCATCCCACATCCCGCATCCGCATCCTGCATCCCGCAGCACAGGCGGCACAGGGCCCAGACGAAGCTGCAGCGCTGGGACCCAGGGACTCACACGGGCACGGGGCTTTGGCAGCTGTTTCCTTCCACAACTGCCCCTGTGAGGACGGGACATCTGAGAAAAGCCCTTTGTCACCGGCTCTCTCCCGCTCCCAAACCACCAACCTGCACCTTCCTCTGCCCCCATCGCTGCCCAGGCTCACCCGCGTGGCACGGGCGGTTTGGGAAGGTGAGGGGCCCCATCCTCAGCTCCTGCTGACATCTTCCCCAGCACCCAAGCGTCCAGCGGATCAGAAGGGAGGGAGATTATTTTCAGCACCTCCCAGCGGGTTTGAGACCCGAAGGGGCAGCTGGACAGCAGAACAGGCCCCTTCAGCAGCCCTGGGAGCACTGGTGCAAAATCAAACACATTCAGGAATATAAAGCAAGGTGATGGGAAAGCTTTTTTTCACTTGAGGTAGTCCCAATACTTGTTTACCCCCTGCCATTGCTCTGGAATGAGTTTGCTGAGGATCTCGCATTGAACAGCACCCTGAATGCACAGCTGCACCCCCAATGCACAGCTGCATCCCCCCATGCACAGCCGAGCCCCCAATGCATCACTGAGTCCCCAATGCACCGAGCCCCCCAATGCACCACTGAGCCCCCAATGCACCACTGAGCCCCCAATGCACCGCTGAGCCTCCCATGCACCGAGCCCCCCATGCACCGCTGAGCCCCCCATGCACCGAGCCCCCAATGCACCACTGAGCCCCACAATGCACTGCTGTGCCCCCCAATGCACCACTGAGCCCCCAATGCACCACTGAGCCCCCCATGCACTGCTGTGCCCCCCAATGCACCACTGAGCCCCTCAATGCACAGCTGAGCACCCAATGCGCTGCTGCGCCCCAATGCACCGCTGCACCTCCCAATGCACCGCTGAGCCCCCCATGCACCACTGAGCCCCCAATGCACCACTGAGCCCCCCATGCACCACTGAGCCCCCCATGCACTGCTCTGCCCCCCAATGCACCGCTGAGCCCCACAATGCACCACTGAGCTCCCCATGCACCACCGAGCCCCCCATGCACCACTGAGCCCCACTGTCAGCAGCAAACCACCAACTCATATTTAATCCCAGCTGTGCCAAACCCCCTTTTCCATCCCTTTTAATAGATCAAGTGACCCAATGAATAGAGTACAGAAAATTAACCCTTTTTATTGATGCATTGCAATTGTTCTACATTTTTACCATATTATGTAGAAAATACTTAAAATACAAGCTACTTTGTAAAACCAAAGACAAACATTGAATCCAAAGATAAACTGTGTTTTCACAATGGACCCTTTTCCCATATAGTTAGTATTAAATTTTTAAATATCTATTTCTTTTGTTAAAATGATTTTTACATACCCCCTAAGTACATCAGCAATACAAACATAGATCAGTAATTGTCAGAAACTACCTGTATCTAGCGGCTTGTAAAAAGGAAGAGCACAACCATAAAAGAAAGTTGAATTTTACACAGTAACTAGCATATCAAATACATTTAATAAAGTAGGAATTCCATTGCAATATCAAGGATTCAAGCAGAAATACTAACATTACATATAATGTACTGCTACATGTAGTGAGATAGATAATATTCCAAGCTGAATCTGAAATCACACATTATATAAAGTTTAGCAACAAACAACCATGTGGACATGCGGCACCATTCAGAAGTTTAAATAAAAAGAGAAAGCAGGGCTGTGCCAATCCTGTCATTTAGAAGCAATTTAGTTCCGTGTGCTGAAAGAAACGGCGGAGTCAGGGGTGAGCTACCGCGTCCCATCGCGAACGCCGCGGGTCGCCTCCGTAAACACCCATCGGGTAAGAGAACAACTGGTTTAACTGGTCAAGAATCACACAGAGCCCAGACGGGACCACGGGTGTCAAATACTCAAAAGGTGAATCCCAAAGTAGCTTTAAAAGCATTGAAGAGGACTCCGATTTCTACCCAGAGACAGCACATTTCTTTACAAAATACGTGTAGCGGCTCTGACGACGCCGGCAGTCAATTCTTTAATGTAATTTGGAAGCTGGATATGCATGGAAAGAAGGGATGTGTCTCCTTAGAGCAGACTACAATGGACTTAAACTGGGCAACACATACCGGGAGAAACCCCCGCGGTGGAAAGCCGGCCCTGCCGGGTGGTTTGCTCGCTTGGGTTACACTGAGTGTCCCAGGGGAGTTTCAGGGTCGTCGACCACTTGTTTTAAATGGCAAATGCTTCACCTGGCCCACGTCCCTTCCATCTCGTCCCCCTTGTTCCAATGACTTTTGGAAACCTGGACGGTGGAAGAGACGATGCCACATTGTGTGGGTACGTGTGATTGGGTTCAACCAAGTAATAGGGACTCTAAGTGGGTATTTTAATCTGCTTTTGGAGGGGAAGCGGGCAAGTTCTTCTCAAAATTATTAGCATATTTTGCTAAAGGTTTGGGTTTTTTTTCCATTAGGATTTCACGGCAAACACTTTGCTATTTGTGAAGCAGGGAATGTTTTCCTGCAACAGGAATTGGAGCTTGTTCTGCCTTTCGATGGAAAGGCACAACTCTGTACCCAAGAGGTATCTCGAGGCAAGCACTGAACACAAGCAACGCAAGATGGAAGGAAAGAAAGTGCCCAGGGCAACAAACAGCATCGTTTACAGCGACGACGTGGGACAGCACCATCGGCCGCTTGTCCGCACGCCCACAGACGTGCTCTAAAACACACCCGACAACGTCGCTAATGCTACCGTCCCGTTCCAAAGCCCTTGATCCCTGTCGGAAGAGACGCCAAACCTTTAACAGTTCACCCATCTCAGGCCAGGCCAGGCTCTTCTCTCAATAACGTGGAATTTCAGGAGTGACTTTTGCACTGGTCGCTCCTCCACGGGGACGGAACATCAGCCGCGGTTCGAGGTCGCCAAACCTCTTATTGCTGCGGTTATACGATCGCCCAAGCCAGTTTATCATCCGTTTGGACAAGATACTTGAATCTACGTACTGAAGATGAGAAATAATTCCTACTACAAGGGACCCAAGGAAACAAAGCAGAGTTCGATAAGCTGCACTGATTACCCAAAGTGAGTATTTCCTCTGGACACTAATAGGGCTACAGCGGACAAACCTTCCCAACAACTCCACACTAGCAGTAGCGTTACAAAACTTTTTAATGGTATTATGTGCTTTACAGCAGGCTCTCTTTGGTATAAATATTCTATCACCAAGCTAGCAATATTTTACAAGAAATGTCTGCTATTAACGTGGGGCAAGGTAACACCATACTAATCTACCATAAAAGTGATTGCACATATTTAATCACTTCCGCAGTATTAGACTAAACATTCCAATGCATTCCCAGCACTACCTTATCCGAAATGCACTGACAGACATCTAACAGTACATGTGCCATTTGAAGGAAAAAGCTTTAAGGAAACATCGCTTCACTCCGAACAAAGAACGACGCAAACAAACCAAACCCAAAACGTAGCTTTTTGATGACGGCGTTAAAACTGAGAGGAACGCACCTACGCGACAGATCTGCGGGTCTTGCTGTGGTAAGCTGAGTGAATTGCTTCAATTCGACGGGGGTTGCTGGTCCCTCGTAAGGCAAGCTCACTGTAAACTCTAGTCACACTACGGCATCATTTAAGGCACTACAATAAGGGGACACACCAAACAACTCTTCATCACACATACCTGTGCAAAACAAATCAGAAGGTCTCCTCTCCTCGCCCGAAGCTCTACTCCTCTCCCAGTGCTACAGTGATGAGCTCTAACCATTGCATTATATCACATACATTCCGACATGAATCAATTCATTTTGGTTTAAATACAAAGGATACATCGACGCCATCCCCAGGAACGGTCAGGGATTAGACAAACACTACGTACAGAGTTCAAGTATAATCACTACACATTTTGATTACAAAGACAGAACGTTTGGGGTTAGCAGGAAGTTTTGCTTGTTATATTTTTTTCTAATCAATATGTACATATTTCATTTTATGTAAAATATTAAAACACCACCAATACAAAACTTCTAAAATAGTTTTAAATTCAGTAATAAACTTTAAAATCTGGATTTTTTTTTTCCTTTTTTCTTTTTCTTTCCTTTTTTTTTTTGTCAATTTTTGTTTCGATTCCTACATGCACGTACTGTATACAAGTCTTGTAAGAGCGCTTTAAAGTAGCTGTTGACATATCCAGAAGGATACGCTCACCGAGTATAAAAAGCTGTACACATCAATACAGTGATGTTTCGTTGGACTTCAACTTCAACTCCCTCCTAAATGAACCACGTGAGGAAAAGTATTAAGACAAACAGACCGAAGAAAAGCCCTGTGCTTCTGTGAAGGAACCCGGCTCCGTTATAGGGCCGGCACCTAACACGCTGCAGAAACCAAATTTTAGAGCGATGCTGCGCTATTCATTCGCAACCGAAGACTGCAGCGTCCTGGCAAAGCTGCTGAGCTCTGATACACAGTGAGATCTTGAATGCGGTTTGAAAACCTAAAAGAATTCGGCAATGAACGCAAGAAAAATTCAGCCGTGTTATGGAGACACAACAAAAACGATTCCCAGGCTTACGTGGACTCCTGAACACCCAGCGTTGCTGGTACAAGGCAGCACCTCTACCAGTCCTCAAACAAAGAGAAGTAAATGAAAAACGTTGCCAGTAGCATATACGGAGATGTAATGGCTTTTGCAGAACCAGCAATTTGTTAGAGACAAAGTGTACTAGAGAACAAAAGTATTAAACTTGATTTTAAAACTGCCCCAGCAACACAATGAGATAAACGTGCATCACTTTTTAGTGGCAACATGGATTTGTGCAAGCTGCTAAAATATAATCTGCTAAGCTTTTTGTTTAAGTTACACAAGTTAAAAAAGTCATCGGGATCTGTCTTCCCAGACACTAATTTTCATTCTCCTTTCCATGAGCACAACAGAACGATTTTAAATAAATGTAACCATGAACTTTTTAAAAGCATCTATAAAAAGTAATCAAAATCTTTAAAAACTTAATTAGTGACCCTCGTACTGGTAACGAAGCATGCTGCTCAGTTAGTGACTGCACTCACTAGAGACATTTTTGAACAACACACAACCAGATCAAGGAGAAACGAAAACCGGGCAGTCATTACCAGGCAAAGGTTCACCTGAAATCCTTCTCCGCTCTCTCGGGCCTATAGCAGGACAGTGCTTTAGTGGGAACTACAAGTACGAGTACTGGTTGATCTTCGTAGGGCTCAGTGGGTATCCAGTGTAAATAGCAGATCCTCTGGAAGCACCAATATAGGACTGGGGAGCAAACTGGTGTTGGTACTGGGCAGGCGGGACGTTTGCGGAGGTGAGCAGACTCGGGCCGACGCTGACCGGGACCTGGTGGACGAGCGTGCTGGGGTGGGCAGCGTACGTGGCGTGTCGCGAGGAGCCCTGAGGGGAGAAGAGGTGGGCGATGGAGGTGGTGGAGCCCAGCGTGGCCGCCGTGGTCGGAGCGTACGTGTACATGTGGGGCTGGCTGGAGAGGTGCGCGTTGGCCGTGGCCAGGTGGGGATGCACCGGGCTGCTGTGCTGAAACGTGTAGGGAGCCTGAGAAATAGTTGACGTGAGGGGCGCCACGTAAGCCTGCTGCCTACGGGGGACGGCGTTTCCACTTCTCTCCTGTGAGGCCAGCACTGTCGTTTGCTGGTTCTGCAGAGAGAATAGAATCACAGAATCAGTTTAGTTGGAAAAGCCCCTCGAGACCATCGAGTCCAACTGTTCCCCAGCCCTGGCACTGCCCTATGCCCTGAGAACCTCATGTCCATCTGTCCAACCCTCCAGGGATGGTGACTCCAGCACTGCCCTGGGCAGCCTGTTCCAATGCCCCACAGCCCTTTGGGGAAGAAATTGTTCCTAAATCCAACCTCAACCTCCCCTGGTGCAACTTGAGGCCGTTTTCTCTGCTCCTGGCGCTTGTTCCTGGGGAGCAGAGCCCGACCCCCCCTGGCTCCAAGCTCCTTTCAGGCAGTTCAGAGATCAGAAGGTCTCCCCTCAGCTCCTGTTCTCCAGCTGAACCCCCCAGGTCCCTCAGCCACTCCTCGAAGATGCAGATAAGGTCAGTGGCTCACCTGGCTGAGATTGAGGGGCTGCACACCATTTGTCACCACGCGGTGCGAGCGGTACCCAGTCGGCGTGATGCAGCATCCTGACGACTGCCCACTCACAGAGGCCACTGGTTTGGTCTTACTGGTGCTGCTCAGGATGCCTGGAAGATGTCAAAACTTTAGTCCATTCTTCCCTTTCACACACTGTGACAACCAGCTCAGGTAACCAAAGAACACACAAGGGGTATTTCCACAATAGAGCCTTTTCTTCAGTCACGATTTAAAATCCGATTTTACACGAAATCATTGGGAATTTTTACAGACCTTTCTAAATGCAGCCAAACATATAGAAAAGGTAAATCTATCAATGAAACTGAAAGTAGAGCAAGACTTGCACTCTCAGAACAGCAGCTGTGAAAACAAAAGCTGCTGAAGACCCAACACGGAGTCTAAAACTGTCAGGGATAAGACAGCACCTGAGCCTTGGCAAAAACTCCTGAGCACACAGCCTGGGACAGCACACCCACCTGAAGCCTGGGTAGCGACGATGCAGTCGTTGAGCTGTGTTTTCAGCGGTGGCACGATGATGGTCCGAGAGCTGGAGCTGTCAGCTGCTCCCCTGCTCTGCTCCAGGGCACCGCCCGTACTCCTGAGAGAGGAAAGGGGGTCTGTGGCGTAGGGGCTGTTCAGGGAGGAGTCGGAATCGGGGGAGTCGTTAACAGTCACGTAGCTGATGACATTGGATCTCTGCTTCATGCCCAAACTGCTGGGAAAACAAAAACACAAAAAGAAACACAGATGAGGAACATTCTAGATTTTACCACAAGACACCGGAGATCTCCCTCTGGGATCTCACACCTTCCCTCCTTGTTGTATGAAGTTCTGATTAACTAGAGGCACAAACAGCTCAACCAACATGATGCAGAATTTTCTGCCTTACACAGTGCTTTTAAGCCTAGCCAAGGCTTTGCCTGTAGCATTCCCCACTCTCCGTGATGCTTGGGCTGAGCTCAGGACTGGCTTGCTAAACGAACTTCCTACCTGGCAGGTTTGTATTTGCTGTCTTCTTCCTCATCAGTGTCGCTGCGGATGGTGATGACACTGACGGGGGGGCTTGGAGTGTCTGGGATCACAATGGGCTGGTGCTGCTCCTGCACCGGGACGAGCACGTTGGAAGAGGAGGAGGTGGAGCGCAGGGGACTGCTCCCAATGAGCGAGTAAACTTGGGAGGGCACAGTCTCTAGAGTTGAGCTGGGCCTGAAAGAAAACCAAAGCAGTATTCAGCTGTGCATCAGCACATCAGGACAAACCAGCCCCAGCATTAAGAACAGAGCACACACACAAGAAGAAACAACGTGACACGCACAAGGAGAACCTCAGCGCACACACTCGCACCAGAGCAAGCCCCAGAACACACCCCAGAGGGAGCAACACACCCAGTGATGCTCTGAACAGGGCTGATGAGTCTGAATGCTGCCAGAAACCTGCTAACCCTCCTTCGACAGATGCGGATTCTGTCACTTGTGTTGCCACAGCACCAACACACTCTGAATGTGCAAAACCCCCCTTGTACAGTGCAGTAAAGCGCTCGGTCAGCCACATCCCTTGCACTCCCCCTGAAATCAATATGACTTGTAATAGTGACTGCAGTATAGAGACTTTTTCCAAGACACCTTTAAACGCGACTTAAAAAGTTAGGCAGGCAATGCCTCTGTGATGATAAGACCAGTTTTTCACACCATAGAGGCAACATCCACAAACACACCCTCAGTCTTTCCAGGCAGGGCAAGGAAAGCCTTACTTGGCTGCGCTGGGGGCCGGCTGCTTGTTCTTCTTGGCTGGCACGTTGCTGCTTTGCTGCTGCCGAACAACGTGAGCAACCCCAACGTTCAGAGGCTGCGCTGTAGCTAACGTCACGTGGTTGGTCAGTAGCGATGGCTGTTGCATGAGGGTGCTGTACTGATTTCCATGGGAATGTGTATTCCTAGAGCAGGGAAAGAAAAAAAGACCCAAATCCCCTCACTGCGCTGCAGGCACCGCAAGATGCACCAAGCCCCTTGGTTTGGAAGGGAAGGGAGAAGTGCTGCGATGGCGCGGGTTCCCGTTCGGCACAGAGCTGGACCCTGTGCACAATCCCTACCTCCAGTCAGCTAACTGCTGGCTGCCGCTGATCGTCTCCGGAATCACAGCCGCTGGCTGAACAGAGTTGTGCAAAGCAACCCCCGGGAGCTGCTGCCAGGTGGAAGGAAGGAGAATCTGCTGGGTTCCCCCCGGCCAGGCCTGCTGCAAAACAACAAACAGAGACATGGCCTCACTAGATTTCAGTTCCTACCGATGCCAAGAGATTTGTTCCAAGCAATCAATGCACTGGTGTAGATTGTTAACTTGCAGAGATAACGCAACATCATTGCACTTTCTCAAAAGGTCTCGGTACAGTAAGAGAATGAGGAAAGCGGAGGAACAAGCTTCCCCTGATGCTTTGCTAACCTTTGGTATCAGAGATGTCAGCTGGGGAAAGAGCGTTGATATGGCACAGCAGAGTGCAGTGGGTATTGTACCGCCAGTTGCAGTGTGAGCGGTCGGCACTGTTTCTGTATCTAAGTTTACGCCCGCCGCTTTGCCAAAGGATTCCAAAATATGAAGCCAATTTGGTCCTTTCTCTTTTTCTGCCTCACAGGGCTCGAACTGAGACAGTGTCACTATGGTGGGATTCACCCCACCTCAACTAAAGCGTTTAAGAAAAGCCACATTGAGAAATACGTAGTTACAAGGCAGATGTGTGAAGATATTTTCAAGTCATTCATATTTTTAACGTTCCTGTCCCAATGGCCACAATGCAATAAAGAAAGAGGCAGTACGATATTTCTATGATTTTGAAAATACACGGCTCTCTTTCCAGCAATTTGAACTGCAAAACCATAACTGCCTGCTGTTTTAAATAAAATATTTCTGCAAGTAACAGATCCACTTATTACAAATACTGGTTCCAAACAAGAAGCCTTCAAAGCTGAGAACTGCTAAAACCTCTGCCAACATAAGCAGAATAATATATATATTAAAAACAAAAAAAAGAGAAATATGTTAAAAGTCACACCATGCGTCTTTCCAAAAGCCAACACCTGCACAAGACAAAGCAGAGAGTTTAATACAGCAAGATATAAATTCCCAATGAGAGGCAGAAATCGGGCCTTCCAAGCGACGAACTGTTTTGACAGAGGAAGGACAAAAATATGCAAAGCTTAGCAAATGGCTAATGCAAACTCAGGGGAAGCAGCAAGGGAGAAGTGTTGGAAGCACTAAAGGTGAGCAAATTCACACCAAAGGCTCCCAGAATCCAACCAGAAATGGTTAATCCTCCAGAGGAACTCAGAACCCAGGCTCACAGTCTGGAGACAGCTGGCTCTGACCCCCACGCCTGTACAGGGGAGTTGAACATCAAGTCCACTGCACACACACAGGAAAATTGAATTTGCCTGTTGAATCAAAAGCCCAAATGCACTTTTGAAAACATCGGTAGCGACTCACTTGTGTCCCGAGCTCTGCTACAGTCACCCCTTGCCGTTTTGTGAGCCTAGATTGCAGCCTTTCAGCAATCCGAATTGAAGAGGAAAGGAGATGCATCTCCGGGTCTGTTCAGCTCAAAGCCGCGACCCAGGAGAACCCACTCTCCTGCTTCCCATCCTCCGAAACACGGAGCGGACACCTCGGTTCGGGAGAACCCAAAGGAGCGGGTTTTAATTTCAGTACAGGTATGACTTGAGCAAATTCCACTTCAGCAGAGGTCTCCCCCTCTTGGAAGAAAACGACACTCAAACTACCACTTTAAAGCCACAAGAAACAACATGGTTCACATAATGGGATGTGCTTTGAAAGACATGTGAGGATACCAGCACTTCAGTGCACTGCAATGTTTTCGTAAGCTTCACTGATCTGATTCTGGAGTTTTACAATGACTTCTTTGTGGCACTTACAAAGTTGTTCCGATGCAGGTGCCAAATGGATACAGAAGAGGACAATTTTGAAAACTTATGCTTCTTAAAGGTGTATTTATTCCCTTCCCCATATTTTTTAAAAATTGGTCCAAATAGCCTAAAAACTAACCATTGCCATTTTGGATACTAGAGCTCACCTTTAATTTCAACCAAGAAATACATATGAACTGAAAGTATCTGTGAAGAACGATATCTTTATCTGGATGAAGGAAGCTACCTGTAATTGGCTACAAATAACAAAAGGCCAGAAAATTATTGTCAATGTTCAACAGAGGTTAAGAGAAATCGACTTCTAAAGGAATACATTAAAGAATTTGCTGTCGTTAGAGATTTTAGCCTGTGCTTCATCACCTGAAACATTTCTACATGCAAAGCAGCTTTACACATGTTGTAAACAAAATATGTAGCTAACTTGCCAAGTAGTTCAAATTCTGGCCATCCAGGTACCTGTAGCAGAGTCAAGCTAAAGGCTGATTCCTTCGTATTCGACAATCAAAAGGTAAAGGTAGGACAGTAAGCGAAGAACAAGAATGATTATAACTCTTCTACAGTATAGCTTAGAAGAGCTTTGTAATACTAGGCTAGCAAAAAGTAATAGTCAATGGATCTGGATTCTTTACAGAGCCACACTAAACGTCAGAGTCAGACAGTGCTTCAGCAATGTTGGGGAGGAAAACAACAAGACATTAAGATGTAGCAAGAACACAGCCACAAGATGGCACATGCTTCCATGCCCTCTGCAAGTCTAAGTTAAAACAAAAAACTCAGTTAGTGAACACAATCAAGGGAGGCAATTACCAGTACTGCAGCCGTCTGTTCGACTAGCGCCGGCCGGCCGGCTGCGCAGTTCAGAGTAAAGGGCACCGCATACTGCGGCGTGATGGTGGCTACTTGAGGATGAAGAGTTGCTACCATTAGTGGTGTACAGCTTCCCTGCAATGTAGATCAGGCAGTGAGTGAAACAAACGTACGGAGGCAGGACAAGCGGGTTCAGAAATAGGGCCAGCAAAGGTTTCGCCTCGCTGGCAGACTCCGGATTGCAATGGATGCGGTGAAACCATCACCCAGACGCGTTCCTCTAAGTGGTTCCCTGAGGGGAACACAAGGAACGGGGAATTTGGGAAGGGGATCTGTCCAGTGACACAGGTCTAAATGAGATAGTGGGCAGCTCTCGATACTCTACCGGGTCCCAGAGAGAAGTTACACTGTGTGCGCTGCGCTACCCAGAACGCAAAGGGCGCCCGAGCGGGACACAGCGCCTGCAAATTCACAGCCAGCGCTCTCGGAAAGAGAGAAACTACGGGATTTAACAGAAGGCACCGGGGGTCTTTTGTATTATGAAAAAGCAAAGTTATCTGTGATCGAACTACCAAGACGCTTATTAGTCCAGCAAACGTCTAATTAAAACTAGATACTTAGTGTGCAGTTTGCACTCTCAGGAAAAGCAGCTTGGGTTCAGGTGGGCTCCTTCAGGTGTATTCTGCTTTGTTTTGGACACCGTTACCCGCGTAATTAGGCTAAACAAACCAAATCACCAAATGCCACCTCAATTATTTGGACTGACCAATCTAAAAATCACTGCTCTACAATTAGGTAAGCACAATATGCTGCCTGAAGAGTAAAACTAATGAAGTATGTGTTAGCGTCAGTAAAAACTAAAACTATGCAAATAAATAAAAGTGCGTTTAATTATAAAGGTAATTACAATTTTTCAGTTAATAAAACCTGTGAATCACTGCACACTCTCTATATTAAAGCATTAGTTTTTGGAAATATAAAGTAGTTTTAATTTATGACACATTACTAATGTTTAAAATACATTTTACAACGATTTGTGACTTTTGCTATCGCATTTGTTCAAGCTGCAAACAACATAAATAGGTAAGTCACTGCTACACATTAATCCACACTAGCAATGTAACTAATGGAGAAGGATTCAGAAATAATTTTGTTGATTTGAAGATGAAATTTGACCATCAGTGTGATCTGTGTTGCCGCTTCTGTTTTCTGGGATCTTGCGTCTCACAGAAACAATTTCTTCTAAAACATTTTTAAAGGGTAGGCAAAAATGTACAGCACTACCTGTAAAGCAGTGCACACCCATGAAACAACACAGCCTGGTTTTAGCAGCTGAAAACTATATTCCTGTTATTAAATCAAACGCCTAAAACCAGGGAGGCACTTGATATAAAATAGTTTAGACTTCAAATATTCCAGAAAAACAAAACAAAACAAGAAAACACTGTCTGAGATCTGCATTTAACCTTTCGCAGTGCTGGGAGAAGCCCCTGCACTCAGCTCAGCCCCAGCGGGGCAGCCAGGTTCTCCTGGATGGTGGGAGGAGCTGCAGTGCTCTATTGATTTTTATTGAATGTATTTACCTGTGTGAGCACTCCGGACTGGATCTGCAGTGGCTGCGCTGCAGGTGCCTGTGGTACGATCGGGACAGCATTCTCCATCCTCACGGGGAACCCGGAATGCTTTGTAGTTGCCTGGAGTCCGGCTGTGGAGGACAAGAACACATCACTGCTAAGCTGCTTCATTAGTTTTTCCAGTTTCTTTCCAAAATCAAATTCCTACCAGGTCAGGGCAGAACACAGGGTCAGATGAAAAGAAAGAAAAGCTGTTCTCTTTGACAAAAGCATCCTAATCAAAATACACCTGAAATACATAATATTTGTGCAGTCCTGGTACACCAAAGGGCACTGATGGACAACCAGGCCCCCAGAGCTCCGCTGAAGTCCATAGTGTTGTTTTCAGGAACACAGATAACACAGACAACTAATTCTGTGTTGCTTGAGACTAAGTTCAAAGTTTAAACCTTCCACTACCAGTTCCCTGTTCATATATAACCCTTCATATAGCACAATCCAGATAGAAGCATGAACAGGATGAACAGAGCCAGGCTTGTGCTGGCCTCACTGATTCGTAATCTGTGACTATTTGCTGCTGGCAAACCGCACGGCTGCAGCAGGGCTTGCGACCAGATATTCACTCCTGGCACACAAAACTCAGCACGACACTTTCTTATTTTCGGATAGGTCTGGCTGCTCTGCTCACTGCTTCCTGCGGAATGCTGGTACGTTCAGTTTGGGGGGAAAAACTGGTTGAGCAACCAGATGCAGACTGCAGCCTGGGCAGGTAAGATGCTGTCACCTGTTCCAGCATGACCTGGAAGAGAACCAAACCATCTGCACATGCCTGACCTCATTCCGCACTTCCATCTGATGCAAGAGCTCCGCGCGACACGCACAGCGTGGTCTTCTGCACTTTCTCAATTTACTGCAAATTACAGCTTCTCGCTTCCGCCCAGCTGCAACCACAGCACCACAACAAAGGGTTTTTCCAACTTACTTTGAAAAGCAGGGGGACAAACGATGAACGTTTGCTGGAACGGGTCAGTTTGCGTGCAGATCTGGGTGGTTCCGGGCTGCAAGGAAACGCTCTGCTGGGCCACTCCTGCAACCGGCGCTGCAGACGATGGGTACAGGGCAGACTGGTAGTTCAGCAGCGAGACATCCGAGTTTGCCAGCGAAAGAGTAGCAGCAGCAGTAGAATTGGAAGCCAAAACACTGGCCTAGGGGGAAAAAAACACAACAATAAATCAAATTTATCACTCCTACTTGTTATAAAACAAACAAGAGGAGCCATCAGTATTATGATATGCAGGAAACACTAGGAAAAGGTTTCAGGTAATACAACAACAAAGGAGAAAACTATGAATTGCACCAACTTCACTTATGGTGCTGAACCAACAGGCAAATGTGATTACGTGAAGTAAGGAGACGGCCTTGGTCTGAGTTTTGGAAAATGAGATGTCAAGACAAGACTACAAATTCCGGAGAGCAATTCAAATATAGTATTTTGCGGAACACGATTAGGTTTGAAGGCACAAACTTAGACTGCTTGGTTTCTTTGATTAGTGTAAAACAGATAACAGATGCTGTACCTGATTGTGTACTGTGTTGAGCTGGTTGTTAAAGCTCATGGTCAGATTTGTGCTTGTATTAGGAGCAACGTGAGTGGTGAACGGGCTCTTAATCTGATTCACTGTATCATACATGTTAACTCTTCGCTTGCAAATCTCCATGTTCTGAAAGCAAGATTTCACACTGAAACAGAATGACAGAAGGAAAATATCAGATATGTAAAACCAGTACAAAGACACGACAGATTCCCAACTTTATACAAATGCCTTTAGGTTTAGGTTCTTTTTTTAAAACAAAAAACAACAAAGAATGTCCTAAAACATGAAAAGGAAGCTTATGAACATTCCATTCCTTACACGTGCCATTGCTATTTTCAGATCAGCCTGAAACTGCGGCAAACAGCACTGATAGAAAGCAGAATAGTGCTGTTCTGCGTTTCAAATGAGTCCTCCTGAAACAAACCAAGAAATCTAAGGCAGCCTACTGATTACTGTGCGGGAAATCCAGGAGATGTGTCATTGTGACAAACGGATGGTTCAAAGTCTTCAGTGGAGTAATTCTCTTATCTGCATCAATTGTCAACATTTTCTTCAACAAGTCAATGTATTCCCTTCGGTCAGCCTTCTCTGCCAACATGTCAGTCCCTTCTAAGTCTGTAGACATATTCACCTTGAAAATAAAATGAGAGCAGTTCACACAAACATCGAATTAACTGCTACTTAACAATTCAGTAATTTCACATCAAGGAAAAATATTAAGCACTTCTGTCTCTTAGCCAGCTTAACTTTAGGTACTAGAGTGCTAACACAACCTTTCCCTTACTCATTCTATAGAAAGAGTCGAACTCACAGATGGAATTCTCATCTCAACGTGAAGTTGGTCTGTTCAACAGGTATCAACCAGACCCATTCTCCACTGCCTGGTATTACCAGCAAATCAGAATGGCAAGATTCTACATTCTCCATGCAGATGTAAAGCGATAACAGCATCAAAAGCAATAGAAAATTGAGATTCAAGGCCTCATGGTATTAAAACCACTCACATATTCCTTCATTTTACCTCTGAAAACAGAACGATCTGTCGTTCTTGTCAATATTTCCCAAGTCAAATAAGAGGCCGGAGGTGCTTGACTACATCCGGAGGTGCTTGACTACTTCTAGTGACAACCAGATAAGCACATCTGTCGTATCTACCAGCTCAAGGCCTAAGAAAACCCAACAAATTTCTAACAGCTCCACAATTAACATTTTGATAGTCTTTAATACGGTGATTTCTGATGCAAATTAGCACCACCACAAACCTACATCAATGTTCTCAAAGGAAGAGGACTCTCCAGCACAGGAGCCTCATTTTTAGAGATCCCAATAATGTGTGTAATTAACAAGATAGTTATCTGTGTGTTACGAGACGCCCACATACCTGCGCCATATCATCCAAACAGTTGAATATATATTTCCGAGCTTCTTTTGATTTTATACCTGTCTCCAACTCATGTTCTTCTGGGGTCTAGAAAAGAAAGCGTTTGGTAATATAAACAGAGATATCGTGTATTGATTAAGAAAAAGCAGCAAGAGAAGAGCCACGCCGGGTGGCAGGTGCCAGACGGCCAAACCAAACCAGCCTTGGGTTCCCATTTCCTCAACTGGAAAGATCACTCATTGCAAAGCTGAGTTAACAACAGGATGATTTCATTTCAAGGCTTCATTAGGTAGTGCTAATGCCAGAAGAACTGATGATTTCTGATTTAGGAAGAGGCTATAAATGTTTCAAATTGCTCTTTTACAAAGAATGCGGCAAGATTCTTTTGCCGCCCAGCTTTAAATGCAAATGAAGCATATATCCGATACTCTCCTGTCCTCTGCCAATACACAAATATATTTCTGTTAAACTAACAAACACCGCCATGAACACTCCCTCCTTTACTCTTTGTATTGTCAGGAGATGACAACAAGATGACATGCTGCACCAAGACTGAGCAGGCCATAATAAGTAACCATTATCTCAATTACTTTAACACCCACTCTTTGCTGGTGCTATCACGCACAGCTGCTATTGTCAGCTGAGCACCGGGAGGTCTGTATTGTTTCTGAAACAAAATACACAAATCAGCTATCTCTGAACAGCATTTCAAATCAAATCTCCACTCGGGATGTTTTTGGATCGCACTAAAACTGAGAGTAAATTTATATCAAGTCATCAATGAACAAAACAAAATTGGGAATTAAAAAGACAGACAAACCTTAAGCCTCCACAGTGGGTATCCCAAATTCGGATCTCTGTTAAAAAACCTGCTTGTTTTCGTTCCCGCACTGAGAAGATACTCCGCTGGAAGGCCTTGAGTTTGTGAAATATAACGAATCTAGGAAAGAAAATTCCAGATGTTGCACAATTACTAATGCTATTTGCTGTCAGCGAGAAATGTGCCGTTGCCATTGTCATGACTCTCCCCTCTATTTGCTGTCAGTGAGAAATGTGCCATTGCCATTGTCATGGCTCTCCCCTCTCTCCTAAGTTGTAGCTGAGCTTTCAGTTGTTGCTGTAGAATCTCAGAACACACAAAAGCAAGTCATCCCTATTTTTCAAGGGCAATTGAGATATCAAAATCAAGCACATGGAGTCACACCTCCTGCTGCCTCACAAAGGACTGCAATATCCTATCTGTTAAGCAATGGAAAAAGCACCTCCACCCACCTCCACGACTAGATAAGCTTCTCAGAATTACACAAAACTCAGCGTGCAAGGAAACCACGCTAACTCACGCTGCTCAGTAGTACCACTGTGTTTCCTTTGGAAATTTACAGTGCTGGGAAGATCTAACACAAGTAAGTTTTCAAACTTAGTAAGTTTTCATATATTTTATCACATAAGGAAAACTACACATTGTAACAAGCTAACAGCATAAAAACCGCACTGGACGAGTCATCCTCAAATAAACCTCTTGTATAGACTTTTTGCCCTTTTATAGGCAACTGGCTAGCCCAGGTAATAACGCTAAGTATCCACGGTGAGGACTAATTAGTTCAAGATGCCTTTTCAGGCTCTTGCCCTTGTATTTCAGAGACGGTTTGGAACCCACACTTTGCATGAAACATGAGCGCTGCTGTGGGTATTAACAGGGCAGGAATGATGGGCTTGCCCTGCCTCCACATGGAAAAACTGCCCTCATGGTGAAATTACAGAGGGCGTCTCAAGCCAGGACACACACCTCACTTCTGTTTTGGAAGGAAGGCATTTCAACAGCTTTAGGGTTTGGAAGCCAGAGGGTTAACTGTAAATTAACTCTATATATAGAGTGACTACGTTCAACTCAAAACACATGGAACTCCGTGCTCTCCTGTACAACAGAGAGAGACAGGCAATGGGAACACCACAGAAAATGAAGACGACAGATGATTGATACGAGATGAAATGTGACGCAGGGTCCGGACGCCGATCGCTGTGATTTCCTTTGAACCACGTGGTCTCACCTGGTCGTACTCAGACGCTCCCGGATACAGCGGCCAGCCCAGAAACAGCTCCGCGATCACGCAGCCCAGCGACCACATGTCTATAGCTTCACAGAACGGTAAACCCAGGATAATTTCGGGAGCCCTGGTGAAAAAGAAAGAAAACAAATTTTAATCTCCTTTCTTTCCTACAAACCACCCCGAGCACAGGTAAAACTGGGGCAAACTGATTCACCTGAAAGCAGGAAATATTTCTTCAAGTGGCCTAACAGACCCCAACTTTTTTAACAGTTAGTGGCACATTTTATTGCTGTGGTGCCCCCCAGCTCCTAAGGTGGCATTTATGCAACTGGGATACAAAGCTACTCCTTCAGTAAGCAGTGTAATTATACCTGACAGTATGTATGGTGTGAAGCAGCCCTGAGATAGCACACAACCTGCCCTAAGAGAATTCAGAAGAAAATTATAGCAAATGGGGCTCAGATTTTTCTGGGGGAAGGTCTCAAGATCCCAGGTAATCAGCTGAAGAAGGCTGCCTGTTTTCATGTGGAAAAGAAGCACATCTGCAGAGCCAGAAAAAGGAGCTCTTTGGAGAGCCGCTCGGTTTCTAGCACTGGGTTTTCACCCGGGGTTTGCTTGGAGAGTTTTGGGTTTGAAACGGATGGAGAGAACACAGTTGGCGATTGTGACTGCTCTGCAAGGTTGTGTTACAGGTTTCTGAACCACACCTAATGCAAACTCTACCTGCCTGGCCTTGACAAGAAGGTGATGAAAAAACCTCAGACTCCAGGGAGGATTTGCTTCTGCAACAGGTTGGAATTTCAGGGAGATTTGTGCCTGGGATTGACTCATAACACAAAAGGATGCTTTAGTACAACTTTTCACCTCTATGGAGCTCTGAAACCAACTGCTGACGTTCTGTTAGGCCGAGTTCTGGTCATACATTTGCATACAGCACAAAACCCAAGAGCTGCAAAAACCAGGTGAGCTGGTGTGGGAATTTACTCTGGAAAGTACAGGAAACACAAAAACCTTGATCTTCATGTGTAACTAACGCAAGTGCAAACGAAGACAGATAAGTCCTAAACTCCAGGTTATCTGTTTTCTGGTTGTGACTGAGATAACACACCCCAGGGCTTGCATTAAATTTCTTGTGTTGCAATGTGGATATATTTCTGTTGTTGAAAAAGGCTCTGAAACCAGTTCTGGTCTTTCTGCAGAATTCTAGAATATTGGGCTTGCATAATGTACAGGTGTCAATAGATATGACACCTTCCTCAACTGTTCAGCCTGAATGTACCTCCCAAATGTTTGTACACAGCACTGACTCTGCAATTAATCACCCTTAGTGTTGTCATGACACGGATACAGCTTTTGTTCTAGGTGACTACACAGTTACCATGAGCCGGTCTCCAAAACAAATGTACCCATCATGGTGTCCCTGAGAAAGCACAAGATCTACCAAAAAACATAAGAGACCTGAACCAGCTGCCTCCTGCACTGAGTTCATATCCAGCCTCTGTTGGTCAGGTTTAAAGCACGGAGGTTCTTCTGGTATGTCTGAACCCCCCAAAACCAGAACAATCATACACCTTTAGTAATCTAAATAATAGATCATTTAAGCTAAGACATTCTGACGCCTGTTCTACATGACATTTATCCGTCTCTACCTTATTGTTTGTCTATCCCTGGCAGCAATCGACTTTGGAACTGTTTCGCATACATGAAAATAAAAAAAAATGACTGTGCAAATACAATACGTATCTGATATTTGAATGCTGAATGTCCTGCTAAACGTTTAACTCCGATAAAATAGATCCAACTTTCTATTGTCTAACAGGTGCAAAACAGAAGAATCCACTTCTGTAGTACCTTGGCCTTCATAAGCAGAGCGGGTACGATGCAGCCATTCGCATAGGGTTTTCAGAACCCCATATAAGTCTACTAGACATCAGCAACACACTGTGTTATCCTTCTGATTATCCTACTTCTGCAGGAGTTTCCAGTTCAGACAGGACCCACACCTGGCACATGGAGTGCTGCATGCATAAGTTTCCTTGGTTTGGACCAGCAAACAAACTCATGGAATAAGCAAAGTATGTTAATCCTTCACAAGTGCATTAAAAAAAATGCCATCAATTCCAACAGAGAGAGAGATTAGTGGCAACAAAGGCTGGATGTGGTAGTTTGTTAGGCTTTACTGATATGCTGGAATAGACTTACATATCCTGAAACATCAATACTGCAATGATAGCAGGCTGAACTCTAGGAATTGAGTCCCTAAAACTGAATAAATGACCTCGCAAGCCACCTGACTTCATTCTGATTGCAGGACAGAGATGGTAAATCCCAATCTCTCTCATGTCCTTTCACACCACCACAGTTGGTGGCCTTGTGAGATGTTGGTTGCAACAGAACAACAGGCAGAGGTCACTTCCATAGCCGGGCTGTCAGGCACTGAAGTGATTCGACGATCTTAAGCTCTTTGAAATAGAAATCAACAACATTCTTTCTTTGCATGCACGCTTGCCAAACTCTGACTTCCAAAGTTGGCAAATACACTCAGGCACTCTCAAAAGAGAGAGGATTCACAGCAGCAGCGGAAAAATCCGGGACTCACTTTCAGCATTTCAAAACAGGCCATGTTTACACACGGGTCTTCAGGCCTGTCTTGTGGAGCACGACGGTAACACGAAGCTTGTACAACTGCAAATAGCAACGCGGTGAACAACGTGATCGCTGCTCAGAGCTGGATTAGCGAGCAGAGGGCGAGATTTGGCAGCACGCACTGCAGCTTCCAGGCCAGCAGGACTGGGACAGAAGTAGGTCATGTAGCCCAACGCAGAGGTAAGAAAGATACCACTGCACCCTGAGCTCCCTCAGCACCCAGTGTCGCCTTTTCACGGCCCAAATTGTTCAGTGCTTCAGCTCAGGAGCTCCAGTTTGCCAGGCGCCTTTACACCGACCCACAGGGAACATCAGGATGTCAGGATCTGAATAAGACTCGCGTGATGGCCAGACTGACATATAACACAGGACACGAGTGAATCTCACTCTCGGAAGAGCAGGCAGATCAGGCTTCCCAGGGATGTTTCATTTCTGCCAGCTGTCTGCTCCCATGCATCCTTTGTCCTCCCCAGGGACAGCAAAAGCAGCCATACCCTTCCAGACCTGGTGTATTATAACGAGCATATATTCTGGTTTTCAGGTGGGGAATTCCTGCTAACAGATCTCAGGACTGGTCACTGCTTACAAGTATGAAGGTTTTTTCTTCTACGGTGTATATATATATATGTATGTGTATATATATCTTCAAAAATTCACCTTACAGTACCTGAGTTTGGCTGGTTTAGATGTCTCTACAGGAGACAGAGGTTACACAAGCGCCAGTAACAGGTATGGAGGACAAAAAACTGAACACAGAACACAAAGTTTATTTTTAATGGCTGACAGAACCAAATGAAGACTTGGTCTACACTGTTTTATTAAGCACAGCACTGAAAAATTCCAGCTTAGAACTCATCTGAACACTAGTTTGATGTGAATATGGTTAAAGCAATCCGGTTCTCCCACAATAAGCTGGTTTCTATGCCATCTCCATAAATTCCTAGATTATGGATTTTAGTAATCATCACCATTAAACTAATTATATATCTCTAAATATTAGCTTTCCACATCACAGCATTCTTAACTTCAGTCAAGCAGACAGTCCTAAACACCATCTAATCTCAGGTTATTTGCCCTTCTGGCAGCGTCAGTCACCCCTCATCAGGGAGGCAGAACAGGCCTGGAGTTCACACACTTCATTCCCAGCAGCCCCTTTAAGATATTTATCACCCCTTGCTGCTTTTTGCCTCAGCGAACCTGTTTTTTACGATATCAGAAGCTGGAAAGCACTATGTGCCTCCCCAAACTGCTTTGCTCACATGTGTTGCAAGTCAGATAGAGCAGATTCTTGATCAGTGGTCACCTCTTGCAAAGCAACAACAATGAAAAACTGATAACGCATTTTAGACAGCGAGCATCGTAACAGAGCCATGGAACACAGAAGACAACTGCGTTACAAAATACAGCAATAGTTTAGAACTGGAAAAGATCAGGGCCAACAAGCTGAATGAAGATCATGAGGAATGGATTAAGAAAAGTCTCTATCACATGGAAGAAATGTCACAGAAAGCTGGTGCTCGGTGTTGGAGGGAGGAAAAACTAAAAACAAAACAAAGGGGGCAAGAATACAAGGAAATTGAGGGACGAACAGAACAAGCCTACAGTAAGAGAGGGCTTTAAACTGGAGCTAGGAGGACAGGAAAGACATCAAACAGGGCAGAGACACAGGGTGGAGTGTCTCGAGTGCTCTGGCTCGTCTCGGCTGGAAGGACTAGATAGTAGTTAAGTTTTGCGTCAAGTGAGCTCACGTTCCACCGAAAGCCACCCTGACAACGCAGCACAGACCTTTTCATGTCCCTTTGATGCCAGGAGTTCTTTCTGAATCAATTTACTGACGTCTACTGCTACTTGTATTGAAACACACACAATTAACAGAACCAAGCTGGAGGAAGAATTGGAAGAAAACCCACGGTTTGCTTTATCTACACAGTTTCAGAGTTTTACCATTTTTGCCCATAGTTTAATTCTTCAACAGGAGTAGGGTAGAAGCCTTTTCTAGATTTTGCTAAGGGAAGCAGAGATCTCGCTCGTCGCTGTTTTAGAAGAGCGACAGGTCCCATGGAAGCGCAACTCATCTAGGGTTGACACAGGAAGTCATGTGCTCCTGAAGCGGGTTCAGACAAAGACGGAAGCAGAAGAAGCAGGATAAAAAGAAACTGGCATCCCTTTGGCTTCTCCCCCTTCTAAATGACCACAGTGAATGGACTAGTTCCAGATCAGGGCAAAAAATCCAAAATGCACTACTTATTACACTAGTAGCATACTGCTTCACTGTTTGCTCTGTCACAAACTAGTGACAGGGTAAAATCAACTTACTGCACTAATTAGGGCTAAGAGGAAGGTATTGGACTGCATACTACGTCACACTTGCAAAGCAGAAGTTTTATTTATATACCATTTTCAGTAGAAATTTCCAGAAATGGTGCAGAGCAGGGGACAGGCTGATCATTTCCTCCCCCTTCTCACTGGGATTAAAGCTACTGGCAGAAGAGTTAAGTATTTGTGGAGGAAAATCCCGGTACCCCACCAGGATCAGCTTTACTTTGCTCACACAGCACACGGAAGGGAGCATCGTGTCAGCACTTACCTGTAATAGCGCGACTGCAGGTACGTGGAGCACACGGCCTTGGACACGTGGCTGGCCGAACCGAAGTCGATCACCTTCACTCGGTAGGGCTGGCGCGCGGGATCCACCAACATGATGTTTTCTGGTTTCAAATCGGCGTGTATCAGCCCCAAGCTCTTCAGCTTCATCAAGGCAGTGGCCACTTGCTGCAGAATCGGCCGGATGTATTTCAGGGGCAAAGGACTGAACTTATTTTGCTTTAAGAAATCATACAAGTTCTGTTCTAGCATCTCAAATACAAGGCATGTATGATTCTTGTGTTGAAAGCACTCGTAGGAGCGAACAAAGTTATATTCGTCAGCATTCTCACTGCTCAAGCGAGAGAGGATGCTCACCTCTATCTGGCCCTGCCTAGCATAGGAAGGATGGTTCTTCAGGATTTTGATGGCTACAATCTCCTTCGTGCTACGTTTCCAGCATTTCGCCACCTGCCCAAACGTCCCTCGGCCCAGGAATTCCAGGACCTCGTAGCTGTTTGTCATAGAGCACAGGATCTCATGCTGGACCAGCTGATAATCCCCTTCACCACTGGAACTGCTGCTTTTAGTGGTTACCGTGGTGGTTGTGGCCGCAGCACCCACCGCAGGTCTGTTTTGCAGCATGAGAGGTGGATGTTCCTCAATTATCTGCACACTACCGTTGCTGTCGACCTCTTCACTTTTCCTTTTTAATCCACATTTTTGGTAGGGTTCCAGTAAAGAAACGTTGCTCCTGTGAGTGAGGGTTTGGCTGTTCTGGAAGGACGCGGTTGCGCTGCTGCCCGTGCTGTCGGCTGCCGTGACCACAATGTGCTCGACCGAGGGAGCGGGGAGAAGGAGGTTCTGATCGTACGCGGGGATGCTGAAGTTGGCTACCTGATGAGAGGAGCTGGCTTGCCCTTGAGCTGCTGGGAGGTTTTTGCTGTGGGTGTAATACTTGTCACTGCTGCTCTGTCCTGAAACATCCCAGACAGAGGGCTCCACTTTCAGTTTCTTGGCACTGCAGAAGGCACTCGAGGATACTGACGGAGGGGAGAACACCTGCAGCTGTGAGGCCATACCTGGAAAGGGAGAGCAGAACTCATTAGGACCGCTGAGGGGCAGCAGGTTGGGCCAGAACAAGAAGCAGAATTAAAGGTATTTTTCTAAGCACTGTATGGTGCCTGCCACCTTGCCAGTCACCCTTCTGACCTGCTGATCCTAAGGGCACGCAGAGAATGAGGCTCCCCAGTGGAAATACTGCACTTCCACTCACCGCCTGCAGCATAAGGAGCAGACAGGTCTTTATCCAGCTTTCTAAAGGCTACAGAAATCCCAGCATAAAAAGGGAAAACGGCACCGAAGAGAGGAAAACAGTGCGGAAGTGGGAGGACGCTGAGAAAATTAAGATCCCTTTTTCCTCACCCCATCCCGGCCTCTCCCCGCTCCAACGTAAAAACGGAGTCCACGGGAAATCTACACCGCATAAGTCAAACTTCTCCCGGGCACAGCGCACCCGGGGTAGCGCCCGGCGCTCCCACACGCCGCGGCCCGAGCTCGGCGCCGCCAGCCCGGCCCGGTGCCGTTGCCATCCCCGCCGCGGCCGAACGGCCCCGCCAGCCCGGGCCTTCCCCGCCCCGCGGCCCGGCCCGCAGCACCGCCCCCGCCCGGAGCGGGGGGCCGGGCCTCCGCCGCGCGGCCGCCGAGGCTTCCCGAGCCCACCGGGCCGCGCCGACCACCCCCCCCCCGCAGCCCGCCAGGCCCGCACTCACCGCCGGTGGGGGGTTCTCAGCCGCGGGCCGGACCTGCCTGGGGGACACACGGGGGTGCGGAGCCCCACAGCGGGCGCATCATAGCCCCGCCGCGGCCGCCGGCCCGGCCCGCTTGGCCCGCGCACGCCGGGGGGAGCCCCCAGGCCGCTCCGCCGCCGCCAGGCTCCGCCGCGCCCTCCCGGGCCCCCCCCGCTCCGCCTCCCGCCGCCGCCTCCGCCGCCCGGGCCCGAATGCCCCCGCCGCTCCCGCCGCGCCGCTCTGGGCCGCTCGGCCGCTCGCGCCAGACTGAGCCAGCCGAGCCCCGAGCCGGCCAGGCGGGCCGAGCGCCGAGCCCGCCCACGTGACCGCGCGCGCCGGAAGAGGGCCGGGCGCCGCTCGCCGCCGAGGCGGAAGCGCCTCCCCGGAGCGGGCCCGACGCGGACCCCGCGGGCTCCCTCACCGGTGGAGCGGTGGAGAAGCGGCTGCGCAGGGATGGGCTGGGAAAGGAGCGATGGCTGGAGCGTCTGCTCAGAGTCGGACATGTCCCCAGGGGATTCGGCGAGTTGTACAATCACAGAATGGGTTGGGTTGGAAAAGCCCCTCAAGATCATGGAGTCCAACCATAACCCAGCCCTGGCACTGCCCCATGTCCTGAGAACCTGATGTCCGTCTGTCCAGCCCTCCAGGGATGGTGACTCCAGCACTGCCCTGGGCAACCTGTTCCAATGCCCCACAGCCCTTTGGGGAAGAAATTGTTCCCCAGATCCAACCTCAACCTCCCCTGGTGCAACTTGAGGCCGTTTCCTCTGCTCCTGGAGCTTGTTCCTGGGGAGCAGAGCCCGACCCCCCTGGCTCCAAGCTCCTTTCAGTCTCCAGCATCACCCACTCCAGAGCTGCACTTCTGAGGGTTTTTTAATTCAGCCTCTTCCAGAGTCAAAACAATATAACAGAGACGTTTCTTGGTTTTCTCTCAAAAGCTTACAGTGCTTTACAATGTTTACAAACACTCTCAGCTTTCACAACTTCATATTTACTAGAACAGCAGCACAACAAGCACAGACTTGTACCGTTTAACATAAAGAATCAAGACTTGTAGTTTGCCTCCAGATGGAGATGATCAGTGGGAAAAAATAACATGCAATAACAATTAAAAAAAAATAATAAAGTACCTTGGGGTATTTCTGCTTTGCAGAAACTGAAGTGCAACTTTTTTCCATGAGAGAATGCTGGGCAGTTCTCACTGCAGCCATGATTTGGGGCACTAAATAAGATTAAAATGGATATTAAGACAAGCTGCCCCCAGAGAAGACTGAATGGGACAGTATTGCTCTTTTGTGTAAAATCCTACAAGTAACTTGTGCTTTGTGGTTTTCTATGTGGTTTTAGAGAAGCTGGAGCCAACTAAATGGTTTCACAGTCTTGTGCTTGGACTTTGCGAGGCCGGTGCGTGGAAGGAGCTGAGGGGCAGCACCGTGAGCCGGCCCTGCCCTCCTCACACGGCAGCGCTTGATCCAGCTGGTTAAAACAGAGCTGAAGTCTTGCCAAGAGGAACTGTGCTCCTTCCCAGCATCTCGGTAAGGCCTTGGGTGAGTTGTTTGATCCCACTGGGGCTCGGTTCTCAACTGCGGAACAGAGATAAGCAGCTCAGGCGTGCTCTGCATGCGTAGATTTGGGAAGGCTTTGGTCTGAGCACCTTTTTTTTTTCCTGCCAGGGTGACTGTAAATTTCCAAGCGTGTGGCCCTTAGATATCACCCAGTCCAGCTAATACTTGGCTACAGCTCCTCCTTGTCACTGTTGTGAGCAAAACAGCATTGTGGTAGCAGCGTTGACAGAGCCCTGCGCAGCAGCACGTTCAGACCCTGGTGCTGGACACTCCAGCTCTCCGCACTGCTAACACTCCCCTGCCAGTTTTCCCCATAAGGCCACATTGCATTTTCCAGGATTTTAGGACAACGCACAAAAGTAGTATTTTAACACCGAAGAGAGGGAGGAAACAAGAGGCACTGAAATGCTTCACACACCCACTGTGCTGAGGCAAGGATCTCCAACATGTTGATTGTTGGTCGAGTCTCTCCTGCTTCTGTAGCCTTTGAAACACTGAGAGATTTTAGGTTTCCCTGGCTCTGCATAATTCAGATAATTCCTGCCATTTCTGAAATAAATTATGTTTCAAGCTGTAGTAACAAAAGCCAGAATTTCTTGTGCAGTCTTAAGTAAGCGTTTGGAAACAGGGTGCAGATCCCCAGCTTCTGAAGTCTCTGCAATTTTCACTTTTGTGTGTGATCAGCGTTGCCTCTGTAAAGAATTAACATTTACAATTCTATTTTGCCCAGAAGTTCACCAGGAGGTTCTCTACTTCATCTACTTGAATAAATAAATGATTGATAAGAATGCTTGATAAGAATAAAGGAGGAAAGGCTGGATGCCACAAAACATCAGCAGTGAAACGCATCAGATCTCCGAGGTCATTTGCAACATACCTAAATGGAGCGGTGACTCAAAGGCAGCATTCCTCCTGAGCAGGGGAGAGCAGGATGGGAGTAGGGGAGTTCAGGCAGCGCTTCACTCACCTGCCTGTCAAATGAGTCACTGAAATGTCAACAATATTCAAATAACAGCCTGCATCTCCAAGGCAGCCAGCAGCAGACAAAACACTACACAAGCACAGCACAATTATTTCCCTGGCAGTCTCCCATGTTACAAAAGATGCGGGTGTCTCCACTCAGCGCTGACCTGATGGGGCTTTTGCAGTTGAGTTTTGATAAGCAAATAATCCGTACAGAGACCTCCAAGGAACAGGAGCATACAGACCAGCTGTCCATGAGCTCTAGATTCACTCCAAGAGCAAACATTTCCTTTTCTGGTTTGACTCGGGGAATTCAGTCCATGGAGCTGACTCCTCTTGGAGAGGCCTTGCAGGACACTACGTTCAGAAGATACTCTGATATTGACCGAGATAATATGAAACATTTTCTGTTGAGGGTAGCAAAAAGGAGGCTGGACAAAGGTGAAGAACACACTGGTTTGTAGCTCCAGAAAAGCGCTTAGTGACCATTTCTGCTCTAGTGTTGCTGTCTCTCTGTGGGGTCAGGGCAATCTGTAGTGTTGCTAATGCAGTTTGGCACAGAAAACCACAGCGTTTCCGGGCTCCACGGTGGCTGCTGGTCACACCAGCGACGCTTCCTGACTGCACCAGGCTCTGGCTCACTGCAGTTGAGCGGCAAAGTGCTTGACCTGTAACCAACAGAGCCAGTTTTGCTGTTCGGCCACAGTATTCCTGCCAAACAGTGCTGCTAACACTGAGAATTTTCCACCACTGAGCAGATGTTTCACTATCTTACACCCCATTTGCCATTGTGCGACCAGAACAGGCAGCGTGGACGGGAGGGCAGTGGATGGGAAGGCAGTGGCCCCAGCACAACACTGGCAGTTCCCAGAAGCGCTCTGCAATCAAGCAGAATTCCGATGTACAGACTTGAGCACAGAGACTGCAGAGGATCTAGGAACCCATTTCAGAAAGCCCAGAACTCAAGAAACCAGACAATTCGTATTTTTTCCAGGCAATAACCTGAAAAGGCATTGACAGTTAACATTAGGTGTTTTCAGGAGAGCAGAACTGCATCCAGCTGCAGGTGGCTGGATACAAAAGCAGCGCTGCCTGGAGGTATTTGTAGATTAATAGATAAAAAATGGATCAATAGATTTATAGACACTGTTTTCTAGATTTCATTAAGCGCCATTTAAAAAAATATAACTTAGTACCTAATATTTGTAACACATCTTGGAATGAACCACTCATTATCAATGAGGCGTTTCAGACATAGAAAGAAGAATCTTTGGGGCTCTCAGATTTTGCCCTGCCTGCTTCTTTCTCACATTCCAACTCCATTAATTACCTCAGCTGCAGGCAGCTCACGCCCTCTGCAGCTCACCTTGAATCTTTTGTCACAAGAGACAGGTAAGCCATTGCAAAAAGTGCGTACCAGGCACACGCGCAGTGGAACCACACTGCCCGAGTGTGGCGTGGGCACCCAACAGATGTAAACAGAGATATAAAAATAAATAAAGAATAATTTAAAAAGTGTAATGCCTACAAACTGGTTCTAGTTTCCTCCTTATCCTCTAACAAGAGATAGAGAAAGCAGAGCCCCATAGCTAAGCTCCTCTCTCCTGATGGGAAACTGGAGCACAGAGATGCAGCAGCAGAACCTCCAGAACCGCTGCTATCAACCGCATTGGCAATTTTTTAGGACGCTTCCCCCTTCCTAAAGAAATCTTCGACCAGCTTGTCAAATTTCTGTAAGGAGTTCTGCTTTAGGACATTTAAGGGAGTGAGTAAATACTGCTCTGCAAACCCAGTTGGAAAGTGCTCATCAGGAGCAGGTGCCCGGCTAACAGCACTCGCTGCTCCTGGCTGTTCTCCACTCAGGTCTTCCTGCGCTTTCTCCTTGTTCGTGTGACAATAAGTGTGACCTTCTTTCGAGCAGAAAGCTGACTCACAGCAGTTCGGCTGAGGAACCCTAACGCTTGTGAACTCTTCAGAATTCTCAGTGGATTTCTCTGGGGACTCATAAACAACTCCTCGGGGCACAGAATGCTGGGCAGCTCTTCTCAAGAGATGTAGGGGTTCCAGCATCTTCCTTTTGCTCTCCTGCTGCACAGACTCTTGCACAGGCCTTGGGATTTGGAAGTCAGGAAGCGCCTGGGGGGCAGAACTGAGGTATTTCTGAAAGTAAGTCTGGCACGTGCCACCCTTCACAATTGGGATTACCGAGCAAGGTTTCAGCCACTTCACAAACTCGCACAGCTCCAGAAAGGACGAGTGATCAGAGTACGGAATGGTGTGGATTTTGGGGTGGGTGACCTTCACAGGCCTGCCCGTCGGGAGGATGGCAATGGTGGGGTGCAGTGTGTTCCAGGTGACGAGGGTGTCCCAGCGGATCTCAGCAATGTCCACAGCACGGATCCAGCCGGCCCCCTCCTCGCTGGTGAACACATCAGGCAGCTCCAGCAGCCGCATCTGCTCCAGGCGCCAGGGGCTCACCACCACCCAGGTGCTGAACTCCATGGCCAGGTCCACCAGCAGCGTCTCCTTCCCCAGGCTGTAAACACCTGCAAGGAGAACCATGAATCAGGGATGGGGCAGGGCCCCTCATCATCAGAACACTGAGGTACTAGAGAGAGTGCAGGGGAGGTGACAAAGCTGGTCAGGGGCCTGGAGCACAAGTGTGATGAGGAGTGGTTGAGGGAACTGGGGTTGTTTAGCCTGGAGAACAGGAGCTGAGGGGAGACCTCACTCTCTGCAACTGCCTGAAAGGAGGTTGGAGCATGGAGAGTGTTGGTCTCTTCTCCCAAGTGGCAAATGATAGGACAAGAAATAGCCTCAGGTTGTACCAGGGGAGGCTGAGGTTGGACATTAGGAAAAAAATTCTACCTGAAAATGGCATCGGAACAGGCTGCCCAGGGCAGTGGTGGAGTCACCATCCCTGGAAGGGTTTAAAAGGTGTTTAGATGAGGTTCTTAGTGACATGGTTTAGTGCTAGAGTTAGGTTATGGATGGACTCGATGATCCTGAGGGTCTCTTTCGCCTGGAACGGTTCTATGTTTCTAGGGGGCACATGGAGCCGAGAGGCCTCACCAAGGGTAAGGCAAGCGTGGCGTGGCACTCACCAATGACAACGTGGTGCTGCGGGTACGCGCGGATGAGGTGCGCGGCCTGGCGCGTGGCGAGCTGCCGCGAGGGCAGGGCCTGCTGCGGGTGGCAGTGCGTGTTGTCCAGGTAGAGCCGGTCGATGTGGCGGCCCCGCAGCGCCGGCTCACCCTGCATGCTGCTGCTGTAGCGGAAATCCCCTGCAAGGACAGAGCTGTCAGGGCGGGGTGGGGGCTGCGGTGGGGGCGCAAGGGCTGCACTGTACCTGTGTAGAGGATGGTACCGAACGTGCCCTCGAAGAGGAACATGACAGAGCCGGGGCAGTGGTTGGAGTCGATCAGCGTCACTGTCACCGTCACCTCCTCGCCCAGCACATGGCTCTGTCCCACCTCCAGCGGCCGGATCCAGCACATGGGCACCTGCGGGGGCCGGGCGGTGAGGGCCGGCTGGCGAGAACCGGGCGGTGGGGACCGGGCACACGTACCTGTAGCCGGCGGTGCAGGAGGCGGGCAGTGAGCGGTGAGCAGTACAGCGGGCGGCACCAGGTGCTGGTCAGCCCCACCGTGTGGTCCGAGTGCATGTGCGACAGGAAGAACAGCCGGGCGCCGCCCGCCTTGCGCACGCTCCAGAAGTCCACGGCGATGGGCGTCCCGGGGATCACCGTCCCGTTCATGGCGCCCGCGGGCCGGGGGTGGCAGCTCCCTCTCCCGCCGCTTCCCGCCGAATTTGGCGGGCGGTGCCGCGCAAGCGCAGAGACGGGGCGGGGACCGTTGCGTCGCGTTAGGGGCGTGGCTGCGTGCGCAGGGCGGGGCTGCGCAGGCGCGGTGGGGCCGGGGTTTGCGGGGCGATAGCGGAGCGGCGCTCGGAGCGACTCCGGTCATGCCGTACCTGGGCGGCGAGGACGCGGTGCGGGAGCTCCGCCGGGCCCTGGCCAACCCGCATGTGCAGGCGGATCCGCTGCGGTACCGCGCTGCCGTGCTGCGCGTCATCCGGTACGGCGGGAAGACCGGGAGCCGCGGGGGCGGCGGCGGCCGGGCCGCGCTGAGCGCTGTCTCTCCCGCAGGTGCATGGCGCAGGGCGCGGACGTGTCGGCGCTGTTCCCGGAGATGGTGAAGGCCAGCGCGGCGGCCGACGTGGTGCAGAAGAAGCTGGTGTCGCTGTACCTGCGGGCGCAGGCCCCGCGGCAGCCTCAGCTGGCGCTCCTGGCCGTCAACACCCTGCGCAAGGACTGCGCGCACCCCAGCCCCGCCGTGCGCGGGCTCGCCCTGCGCAGCATGTGCGGCCTCAGGTGCGACGGGGGTCGGGGTGTCCGCCCGCTGGCCCGCGGGATGTAAGAAACAATTACCTTGCGAATATAATAGGCACAGGCAGGATCTTTCAGCAAAGCATATATTTTATGTTTAGAGCCATGAAGATAATGGAGCGGAGCATCTTCCTTATGAGGAAAGGCTGAGGGAGCTGGGGCTCTTTAGCTTGGAAAAGAGGAGACTGAGGGGTGACCTCATTAATGTTTATAAATATATAAAGGGTGAGTGTCAGGAGGATGGAGCCAGGCTCTTCTCGGTGACAACCAGTGATAGGACAAGGGGTAATGGGTTCAAACTGGAACACAGGAGGTTCCACTTAATTATGAGAAGAAACTTCTTCCTGGTGAGGGTGGCAGAGCCGGCCCAGGCTGCCCAGGGAGGTTGTGGAGTCTCCTTCTCTGCAGACATTCAAACCCGCCTGGACACCTTCCTGTGGAACCTCAGCTGGGTGTTCTTGCTCCATGGGGGGATTGCACTGGATGAGCTTTCCAGGTCCCTTCCAATCCCTGACATTCTGTGATTTCAATAATGATTTTGCAAGATTGGGTGTTCTCCCTAGAGGTAGGCATGCATCATAGGGCAAAAAGCCCCTGCTTATATCCCCCCCAAATCCTGGCTGTGGTTTTTTTCCCCAGTTCCCCACTGGCTGGTACTTCAGGGTTTACAAACTACCCGCCGCCTGCCTCAGTTTACATATTTTGTTCATCTAGTTCTAACAGTACCCTTCCCCTTATTGATCTATTTAAAATATAGGTTCCTAGCTCTTTGGCTCCTTTCCGCCTAGGTTAACTTGTAAATACAGGTATCAGCATCCATTCCAGGATTAGTTTGAAAAGACTTTGTTTTATATTAACGATTCATAGTCTGATGTCTCTTGGTCCTTCCCCACAGCTGGGGTCAGGTGCCAGGTCCTCGGTTTTGTAAAAACAACGTTCCTTCATTAACCATCCCTTCCGCAGGATGCCGGGCATTCAGGAGTACCTGCAGCAGCCGCTCCTCAACGGGCTGCGGGACAAAGCGTCATACGTGCGGAGAGTGGCCGTGCTGGGCTGCGCCAAGATGGTGAAGCTGCAGGGGGACGGCGAAGTGGGTGAGGGGGCGTTGGGCCGGGCCCCACGGAAGAGCGGGGAGCTTGGGGGAATTGAGGGCACGCGACTGCTGAAAACGCGTGTTCCCGCCCGTGGTTCGGGCTGAGTTTGCTGCGCTGCCTCTGGGCTGTTGTGGTTGCAAGATGGAAAGAGGGAGGAAAGTGACAGGAATGGCAAGGTGTGCTGGGGAGGGTCAGTTGGACATGAGGAGAAGGTTCTTCACCCAGAGGTGCTGGACACTGAACAGGCTCCCCAGGGAGGTGTCACAGCCCCAACCTGACAGTGTTCAAGAAGAGACTGGACAATGTCCTCAGACATGCGGTGTGACCTGTGGGATTGCCCTGTGCAGGGACACGAGTTGGGCTCGATGACCCTTATGGGTCCCTCCCAACTCAGGACATTCCCTGATTCTATGGAAAGGAAGATGAGCTATGGGTGTGTATTGAATCATTAATGAAACACCAGGCACTGCGAGGTTCTGCATCAGAGCATCCGTTTCTGTCTCAAGGGAGTAATTTAGGGTTCTGCCACAGTTTTGTACCCACTTTTACAGGGCCTCCTGCAACACCCACCCATTTCCACAGCCCCTCTCACATCCACAGACCTTCAGGGAAAGTTGTGCTGAGGGCGGGTGTTACTGTAGAGCTGGAAGTGGTGTTGGCAACTTCTCCTGGTTCAAGTGATCTTTCGTTGGTGATAAATGCCCATAGGCAGTGATTAAATTCCAGTGTGTTGATAGAATTTGATACAGAGACCTCGGCTTCTTTACAGATGGTGCATTGGTGAATGAGCTCTACAGTTTGCTTCGTGATCAGGATCCCATCGTAGTCGTCAATTGTCTGAGGGCTTTAGAGGAGATCTTGAAGAAGGAGGGAGGAGTTGTCATCAACAAGCCCATTGCTCATCATCTCCTCAACAGGTTTGTTTTCTTCAATATCAAGACGGTGCCAGAAGCTTCATTCTTGTTCTTGCGTTTTGCATGGTGGCAAAGCAGGTATTTCTGGGCAGCTCTCAGAACTCGAAGGGAAGAGTCAAGCACCCAAAGATGGAGGTGCCCATCCTGAGAGAAACCAAATTACTTTTATGCTAAGATCTGAAGAGAAACCTGAGGTGCCCTGCTTTTCTAGCGAGCCTGTGCTTCAGCTGGTGGTTTGTTTTGGAATTGTCAGTTAATGTGATTGTTTTCTTTTTGGTGACAGTATACGTTGTATATTTGTGGGACAGGTATGTTCTAGTGTACCTCTCCCAGTCTGTTGAAAGATGTATAACTTATCCATTGCTTGAAGAAATTGTACATGATCTGGCAAAAGAGGGGTATTGCTCTGCCCAGGGTTCTTGTCAGTGTTGCTGTCTGGCTTAGAGCACCAGCAAAAGCGCACGTGGCCGATACTGGGTTAAGCCGATGTGCGTAAACCGGTCAGTTCTCTTGAGATAAAACTGTGGTGTCTACATCTGAAGCACGGCATGTGGTTTGGAACAGGTGCAAGAAGCTCTGGGGCTGAGGGCTCTGCTCAGCGCGGATCTTCATGCGCTTCTTGGCTCCCGCAAACTGCATTAATTCTCTTGGCAGGATGGCTGATCTGGATCAGTGGGGCCAAAGCGAGGTGCTGACCTTCCTGCTGCGTTACAGACCCCGCAGCGAGGAGGAGCTCTTTGACATCCTCAATTTACTGGATGACTATCTCAAAAGCAGCAGCACCAGCGTCGTGATGGCAGCCACCAAGCTTTTCCTGGTGCTGGCCAGGGAGTACCCAGATGTGCAGACAGATGTTTTGGTGAGGGTGAAGGGGCCGCTGCTGTCTGCCTGCACTTCTGAGAGCAGAGAGCTCTGCTTCACCGCCCTGTGCCACGTCCGTCAGATCCTCCGTAGCCTCCCCGGCCATTTTAGCAGCCACTACAAAAAGTTCTTCTGTTCGTATTCGGAGCCCCACTACATCAAATGCCAGAAGATGGAGGTGTTGTGTGAGCTGGTGAATGATGAAAACGTTCAGCAAGTGCTGGAGGAGCTGAAGGGCTATTGCACGGACGTGTCGGAGGAGCTTGCCCAAGGGGCGATCTTCGCCATAGGTAAGAGTGGGAGCAGCTGCAGCCCCAGACCTTTAATAAGGGCTTTTCTCTGCTGAAGGACATCTGGGCCAACACCAATTCACTGATCTGTGTGACCCCATTTCTAAACCACATTTTCTTTCAGAAATCCTGATATCGAGCTGTTTCAGGTTGTACATAACGTCACTGCACCTCATTTAAATGACTCTGCTCTAATGAGATACTCTAAAGAAATTTGTGTCATTTCATCTTACTAATGAGCCTTTGCAGTGTTGAATGAAGCTGTGTAGTGGGTGGAGGAGCTGCTCCAATACCTGCTTGTTCTCTGAGTTTTGGTGGGGACAGAGTTAAGGTGATTTGGGGCACTTTAGTTTGGTTTTTGTAAGCTTCAAAATATGAGTTTCTGTAGTAGTCATTAGGAGAAAGCCAGGCATGCTGAAAGGCCTTTCTTATGTGTTACATTCAAGAAAAATTCAGCCTTCTGAGGCTTGGCTTCAGAGAAAGGAACATATCCCTTCTGTGGGGAACAAGCTCATTTGACTACGCATTCAGAAATCGTAGTCAAAAAGGAAAAGAGAGAGACCGTTTCTTGGAAGCAAGTTTGTGATGAATAGTTGGGCTTGTGGTTCCTATTTCACTTGATAAAAGGTTGACTTGTATGTGGTTTGGTGTCTCTGCAGGCAACATTGCCAGGACGTACACTGAACAGTGTGTGGGGATCCTGACAGAGCTCCTGGGGCTTCAGCAGGAACATATCACTTCAGGTAACCCGCCACACGTTGTTTGCCTGGCTTACACTTTCAGAAAGTGGCTTTGCTGGGGCTTCTGATCCCAAACTCAAGGCTCTGAAAGGCACTTGGCATTTAGTTTAATTGGCATCTTCCTGGTGGAGCGGGAGCAGGAGTGTGACTGGGCATTGTAGTTTTTCCTTCCTTAAGCTGCTCTTTATGGTGAAGGGCGAGACGGTTGTAGCTGCGTTCATGGTCTGATGTGGAAGCTCCTGTTTGGGTGCCGCCTGCTGACTTAGAGAGGGAGGGACTCTGCAGAGACGTTTTAGTGACCAAGATGATTAACAGATCTTTTAAATCTTTCTGTTCCTCATATAATAGTCTGATCAGTTGTACCCAGGCTTCTCTTTTCCTTCTGCTGCCCTCAGGCCTAACTTCACACCGTTGCCATTTCTACCTTCTCTTTTAAATGGTGTGGCTTTCAGTTTTGAAAATCACACGTTTGCTGTTCAATTAGGTCTTTAAAGCTGCTGGTGTTTCTGTAAGTGGGCAGCAGAGCCTTTAAAATTTTGACCTAAAGTTCATGAGACTCATTTTGAATGGGTGTTAGTTTTAATTTGTCATTCTAACCTTGTGTGTCTGAAGCATTGTGAGTCAGTCTCTTTTTACAGGCTGGGGAATGTCCAGAAGAAAGGTCACTCTCCAGCAGCCAGAGGAACAATCTGAACTTTCAGTGCTTTATTTTAGACTTGGTGCAGCTTTGCCCTGACAAACACAGTGTTATGAGACTTTGAAGAAGGGTATCTTGAATCATGGTCGCACGCGAGGCACTTACCTCCCCAGCCAAGACTTGTGAAGTCTCTTGAGTGGAGTTTTTTGGTCTTCTTATTTTTTTCCTAGTGGTTTTATAACTCTTGGTGAATGCTGAGCCGTTTGTTTCGTTGCAGCCGTGGTCCAGGCGTTTCGGGACCTGGTTTGGCTGTGTCCCCAGTGCACGGATGCCGTGTGTCGGGCGCTGCCGGGCTGCGAGGACTCCATCCAGGACAACGAGGTGAGGCGGCTGTGCCTGGGGCTGGCAGCTCATGAGGATGGGTGGACAATGACTCTTTGGCTTTGCTTTGGCTCACGATGGGCGGGCGAGAACCAGAAATCTTCACAAGACTGGTCCCCTCATGTCTATTTCACGCCGGCAACCAATTTGCTATTTCTTTTTCCTGTGGTTCCATCAGGGCAAGCAAGCGCTGATCTGGCTCCTGGGCACACATGGTGAGAAAGTACCGAACGCCCCGTATGTTTTAGAGGACTTTGTGGAGAACGTGAAATCGGAGACATTCCCAGGAGTGAAGATGGAGCTTCTGACGGCGTTGGTGCGACTTTTCCTGTCTCGTCCCGCAGAGTGCCAGGACATGCTGGGGAGACTGCTCCACTACTGCATCGGTGGGTTCCCTTCATTCACTAAAGGGATAGCCCAGGCTTTTGGGGACCTGGTTTGGCTGCGCCCTCAGCGTTTGGGTGCCATGTGTCAGCGTCCTGGCTGCCAGGACACCATCCAGGGTGGCCAGGTGAGGTGGCTTCATGCCTTGGGCTGCCGCTTGGCCCCAGCTGTTTGGTTGGTGAGTGTAACAGGCTGGCGCTGGATCCCTGGGAATCTGCTTTGAGTAATTTAGTAATTTAGTACTTTGGGGAAATCTGGATGATAGTATTCTCCATAACTATGGCCCTGTAATTCCCAGAGGAGGAGATGGATATGGCAGTACGAGACCGGGGATTGTTCTACTATCGCCTTTTGCAGTCCGGTGTGGAAGAAGTGAAGCGGGTCCTGTGTAGCCCCAAGTCTGACCCCTCTTTGGGGCTCCTGGAAGACCAGACTGAGCGACCCGTGAATACGTGGGCTTCAGAGTTTAATACTCTGGCACCAGTTTATGGCAGGGAACGCTGGGCACTCATCACTGCTCACCAGCCAGCAGAACCCTCGTACGCTTCTCCTTGTGCGGCCTCCAGGAACAGAGACACAGGTAACCCACCTCCCCTCCATCTGGGATCTGTTCTCTCCTTGTCAGTAGATATTCTCATGTGGGTTTCTTTGGAAGAACATCACAGTGCTTTGAGAATGCTGTCTTTGTGTTCTATTGATCACTCCTGAAGGCGCTGTGATTCCAGCCCTCTTCAGCTGGCGGTCCATAGAATGTTCTTTGTGAAACCAGGAGCTGCACCTTACGTGCTGCATCTCACACATTTGTGGTTTCATTTCAGAGTCGCTTATTTCCGAAGGGAACAAAGAAGTCCTCAAGGTTCACCCCGATTCAGGCAGCCTGACCTTAATTCCTGACGTTTACCTGCCTGCAGAACAGTTTGAGAAGACCTGGCTGAGCTTGGACGTGAGCTGCCGCCTCTCCCTGCCCTGGCGCGGGACTGTTCACCCGGATGCCGTACAGACGGCTCTGCACGTTGTCCACATCCAGACTATCGCCATGAGCAAAGCTGGCGCCCAGCCCTGGAAAGCTTATCTCAGTGCTCAGGATGACACAGGTTGCCTCTTCCTAACAGAGCTGGTGCTCGAGGCGGTGGATTCGGAGATGCAGGTTTCGGTGAAGCAGAGTGAGGCGAAGCCAGAGGCGCTGCAGACCTTTATTTCCGTGCTCAGGACCGTCATGGGGACAGTTGCTGGAATGAGGTCCTGATAGTTCCCTGCTCCCAGTAGGATGCTTGCTCAAGGCACGGGAGAAGTTTCTTTTCCTGGCTTCACTTGCCATACTTGATGCTGGTTTGGTACTTTTAAGCTGTGGGAGCGTTAGGAAAGGACAAGGTAATGCAGTCGTGAGGCCGCTGCTTCTGGTGTGAGTCACGGAAGCAGTGACACCTGTGGTGGTTGTCACAGGACACTGACGTGACCAGAAATACACAGAATTCAGGGTTGTGTTTTGGAGAGGGTTTTTTTCATGAGGATTGTAAATAATTCAAAAAACAGTTCAGAGACCCCAGGACTCTGCTGCTTGTCTCACGTTCAGAGGAGCAGTGCAGTGAAGAGAGAGTATTTAGCTCTTGGCTCCCTTTACATGTCTGACATGGATTTTTTGGTGAAGGGAGCTCTGCGGTGTCAGAGGTGGGCGGACAGGGTATGTGATACTCACTGCAAACACTAGGTTTCTTTTTTAAGAGAAAGAAGTCTATTTTCAAGGTGAAATGTGTTATTATAATCATGATTTGTCCTCTCTGAAATTCCCCCCTCAGGCTGCTGGATGAAAACAAGGAGCGTGCAGGGTGGGAACGGTGTGTTAGTGTGAGTTGTACCTGCATCACCGGCCGCGTCCCTCAGCTGTTGCTCCTTGGTACCTGCACCAGCAATGGAAGAATTGCTGTTTAGATAATTCATCTGTACAGAATATCACATTTTTGCTGATACTGATTTTTCCCATTTGTTACTTTGTGACTCAAGGGGGTGTTTAAAGGTTTGTTTGCTGCGTGGTACTCGTTTCTGCGCGGTACTGTCATCCCGTCCCCAACGTACGGCACACAAGCAATGCTACAGCACTAAATATTTATGGTTTTTGACATTATATCGTGGTCAGCCTCAGGATGTTTTTAGAAGAGCATGTGGACAGCGTTCCATCTGCTCCATCGAGAGTTATGGAGGGTCAACTTTGTCCAGTGTTGTGAAAAGTGTCCTTGTCACAGCCGTGTTTTCCACAGTGGCAAAACCCTGAAGACAGTTGCCGGCTTTGGATTGAGGTACGTATGTTACTATGACAGGGCTTTATGGCACTCCTAAGGAGTAGCTTTGTTATCCCTAGTCTATAAGTATTCTTGTAATTTTTTATTGCTTTTAATGACTGTATTGCACCTTTACATTGCAATGTGCCTTCTGTGCACCTCACCAAAACACTGCTGTCGCTGCTAAACCACAGGGTTGAGATTTTATTTCCGATTTTCCTAATAAAAATGTGACTGATTCCTGGCAGTTTTCTGGAGCACTTGTTTGTTCAGCTCTCAAGTCAAAATAATGAATTACGGGCTGTACAAAAAGCGTCGCTCTGCTCACGCAGCTTTGCGGACCCCACTTGGTGCCTTTTACCAGGGGAAGGGATGAGATCAAAATATTTTACGGTTCGTGTGGAAAACAGGCAAAGTTTTCAGTGTGAAGGGGAGGTGTGGGGTTTGTGTGCTGCTTTAGGGACTCTTCTAGAGCACATTGAGTCTGAACCTTCCCCTGGCTGCCCCAGGTAAGGGTGCTCAGCCCTGGGTGGGGATGCTCAGCCCTGGGTGGGGATGCTCAGCCCCAGGTAAGGGTGCTCAGCCCCAGGTAGGGATGCTCAGCACCATCCCCCTGCTCACCCCTCAGGACTGTGCTGCTGGGGATGGTACTTAAAGAAGTCAAGAGATGTTGGGGTGCATGGCTGTGGTCTCCAATACCTGAGCATCTCCACGGCACAACGCTTGGAGAATGTCCAGGCACCCAGCGGCTGAGGGACCAGGTAGGGATGCTCCTACCACGATCATAGAATTATAGAATGTTTTGTGTTGGAAGGGACCATCAAACCCCATCTAGTCCAACCCCCCTGCCATGTGCAGGGACACCTCCTGCCCTGCTCGGTGCCACCAACCCTTGCTGCGGGCACACGAGTGCCCGTGGTTTGAGAAGGGGGCGCTCGGGCCCCAGGTTGCGTGTTTTGTTTTGTTGTTTGACCGCGGTATCTGTTACGCACTAATTTCCTTTAAGGCTGGTGATGAAGTCAGTAAACCACAGGCTGCGGCGAGCGCTCCGCGGGCTGATGCTCTGATGCTTTCCACCGCCGCGCACGCTTGACATGTCCCTGCCCGGGCTCGGCAGGGCGGTCACACTCGGTCTCCGGCATCATGGACCAACGGGAGATCCTGCTGCAAAACCTGGAAAGGGCCCAAGGCAAGAAGCTCAACAGAGAAGAGTTTGTAGATGAGTTTTCGGTAAGTTCGCTTAAGGCACGGCTCTGCATTTCAGTTGATTCTAAAGGGAACTGCTCAGTCCCTTCTCAAACAGGGACGTGATTTGCATGTGACAGTAAGATTTTCTATGAATTTTACAGCAGAGAGGGCACAGGAGTTAACTGGGGCAAAAGGAATGTAAAGATAGAAGAATAATTTCATAGTTTGCATTCAAAGTAAAGCTTTTGGATTTTTAAATAATTACCCGAGTGTTTCCTGTTTTCTGCTTCACAAACGCACTCGTCGAGACGCAGTTTCACTTTGCGTGGTAACACGATACAACTGGGGGTAGAGTGAGGAATGTGGAGCCGCTGCCCCTTCTCCCCACTGCAATCTGTGGTATCGTTGATACGCGTGTTCCTGGTGGGGACCTCCGGTTGCTTTTCCTTCTATTTTCATTTCAATAGAACCCCCCACCCTTCCCCTGTCCCACCCGCAGGGCAGGGAGCAGGGGGCTCTGCTCCCCAGGAACAAGCGCCAGGAGCAGAGGAAACGGCCTCAAGTTGCCCAGGGGAGGTTGAGGTTGGATTTAGGAACAATTTCTTCCCCAAAGGGCTGTGGGGCATTGGAACAGGCTGCCCAGGGCAGTGCTGGAGTCACCATCCCTGGAGGGTTGGACAGACGGACATGAGGTTCTCAGGACATGGGGCACTGCCAGGGGTGGGGGAATGGTCGGATTCGATGATCTTGAGGGTCTCTTCCAACCAAACTGATTCTATGATATTATTTATCTGGGTGGCAGGGACGAGTCCTGGATGTCGATCCAGTGTCTCCCAGTGAAACCCGATGGCTGCAGGCAGCTGCTGATCCATCAGCTCAAGGCAGGTTGCTCTGGCAGCCTGTCTGGGCTGCTCTAAGAAGCAAAGGCATTGCCCGGCTTTGGCAGACATGGGGAAGGGTAAAACTGGTACTTCTGTAAGACCTGAGATGTCTCCGACACCAGAATAACCACTGGCCCCAAGTTACCCCTGTGGGCAGGGGCTGCGTTGGGCAGCGATCTCTGGGGAAGCTCCAGGGGGTTTCTCAGGAGTCCCCAGGAGATCCAGCCCGGCTTTGTTGTACCGGTGAAGACCAGCACTTCAAACACTTGGGAAAAGCTTAGTGCTTAATTTCCTGGTGTCTGGGTCGGAGGGAAGTGATTAATCTGAGTCTGCAGTGACAGTCTGTTGTTCCATGGAACAAAGCGCTGTCACAGGCTGCTGAATTCCCCCCTCGCCATGTGGGGCAGAGGCTGCCGAGCCCTGGCACATGTGCTAGAGCTCACAGCCAAACGTACAGTGAATTTTCTGCCCAAAACGGCAGTAGAAGTGGCCAAGGCCGTCTCCTCTCGTCCTGACGAGAGATCTTCCCGGGACGCGTGTGTCTTTTGCAAGTGCAGAAGGCATTTGTTAAAGGTGGTTTTGCATTGTTATCTCTTTTCTGAGTGCCATTTATGCTGAGAATGACTCCCTTGTGTCTCACTCATTTGTGAGGGCGATGCTTTCTGTGCTGTATAAATGCATCACTCCACTTCAGAAGCCCACGTGCCCCAGTCTGCTGTGGGCTCTGCCTCGGCACACACTTTCCACACACTTTCCATTCCTCAGAAGCCCGTGCTGGGGCTCTCAGGTGGCTTCTGTCTCAGTTCTTGTTCTGAATACCTTGAGAAAAGCTACTCAGGAAAGAATTAATGGTGCAGATCTTGCTCTGCGGTAGCGAGCCTGACCTCTAGACATCCTCACACTTCTGTAGCAGTGTGTTGTATGTAGCACGTCTGCTGTAATTTGTTCCATTCCTTTATCACAGAAGCTGAAAAGGCAGTCAACAATGTACAGGTCGGATAAAACCTACCCCACAGCAGCATCTGAGCAACCAGAGAACATCAAGAAGAACAGATACAAGGACATCTTACCCTGTAGGTTGGAAATGGCAAATGTTCCTATTCAGCCTTTTGGGGTTTTGTCTTTGTTTTTCCCTATCTTGAGCCTCTTTTCCTCCCGCACCTTCTGCGCAGCTGCTTGCACGTGAGCGCATCACTGCCTCTCAGTTTGCCTTGAATTCTGCTGCTCAGATTTAAGGCTTTATTTCTATTGCAGTGCATGCACTGGAAGACTTTGACATTTATTTTCTACTGACAGAAGAACTGTTGAGCAGGAAACACATCCTCTAATGCTTGTCCTTGCAAGCTTTCTGGGTAGCATCACAACCACTTGTTTCCCAAGGCCATATAGAGAATGGCTTTGGACAAAGATGTGTCCACGATGCACAAAGCAGAATACAGGCAACTCGAGCTTGTCTGCTGTTCTGTGCGGGGCTGTCGGGAGGTGCAGGAGCAGTGTTTGCTGCTCTGGGATGAGCTCTCTGCTGTGCATGTTCCTCCAAAGCACCTTGTGTGCGGCCTGAGGAGCGCAGCGACCGCGAGACACGACCAGTAACTGCTGCTGCTTCTGCTTTTGCGCCTGCAGTTGACCACAGCAGAGTGGAGTTGTCCCTGATCACATCGGATGCAGATTCTCATTACATCAACGCCAACTTCATCAAGGTATCGCTCCTTCCGCGGTGTTTGGCCGTGCAGAGGTGTTCGTAGCAGCTGTTAGTGCTCTTTGTTGAGTTGTGCCAGGGGGAGCAGGTCCTGAGCTGGGTGAAAGGACCACACGGTGTTTTCTGGGCTGGGTGGAAGGACCACGCGGTATTTTCTGGGCTGGGTGAAAGGACCACGCGGTATTTTCTGGGCTGGGTGGAAGGACCACACGGTATTTTCTGGGCTGTGCTCAGGGGTGATGGATGTAAAGGTGAGTACAAGCAGTGAGCCCTTTGCAAGCAGCCCTGCAGCGCAGAGGTGCCAGGGACACGTGCTCGCGTTGGACGGGCGGTGGAACAGTTTGTGGCTCACAACCCCGACTTCCTCATCGCTGTTGCTGCCCTTGGTGGGTGACAGTGGTGTAAAACTGCTTGTGGCCAGTTAGTGACTTGTCTGAAACCAGTGCTTGTCAGGAAGCCTCGTGCTGCAGCGGTGAGCAATAGTACAGACAATGTCCTGAGTTGGAAGGGACCCACCAGGATCATGGAGTCCAACTTCTGTCCCTGCACAGGGCACCCCCCAAATTCACATTGTGTGTCTGAGGGTGTTGTTCTTGAATACGATGCAGGCTGGTTCTCCATCAGGAGCTCTGTGTGTTTTGGGAGCCTCCTGCATTCACGACCCTTCTCAGACAGACAGACAGACAGACAGTTTCCTCTGTTCTCCACCACAGTGACCAGGGCTGTGTGTAACCCATCTGCAGAGGAACAGACCGTCACAAGGGGCTCGCAGTTCGTTCTTTGGCCAACACAGATGTGTCAGTCTGCAGCAGCAGCTGTTGCAATGTCACCTCCGAGCTCCCAAATGCGCTGCAGAACTGGTGGTTTCTGGGAGCAGAACTCGCCTCAAACCCAAATCTCTGGCTTGGGTCTTTTGGCTTCTGGTTGCTTAATTTAATGTAGATGCCTAAAATTTAACTATATAAAAGCCCTTCTAAATCCTTAACGGGCTCATTGTATAGAAGGAAGATTCAGAAAGAGGGATGACTTGTATTTCTGCTAGTGAACTATGCAAATATATCTCCGTGTCTGATTTGAATGCTGTTTTAGGGTGTCTACGGACCAAGAGCATACATTGCAACACAGGGTCCTCTCCCCACTACTGTTGTTGACTTTTGGAGGATGATTTGGGAGTATAAAGTCCAGGTAAGGTGCAGATTTATATGCCTGTACAGCCTTTTTGACTAAGCAGATGTGGGAGGGTCAGGGTTTTACTCCAGATGTTGTGCGTGCCCCATACCCATCCCTGAGCCTTCCCCACACTCATGCTGAGACAGGACTCTGCTCGTTGCTGTCTCTATGTTCAGGCTCCGAGTGGGAAAAGTCCTTGTGCCCAGGCTGTGGGTGACATCCCGAGCTTGCTTTGCCCACAGAACCTCCTCACCTGCAAGCGATGAGGTCGATTTTGCTGCCCAGAGACTTGCGCTCAGGCTTTTCTAACACACCCTCTTTCTGCAGGTCGTGGTCATGGCTTGTATGGAGTTTGAAATGGGAAAGGTGAGTAACGCGTCTGCCGGGACAGCATCAGGGCAAGGCGGAGACATGCAGGTTTTTATTAAATCTCATATGATATGAACCATTTCCTAATTCTCCAGCTGCAAATTCTTCAAGTGTTTTGTTGTGGTTGAGACGGACAAACGACATAGACCAAGTTCTTCCAGGATGGAAGTAGTAGATGCCATTTATTGCCACAAGTGTATTTTTATACAGTTTTACCAATTCATGTGTCTCTTCACTATTGGTTACAAGTTACAGCAATAACATCTCATTGGCTGTTTTTGCTATCGTCAATGTTACTCTTCTACTCCCTTCTCTCTCAAGGGTACATCCTTAACATCTCCGGATACTCCTTTACTCCCATCTTTCTCATGGGTAGGCCTTCATATCTTCAAGGCTAATTTCTGTTCCCATGCCCTCCGTCAGGGAATCCACGGACCCACCGTAGTCCCCCACAGTGTTTCCAATAGCGTAGCTCTTTGGAAGGGCAAACCCAGCAATGGTGGCTCTGGGGAAGCGGAGGCTGGAGCTGGTTCTCCTCCCAGCATGAGTTGAGTCCAGCAGAATGAGACAGGAGCCTGGGTGGGCTGGGGTGAATAACCAAACGTGTCCTGCTTCTCGCAACAGAAGAAATGTGAGCGGTACTGGGCAGAGGAGGGCGGCCCTGCCCTGCAGCGCGGTCCCTTCTGCGTCGCCTGCGTGAGTACAGCACCGTGTCACACCACGCGCGCTGGAAACCCGCGTCACCCGCAGAGAATGTGACTCTGAACTTCTCGTTCTGCAGGAAGCCGAAGAGAAGAAAAACCAGTACGTGATTAGGACTTTAAAGGTGACCCTGAACGAGGTAAGTAGGAAAGGTCAAGGCAGGAGATGCATCTTGGCTTTATCATGTAAATAAGATATTAAAGTATGGTGTGCCTTATGGAGAAAATTTTACATGGCTCAGCCTGCTATTTTAGATTGAGCAGTAGCTGAAGGAATGAAGAAAGCAAAAAATTAATAATTCAAACCTCAAATTCTGAAGCTGTTTTTCAGTTGTGGCAAATCAGACCCTGGGTGAAGCCAACAGGTAACACCAAGAATGCCATAAAATGGAATTGCTTGTTTTCTAGCAAGAACAGCTGCAAACTGCATCTCTAACCTTTGCCTGTGGATACAGAGGGGATGTGGAGGTGTCTGCAACACTCCAGCTTCCCCTTGCTGTGCTGGTGTCCCCACGGGAGCTGCAGCAATGTCCCTGGGTGGCACAGGACAGCCCTGGGCCTGCCACCGCTCTTCTCTTGCAGGAAACCCGCACCGTCCACCAGTTCCACTATAAAAACTGGCCGGACCACGACGTCCCCTCATCCATTGACCCCATCTTGGAGCTCATCGCTGAGATTCGCTGCTACCAGCCGGACGACAGCGTTCCCATCTGTATCCACTGCAGGTGGGTGAGCCGGTGACCGGCGGGGATGGGATGATGTCCCCGTCCCCCCCGGTGCTCTCACTGCCCCAGGAGGGACAGAGGAGGCTGGGGGTCTTTGTCAAATACCCCAAATGTGCCCATCCTCTGATGTGTGCTCACAACCCTGCTGTGCCTGTCGTTGCAGCGCTGGCTGTGGGAGAACAGGAGTCATCTGCGCCGTCGACTACACCCAGAAGCTGCTGAAGGATGGAGTGAGTGTCAGCCCGGGCTGCGGCCTCCAGCGCCGCTTGCATCTGCATCTCTGTCTCCATCACCTCCTCTCTTCCCTTCCTCCCTTTCACCCTCCTTTGACTACACACATGTATTTCACATGACAGCCCCGAATTTTGGACGCTGCTCTAAAGTTGATCACAACTTGGAAGCTCCCGTGTGTAATTTTTCATCTTTTCTCTTTCTCGCAAGATTGTTCCGGTGAACTTCAGTATCTTCAGTCTGATCCAGGAGATGCGCACGCAGAGGCCGTCCATAGTGCAGACCAAGGTACGTTCGGGATACCTTACCAACTGGTAAACTCTTCATATGGAGATCTTGGCTTTTCCCCAGGAGGGTTTCCAGCAAAGAAACACGGAGCAGTTGTTCTGCTGGGAACCAGGGCCCGCAGACCTTCTGTAAAGTCCCTTTTCTCAACAGAAGAATGATTTTGCAGAAATCAGTTTGGTAGCTGACCATTTCCTCATAGACAGCTGGAATAGCTTAGTGCTTGCAGTCTGGTTTATCAAACACGCTGTGAAACGAGGGACTCTCCAGGAGATATAGTGGGAACTCTTCTCAGCCGGGACGGGCTGAAGAGGAAGCTCAATGCAGAACAGTGTTGTTTGTGCATCCGAACAAACCCAAATGCTTCAGTCTGAACCCTTTGAAAGTTGTGGCTTCTCCTCCTCCTGGGAATTTACCCTGTGATCGGACTGGAAAGCAGCAGCTTCTCTCAGGGGCTGATGTTTGATTTGGGTGACAAGTGACTGCTTAAACATCTGTTTTATTTCTCTGGGGCGCAGGAGCAGTATGAGCTGGTTTATGACGCGGTGATCGAGCTCTTCAAGAGGCAGATTAAAGCACTCGATGCCCAGGAGGATTCTGCTGCTTCACAGGTAAAAGTCCCCAGGATAATCACGCTGGATCTTGCAGCTTCGGGCACTCCGGCTCTAACCCAGGTTCCTCTGCAGACCTGCAACGAACCACTGTGTTTTCTGCCACCCTTTAAGCCCAAACTGAGCCCCTTTTCAAGTTAACCCGAGAACCCACCTGTTTCCCTGAGCACGCAATGCTCATCACAGCATTCGGCTCCAAGCGATAGCTACACTTTCTTCAGTCTCAAACCCATTTTCTATATACTTTTATAATGATTTAATGTAACAAGGGAACAGAAAAGCACCAAGTTTCTACAGTAGCAGTTGGTTTCCATGTGGATGTGCCAGCAAAACCTTATTTCATTCTATTCTTGCAAGCAACAGAGTGACTCTCAGCCCGGGTTGAAGCTCAGGGGTGGGAGGTGATACGGCTACAAGTGTTAGTGTGCAGCATGCTGGTGTTCTAGGGCCGTAATTCACATTACAGCCTGTCTGTGGGACAGAGTGGGCTAAAATACCTTGTGAAAAAAACATGTCAAAGACTTTCAGATCTGATGAACCTTGGAGGAAAAACAATGTGGTCTCGGTACAAAGTCGCATGTAAACAGGAACATCCAAAACATCCATGGCTGAGCTTTTTTTGGTTCTTGTTTTTCTATTACTGCTGCCATGACCCTCACCTCGCCTGTGTAGCGGTTTGCAATGTGGCTGAAGCAAATGCATTGCCATTCTTAGGCAAATCCTGAAAGCTTACATTCAGCTTATTTTGTCAGAAGCTTTTGTCTAAAGAATTGAGAGCAACATCCTGCGATGGGACTCGCACCTCAGTTTTGCCATAGGATTTGCAGGATGTTCCAAACCAGAGAGAAAAGAGCTGGAAAGAGCCTCTTTCTATGTGTTGTGGACAGTGTGCAAGCAAAGGAGATGCAACATTAGGTTGACACAAAATGCAGAAAACGGTTTGAGCCCGGATGTGGTTTTGTAGCTCCTGGCCAAACCTTGCACCCCCCTAAACCTCACTGCCCTTTGAAAACACTTTGCAGAGCATGGGGGATGGTCACGGGCTGGGGTGTCATGAAGGAAACCAGGCTGGACGCCCACCTGGGTCCCAAAGGCAGAGCTGTCTGCTCAGGCTGCTGTGCGGGTGTTTGGCACAGCTGGATGGTTGCACAGCTGGCTCTGCTCTCATTTCAAAAAGGTGCCGACAGAAATTGCTCTTCAGGAGGCCCTGTCCTCAGTTTTCAGCTCCATCTTGGCTTTTTCAAGCTGGTGTTTGTGATTTCCAAACTACATTAATAATTAAAAGTAGTTAGCACAAATTCCAACTCCTGAAATAGCGTGTTTGCGTTCTTCACATTCTTCCTCCTCACTCTTGATTTCCAACCTTTTGTTTCACTAGGTACAAACAAGGCATCCTGTAGCCAAGCCACTCCTGACTCCAGTGGAGGATATTTATTCTCTGAGGTTACTCACCTGGTAAGGCCATAGCACAAGTATCCCCTGGGTTGGTATTTTCGGTCCCCCACGTGATTTCAGGAAGACGCATTTTATTGATGTGCGCTTTGTAGCCCAGTTCTGCTTGAACATTGTATTTCACTTGTCAGCAGGATCTGGTCCCACCTTTCAAATGAATGTGTAAATAATTTTGCTTTTTGGAACACTTTGCACTGAGGGTGTAGTTTACCAATGTCAAGGAGCCTCTTCTGTTCAACGTTTAATGGTGTTTTGGAGCACCAGGGTGCACAGTACTTGCCTGTGCTCCTGGCTTGAGGCTGAGCCAGGCTCTGCATTCCCAGGGGACAGATCTGCTCTTAGGAGCGATGTTGTGGAGCACTGTTGGTAGGCTAGCAGAGATTCCTGAGTGCTAGATGGCTTTAACTTCACATCACTGTGCTTTATTGCAGCTCAGAGCGAGAGGAGCAGGACGCACATCACCATCTTCCTCCGGCGGTACGAAGCAAAGCATCGCCGACATCATTGTCTTCCGTGGGAGCACAGGACAGCCCTGGACGTGCGGTCCCCATCAGACAGGCCATTTCCTTCGGCGCCTTGAACTTCATCAGCTGCAGGAAAACAGCTTCTGCCGAGAAATGGGGTGCTGGGGATGCTCTGCAGAAACACCGCAGCTTGGAGTTCAACAGCATCTCTCCTGAGCAGCTGCTTCTGAGCCCGGGGGTGAAGGGAGGCGGCAGGAGAGGCCGTCGTGGCCGAGCCCCACTGACACGGACCACGTCGACCCCTTTTGTGCTGGCACAGCGGGCAGACGGCTGGCAGCGTGAAGGAGGGGATGCAAAGCCTGTTTTGAGTTCACATTTGCCCAGTGCCTGCTACTCAAGCTTTCCGGTGGAGCAGCAGGATGGATTTTCCCCTGTTGAGCTGAGCAACTCAAGCTGGGACATGGATGACCCCCCAGTCCACGTGAACCACGGCCGATGTCCTTACCCTCATTGCTGCTCAGCAGAAGACCCCTACTTCTCCTCGCTCTCCCTGGATGTCCCTTTGTCTCCGGAGTTTGCTGAGCACCATGTGGAAGGAGAGGATGCTCTTCTTCCTTCCCGTGCTGTGGGTACCCCCGCCGTGGCCATCCTGCCGCCCAGGGCTGCGTCCCACCACGATCTCCTGCAGAACGACGATGGGGTGTCTCCCCCAGGTAAGTTCTGCACTGGACACACTTGGCTCGGTCACACTGGGGGAAGCTGGGGTGTTGGCATCCACTGGGGGCTGAGGGAGCAACTGGTTTCATCCTTGCGCTCACTTCATCCTGCCTCAAATTTTTCTCATAAAAATAAACACCGTTTTTAGAACAGCAAACCTTTGGGCTCTGGACCATTCTGACACCTCGGTGCAGCTCTAACGGGAAGGCAGGGACTGGTGGTGGCCAATTCTTAAAAGAGGGGGCTCTAAGAAACATGTAGAAAGCTCCCAGAAATTATTTTCTCTGAGGTTCTATTTTCTCCAAGGTTCTAGATCAGAAACCCCTTCTGTCTGCAGAGTGTTGTGCAGAGGGACGCTGACGTCCCACTGAGAACCAGGACCTCAACATTAGGGTTCTGCCCAGACCTGTAACCTGAAAACCATCACCTGCCATATGAAGAAGGCAAAATTATTCCTTGGTCTGATCAGTTCTGGCCCAGTTGGATATTTCTCATTGTCTGCAGCTTTGACATTTGCTCAGCTCTGTCCTGCTCGGGCCCTTCAGCGTCCAGTGTCACCAAAGCGTGCTCGTTATCTAGATGCTGGCATCATAGAATGGCTGGGGTTGGAAGGGACCTCTGGAGACCATCTAGTCCAACCCACCTGGGTTCACCCAGAGCGGATAGAGACTCTGGGAAACCAGAGTTTAGAGGTGATTAACCATCGCCTCAGGTGCAAGGCTGGATAAGAGCCGTCAGCTCTGAGTCTCTGCACAGGTTCTCCTGCTGGGTTGTGCCATGTGGGTAACATGTCCATGTCTCCCCAATTAGCCACCCCACCACAGCCAGATGATGAGGATCCTCCGCCCCTGCCCGAGCGAACCCCCGAGTCCTTTATTGTGGCCGGTGAGTCTGGTGAGTGCATTTCACAAGGCAGGGGCTGAGGGGCTCTGGGGGCTCCTCCATGGCCGAGCAGCCGGCAGCACCTTCGCTCTGGCTGCCCAGGGTGAGCAACGACCTCTCTGCTGTTCCATTGTTTCCAGGACAATTCCCTCCAGCCACCTCTGATTTTCAGCTTCCAGACAGAAATACAAACATCGGAATCTCTTTGGAGTGGAGTGGTGAGTCTCACTCAGTGCTGTTTGATGACTCAGTGAGGCTGAGACCGTGTAAGGTAAGCAAGTGGCTTTTTATCTCTTCTCCAGCACTATCACTATGCCAATTTCTTTATCATGTTTCCTTCCGTTGAGAAAAACACTAGTTTTGGCACTGTGTACTTTTCATAAATGATGTAAGGGTTCAAGACTGGAAGATGTGGTCTCACTCAGGTTCCTCCATATCAATACCTTCTTTACTCCAAATATGTTTTTGGGGGGGGTGGTCCTAAGTCCCATACAAGGTGGTATATTGTTCCTATTTTAGAGAGGGGTAATGAAGACAGGGAGCTAGTGCTCTGCTGCGGTTCACACCGCCCTGCGGAACAGGTGGGAGATGGGCAAAGTTTAGGCCTCTCTTGATCATCCCATAGTTGAATTATAGCTTTGTAAAGTGAAACAATAAGGCGTAAGTCTGCCTTCCATTACGTGAGCACGGAGGTGTGTGTGGGAGGGTGTTTGCACGTAACATCATTTCCTCGTCTTCTCTGGCTTGCTTGTGTGCAAGAGAACGACGTTTGGTTGTGGGAATTTCAAATACCTTCCTTTATTTGTTATTTTCTTTCGTTTCCAGAGTGTGAAGCTTCGGAGCCCACGAACAGGTATAAGTTTAATGCCACCTTTGGAAAGTCAGGTCTGCTTTTTACTGAAGCTGTGTTACCGTATTTAATAAATATCGTTAGCACCTGTGCTCGGTCCAAGGGAAATTCCGTATTGCTAAATAGTTCTAAACAGAACTAGACAGTTCTGCTACCAACCAAACTGATAGTTTTATATCTCTTAACCAGCTCCTGCCTCACCCTGTACATGATGAACCCTCGGGCCAAGGGGTTTTGCACCTTTTGCTGCAAGTTGTGTTTTTCCTTTGAGCCAATTGACATATTAGAGTGTTGTGGACCTCTCAGTGAAGGGATATATATAGAGATGTATGTATTTGAAGCTAGGTTAGCAACTCTTTCATCTCTCTTTCTCAGAGACAACCCGGGATCGCTCTAACTCTCCTCCCCCGCTTCCTGAAAGAACCCCGGAGTCATTTGTTCTTGCTGATGCAGCGAGTAAGTGATGAGTTATTTTCTTGGCATGCAGCTGAGATTGTTTTGCTTGCACCTAAGCCTGTAGATAGCGGAGGAGATCGCAGCCCTCCTGTTCAAAGCATTACCAAGGGTAATGCTCCATGACTTAACTGCAGGAGAGTTCAGAAACTTCTAGAACTGCTGCATTAGAGGAAATTAAAAGCAATGACAAAGCACTTAGAAAAAAGCAGGAGGATTCTCAAATGACCGCTGCAAATGTTCTGATGTACGTTCCCAGGTTCACAGCCTGCCGCAAGAAGTCCTACCACGCGTCCTTCGGGCTTGGAGAACGTTTCCGAAACGTTGTCAGAAGAGCCTACAAAATGCTTTAAGAGAAGCAAGGTAAAAGCAACAAGACAACCCAAAAGCAAATGGAGGGGCTGAGAAGAAGAGATGGCTCTATAATAGCTACAGCTATTGCTGCTTTCCTTGTGACACAAGGAGCTTTGGAAAAAGGTGCTCGAGTCGAGTCTGAATTCCTGTCTAGGACAGACTCTGCTCATCACCCTCCTCCTCTTGCTGTGGCCCTAATTAATTATCCTCATGGGCAGTTGTATTTCAGGATGTTACGGCTGAGCAGAAAAGTATTTGAGGAAAACAGCAGGAATAACACAAACTGGAGGCACAGCAGAAGTCTACATCTCAGTCTCAGCTGCTAGGCACAATAATCCTTAGGAGACGCGATACATCTATATTTATCAGCAAATTCCCTTTGTGATAATAGGTGGTCTACTGCTTGCTACATTTTTTTCCAACAAACTCTTCTTTTTTTCTACAGAGCTTGAAGATACTGAAAAATGTGAGAAAGAGTAAGTCTTTCATGCTAATGTGCATCTTCCTGATGGTTTTAGGCAAATATATAAAGAAATACGCAGACTGAATTTTCAAGAACCTGAACTTGCCAGATGTGAAATGTCACGCACATCACGGAGTAGGAAATAGAGCTGCTGGCCAGCTGTGCGCCACCACATCTGGATGGCAACAGATGTTTTAGGAGTGTGACAGGGATGCTGTGGTGCCCTTGGGTACCTTGGGTAGAGCTGATAATTACCAGATTATTCAGATCATTCAAACCAGTGTGGTGGGACAAATGCTCTAAACATAGGGGGTAGGGGTGTTGTGGGCAACGTGGGTTCTGCCCAGTCTGTTTGGGGCAGAATAAGGAGTTTCTCATCGAGTTCCCTTTGATCTAAAACACTTATATTGAAAACAGACTGACCGCTTCAGTCTGATTTTTTCACTTCTAGGTATCTGTGGTCCATCTTCACTGACAAAACCATCAGAATCTGCCCTGTCCAACCACTCTAGGTCTTTCCTGAGCTTCGGTACGTTTTCCTCTTGGTGTTTTGCTGTGGGCAGCACCTGTTTTCTGAAATACCATATTCTTTTAAGGAATTAAATAATCATCATCTCCAACATACAGAATTAATTGCATTAAGAAAATATGTATAATTTCTTCCCAGGCTTTGCAAGTCGATTTTCAAAACCCAAAGGACCAAGAAATCCACCGCCAGCGTGGAATATTTAGACGTGTTTTCTAGACCCAGCATTACGGATTTGTGAGCCCTGATATGTCTGGAGTGCTCATCCCCATAAGGTTTCCGTCAAAACAAATACATCAAAAGCTGTTGTGTGATATTTGCAGCTCAGGCACTACTTGCACATTCTTCATCAGCTGAAGTTTTAAAGTAAAGAAGAATATAGAAGCACCAGCAGCAAAGCACTTTCAGTTAATTTACAAGAGGGTGGAGACGAAAACCGGGAATAGATATTTTTGTTGTGTTTTGGAACGTATTCACTTCAAAAGGATGGATTGGAGCTTTCTGAACCAAGGTGTGAACTGGCGGCAGGATCCAGGGAAGACTACTGGGCACAATATGGGACCAAACAGAACACGACCCTGGGCTGTGCAGACACAGCACAGACACCGCTGCTTTTGTCTCACGTTTCACGAGGCTTTTGCGCGGGAATTTGCACCGAAATCCAGCGATCGCGCGTTTAACCGAGGGAGCGTTTTATGACGCGCGAGAAACGCCGTAAAAAAGAAATAAAAAGTTTATTTATCGCCCTGCCAGGGGTCTGTTGCACAGACGGAATAGCTCGGTGTGTGTGCCCCCGGTAACGCAGAAGATTTTGGGGGTAACCTGCGACTTTTCGCTTGCGCCGCCCGGTCCCGCCCGGCTCACGTGACCGGCGCCCCGCCCATGCGCACACGCACGGACTACAATTCCCGCCGGCCCCGCCCGCGAACTACAGCTCCCAGCGGGCACCGCGCGGCGCATGCGCGGAGCCGCCTGGCGCTCGGGCCATTTAAATGTGTGTGAGGGAGCCTGTGAAATGGCTGCGCAGGTCGCTCCGGTGCGCGCAGTGTCCCGGGCCCCGGAGGAGCCGCCCCCGCTCCCCTCAGGGGACCGGCCCGGCCGGCCTCGCGGTGGCGGGCGGCGGCGGCGGGGCGGTCCCCCCGGTGAGGCGGCGGGCGGAAAGCGGGCCCGGCTGAGCCAGCCGCTGCTGGCGGGGCCCGGCCCGGCGGAGCCGCTGCCCCCGGCCGCCCTGCCCGGCCTGCCCGCCGCCGCGGGGCTCTTCACGTTCTCCCCGCTCAGCCTGCGGCCGCCCGAGGAGCGCCGCCACCACCACCACCGCCATCGCCCCGCCGCCGGCCCCGAGCCCGGCCGCCTGGCCGCTGGGCAGCCGCAGAAGGCGAGGCGGGGCAGCCCCGCGGACGGGGCAGCAGGGCGGCCCAGCAAGCGAGGTGAGGACGGGGGGGGGCAGTGGCGCTGAGCGGTCGCCGCCCGAGCACCCGGGCAAGCGCCCGCCTTGGGCGCACGGGGGTCGCTCGGCCGGTGCGGATCGTCCCCGGCGGAGCCCGCCCGCCACGTCCCTCCGCGGCGGCCTCGCACGCCGCCCGCCTTGGCCGGCAGGGCTCGGCGGCGGAGCCGCTCGACCGGGTTCGGCCTCACCCGCCCGGGTGAAGGCGGGAGCGGAGGAAAGCGCTCGGTGCCCCGGGTGCATCGGGGTGCGCAGGGACTGTGTCGGCTCCCCGCGATGCGGGGCACGGCGGTTCGGCCCGTTGGGGGTTGAGCGCGGAGCCCGGGGTTGCTGCGGGGGACCCTGCGGGCAGGGCAGCTCCGGGGAGATGCTCGTTCTCTGCTGCTGCTGTTCGGAGCTGCCCTCATCGCAGGTTCAACATACAAGTGCTTGGGTAGTGAAGCTTTTTGCCTCCTGTGCTTGCTTTAGTATATACTAGAGCTGAGAAGCTGCTGTTTGTTTTTGTAAATGCCCTGAGGTTTCTCTAATAGGAAGACCAAAACATCTCTAGATTTTGGGATGAGGGGTAGGTGGTGGTGTGTATTGTAATTTTTTTTAACAGTATGGAATGACTGTTTTCATTTAGCTCGTAAATTTCTGATAGTAAAAAGCCTAATGGTGAGAGCAACATAGATAAAAAAGCAACTGCAGAAGCTGCTGTAATAAAAATATTGTGTTTCAAGTTATGCTCCAGGAGTACATGTGAAGGTTTTGTGCCAAGGAAACCGAAGATGCACGTGCAGAAGTTAGGTCTGTAGTGTAAACTCTAGATAGTGCTGTCTTAACAGTGGTGAAAGCTGTTTTGCAGAGAGACTTATCACTACAGTTTAATGCTCCTAAACCACTGTGTTTGAATAATGACAATAAAAGCTACAGGATTGTAAATTTCCAACTTCAGTTTGATAATTGTTGATAAAACTGCAGAGGTGGTGTATCTGTGTAGATTGGGAGTGTCAGTGTATGTCAGTTCTAACGTGGTGATCAAATGAGGCCTTCTTTTAACGAAGGCTTGAACACTGTTCAAATTACCGTCCGAATTCTGGGTTTGCACAGGAAAGTTGTTGCTAACTGAAAGTGTGAAACTCTTCATTACTTGTCCCAGTGGTATTTAGAATAGGGCTGGGTTTATTTTCCCGTTGTTATCAGTTTTTATTTCTATGTATAGTCTAATTAAACTGCCTGTTTCTTTGGCTGCACTATTCTTACATTTGGCCACAGGTGACAATCAACACCTCCAGTGTTTTTGCTGTTTTACAGTGATACTGGTGTGTTCAGTTACAGGATGTCCGAAAGTTTTAGACCAGCTTAGTTAGAGACGCTGCTGTTCTACCTCACTGTGGGAGCCCATAGTTTGATGACCTGGTTATTGCTTTCTTTGTGTTTGAGGTACTGGAGGCTTTCCATTTATTTAAGGAATAATTAAAACTATATTTCCTTCAAGATTGTCAGGTGTTACCATAATGTTGCTGTCTAGCTTCACATCCTAGAGAGGTTATTGACTTAACACAGAGGCTGCTCTCACTGGAGCAGGGGGACTGTGCTGTGTTCAGTGGATGGAAGTCAGGAGAGCTTTTATCCTGCAAATAGACCAGTGTTCACGGGAAATTCCAAAATGCAAAGGTGCTCCATATTAAAACTAGTCCACGTCTGAAGTTTTTAAACTATATTGAAAATTAGAAATGCTTAGAAGAAGACACCTTTAACAACCAAAAACTAACTTGGAACCACCTACCAGAACACCCAGCACCTCAGGGGTGGCATGAAATTCTTGTTTAGTTTCACTTGGGCATCTCTGGTCCCACCTGAACAAAGCTCTGTGGGATTAGCGTATATATTGCAGTTAGTAAAGCATTATCTACACGTGAGAGCTCAGTGATTGAGCAAGCTTGTGTGCCCGTAACTTCTGAGACTTCTAGAAAAGCTCAAAGAACCGTTTCAGTTGACTTGCCGAAATGAGAGATACCACCTCTTTTTTTCCTGGTTTTCCATGCTGTAATACAAAAATAAAGGCATTTGCTGTTTGTGAAGGCTAAGACCTGTGAAAACTTGTATTTCAGGTCCTCAGACAATTGTATGAAGTTACTATTAAGCAATCAACTCTTTGCTTCGTGAGTAATTCTGTTCGTTACACCAGGTTGTTAAGAAGGTCAGCTGTCTTTACTAAAGAGCTCCAAGACCAAACTAGTGATGATATAGTTAAATACTCTGGTTAGACTAAATAACTTAAAGCTGCTGGTATTTATCATTATACCTTTTCTCATAGATCAGCGGAACATGGTTTTTTTCTTTATCTTCAAGTACTGCAAGAGACTAAAGAGAAAATACAAATGTGATAGGTTTGCAGCCAAAGGAGATGTTCACACAAAGCCCTGTGCTGCGGCAAACTGAAGAACTTCAGCTATCGCATCTTCTGCTCAAATGTTCCCTTCAGCAGCAGATCCTTCTGATCTCATTGGCTCCTCTGGTAGCACAGTTCTTGGAAGTTTAGGCATATTGTTGGCAAGAAATAGTTCATTGGTTCAGGCAGATGGAAATAATGACTTGGCAATTGATTTTTTTCACAGCCAGACCATTGAGATTTCTAGTTATCATTGTCACTTGCTAAATATTGTTTGTATTGGGTTTTATTCCTAAAAGATGAGCAACTAAACTATTACATTTTGCCTTGCAGAACTACTTCTTCACATTTTATTTCTTAGCCTCTAGCCTTTTACAGGTCGATTTACCTTTTAAATAAACAACCACTTCTTAATTCCTAGCTCTGAATTAAAACTGAATAGTTAACCCTAAACCTAGACAAGATAGCTGAAGATGCAGATGCGATGACTTGGGTCCTTTAATACATAGATCAGCAGTCCAATATTACTTTCTTTTTGGCCAGAAAGCTAACTACATTAAGTATTTTTACCTCTAAATGTCAATGATGCTTGTACCTCTTCAGTTGCACTCTGTTTTGCTGCTGTATTGTGTATCTAAAATCCAGCAGAGCGTTCTGTAAGGCAAGTCCTAATGTTTAAATGCTACGCATACTTGTTTATCCACTTCCTCCGCGTGGCACTGCCTTAAACATCAGAAGTTATTAATGGATTTAATTATAGCTGTTCTGAAATACAGACTCCTTTTAAAGGTATTCTAATAAATATATAAAAAATAGAAATATTTCTAAAATATTAAGCTTCAGTTTCAGAAGTTTTCCTTAACTCAATGCTTGCTTTGTGTAATAACTAGATGTACTGCGTATTTTGTTGTATAGTTAAGTCTTGTAAATCAGAGTCAAGGTATTACTGTTGGTCAGTTTTCATGGGAATAGATGGCTCTAGCAAATGGGGGGGTCCTAATTCTTTTTGGGTGAATATGCTGCAGAACTCTAATCTTCTCTTTATTGTTGCTGCCAGAAACACCAGATGAAAATGGCAAAACCCAGCGAGCTGACAGTCTCATTATGAAGAAGATAAAGAAAAAAAAGAAAAAGAAACACCGGGAAGATATGAGGGGAAAGCGCCTGAAGATGTACAACAAGGAGGTGCAGACGGTGTGTGCTGGACTCACTCGCATTGACAAAGAGACTCTGTCTCAAGGACAGTGCGATAACTTAGAAATGAACAAGGAATCCTTCAGGTACCTGAAGGACGAGCAGCTCTGCAGACTGAATTTGGGGATGCAGGAATATCGAATACCCCAGGGAGTACAAACGCCATTTGTGACGCACCAGGAGCATTCTGTTCGCAGCAGCTTCTTGAAAACTGGCACTAAATTTAGTAACTTCATTCATGAAGAACATCAGTCCAATGGCGGTGCTCTGGTCCTTCACGCTTACATGGATGAACTCTCATTTTTGTCTCCAGTGGAGATGGAGAGATTTGCAGAAGAGTTTCTTGCGTTGTCATTCAGTGAAAACGATAAAAACGCAGCTTACTATGCTTTAGCCATAGTACACGGAGCAGCTGCTTATTTACCAGACTTCCTGGATTACTTTGCTTTTAACTTTCCAAACACTCCAGTGAAAATGGAAATCTTGGGCAAGAAGGACATTGAAACAACGACGATTTCAAATTTTCACTCTCAGGTAAGAACTCTTTAAAGATAGAAAAGTTACACCACATCTAGACTTGAATAGTTTCTGAAATCCAGAGCGAGGATGGCCTCAAATAGGTGAGGCACGATTTTTTTTGTAAGCAAATGAAAAATGATGATGTTGGGACTACTGCTACGATGCTGTTTATTCCTGTTTATACAGAGAGGTCTCTTGTGCCCACTAGTAGTTGGTAAATCACATTTTGGGCACTGCTGACCGTGACATCTTCTTGCGGACTTTCAGTAGATCTTCTGAATTGGGAAAACAGGGATGTTGTTCAAAACAATAGACAAGTCATTAAGAATTGTATAGATTGCAAATACTAATACTGCTTTTTTGATTCAACAAATCTGTGGTGGTGTTGGCATCATTTTTTTTTTAATGACATTAATGCTAAGGTTTCACAGAATTGCAGGATGTCAGGGATTGGAAGGGACCTGGAAAGCTCATCCAGTGCAAACCCCCATGGAGCAGGAACACCCAGCTGAGGTTCCACAGGAAGGTGTCCAGGCGGGTTTGAATGTCTGCAGAGAAGGAGACTCCACAACCTCCCTGGGCAGCCTGGGCCAGGCTCTGCCACCCTCACCGGGAAGAATTTTCTTCTCATATTTAGGTGGAACCTCCTGTGTTCCAGTTTGAACCCATCACCCCTTGTCTTATCATTGGTTGTCACCGAGAAGAGCCTGGCTCCATCCTCCTGACACTCACCTTTTAGATATCTGTATATATCTGTAAACATTAATGAGGTCACCCCTCAGTCTTCTCCATTACCTCTTGTAGGTACACAGAACTAGACTAATTGTACCATTTTTTGCAATACAGCCGCTCTCAATAGCGTTCTAGCTAGATGGCGGAATTGTTCCACTTCGCTGGTGTTAGAAATGAAACTTCACCACTGGTTTACACCAGCAGGTCAAGGTGATGCAGTGCAGCACTTGGCTTAGGGCTGAGCAGTGAAGCTGCACGTGAAGTTGTCTTTGGCTCTTGGTTTTTAATTAAAATGTGTGTACAATCAGTGCAGAACTGCCAGCTGCATATATACGAAGCTAAAGGACCGACTCTGGAAGTAACAGTGAGTTAAACTCCTGTAATTAAGAAGCTAAATATGGTTGCAACAGTAGTTGTAACTCTTGCTTTATCAGTCTCTCCCAATTTACTTTTAACTACTTGGAGTAATTTAACTACATCTGTTTTGCTGGTTAAACTGCAAGACTTAAAACTAAGCTGCTTCATCCAGAGGTCTATAAATGAAGTTATAAACACCAGATTTTTCACTCTGGTCACAGGGGAAAGACCTCTTGGACACGCTGCAATGAAGAACATACACCGTTCAGTAATGTATGGTTTGAAATATGGAAGCAACAGTCAAGTGCACAAATGAGTAGAGAGCTGGAGCTTGCTGGTGAAAGACCCAGTCGCAGTGAGACGTGGTGTTCTGTTCCAGTCAGTTTGGAAGTGTTGAATTGTTCCTGAATTAGGCAAATACAAACTTGCTGTTTTTCAAACTTGAGTAGTTCTTCCTGTCATTGACACAGACAGGAGGGGGTTACTCTATGGGCACCTGTTCTAAACAGTCTGTGCATCTTGGCAGAGATATCTCCAGTGAAATAGATGTAGACGAGTCCAAGCTTCATCTCAGCTGCAGTCTAGTGTATTATATGAATCAATTTAAATCTCTTTTAACAAAACTAAGGCTGTGCTGGTGTTGTCTTTCCCTTTCTGGCCGCTCAGGTCAATCGAACGTACTGCTGTGGAACCTACAGAGCGGGACCCATGCGGCAGATCAGCCTCGTTGGAGCGGTGGATGAAGAAGTCGGGGACTACTTCCCAGAATTTCTAGATATGTTAGAAGAATCTCCATTTCTCAGAGTAAGCACTAACTTGTGGTGTTTTCTTTAGAGTGCTATAGATATTTAAACAATTACAAAGTTTCGTATGTTTCCAAGTAATAAGAAACCGTGAAGTATTTTCTCTATTGATGTGCTTATTGTTTGGGCTGCAGAGGTATATTCTTTCCTGTGACCAAGTGGAAGGTACTGAATTAGGTAGCTACAGTTGTGTAAATAATTAAAAAAATATATAGTTTATTGTATATATACACTACCTAATAATCTACTTCTCTAGAAATGGATTGGATAAAGTTAGTTTTGGATATATTTTGCCTCTCAAACTGACTTATGTTAGTTCCTGTGCAGTTCTTTTTGGCAGCAAACCTGAAGCAATTTTACCAAAGGCATCGTTTGATTTTTCCATCTCGCCCAGTCTCTCGTGTTCTGTGGATTGGTTTGGTTTTTCTTCCAGATGACCCTGCCCTGGGGAACCCTTTCTAGTCTCCGACTTCAGTGCAGGTCACAGAGTGACGATGGCCCCATCATGTGGGTGAGACCAGGGGAGCAGATGATCCCAACAGCTGATATGCCAAAATCGCCATTCAAACGGCGCCGGTAATGTTTTGTTTTCCTTTCCATGTTAAAGGTAAAACATTGCCCTTATGTTTGTGATAGATTTGAGAACAAAAGCAAAATACTTTTACATGTAACTAGTTGTTCAGAAGGCTAATTTATTTTCTTTTCTGTTTCAAGTTGGTTCGGTGTATAAGACAAATACATTATTTATGATGGTTATTTTATTTCACCACTTTTCATGGCAGTATGTCCCAGATCAGTGCTTTCTTACGACTGAAACCTCTTTTTATTATTCTTCAGGAGACTTGTTTTATTCATCTTATTTCTGTGTAAAGAACTAATTTGGTGCTGAGGGCAGGTAAAATGCTCTAAAACAGCAGAGATCCTTATACAGTTCATGTGGCTTTTTCATGTTAGCGCTGGAGCACTTGTAATACTGTTGTCTCAGGAAATACTGTGTTGTGTGTATGTATGTGCTGTCTTTCACAGAAAGAGAGTGCTGTAGAACAGGTTTTAACAGATAAAGAATTGGAAGCATATTTCAATTATAATTTAAGGCGTATTTTTGGACCTATTCTTAAATAACTTAACTTCAGTATCTATTAAAATAGCTCTATTTTACATACCATTAAGTTCCTGAAAATTATTTCAGCACAGGTGAACAAAGGGTGTTTTTTTTGATGATTGGATTTCTTTTATGCAGTTTGATCTCATAACCTGAATTGTAATTTGCTGTATTTGTTTCAGTCTTTTATTGTCAAATAGACACCTAGAAGAAATCAGAGGGAAGTGCTTTGCTCTTTGATTTTGAAGCCTGCAGCACGCAACATTTAAAAATTAGTAAAATAAAGTATTTGAGTTGTCCAAAACATTTTTTTAATACATTTTTTTATCACGTTGTAGGTCAATGAATGAAATAAAGAATCTGCAGTACCTACCTCGGACCAGCGAGCCCCGCGAGGTTCTGTTTGAGGACAGGACGAGAGCTCACGCTGACCATGTGGGCCAAGGCTTTGACTGGCAGAGCACAGCTGCGGTGGGCGTGCTGAAGGCTGTGCAGTTCGGGGAATGGTGAGTGCCACCGAAATGCCACCAGCCTGCTAGGAGGGGGCGATTCCAAACAGCTTCTCTTTAAAAAAAAAAATCATTGGAAAACAAGCCTAATCAAAGAAATGCTTTAAACCCTGTGATGAGAGAAAGGCCAATGGCATCCTGGGGTGGATTAGAAGGGGGTGGTCAGTAGGTCAGAGAGGTTCTCCCGCCCCTCTGCTCTGCCCCGGGGAGACCACACCTGGAATATTGTGTCCAGTTGTGGCCCCTCAGTTCCAGAAGGACAGGGAACTGCTGGAGAGAGTCCAGCGCAGCCACCAAGATGCTGAAGGGAGCGGAGCATCTCCCGTGTGAGGAAAGGCTGAGGGAGCTGGGGCTCTGGAGCTGGAGAAGAGGAGACTGAGGGGTGACCTCATTTGTGTTTACAGATATCTAAAGGGTGAGTGTCAAGAGGATGGAGCCAGGCTCTTCTCGGTGACAACCAGTGATAGGACAAGGGGTGATGGGTTCAAACTGGAACACAGGAGGTTCCACTTAAATGTGAGAAGAAACTTGTTCATGGTGAGGGTGGCAGAGCCTGGCCCAGGCTGCCCAGGGAGGTTGTGGAGTCTCCTTCTCTGCAGACATTCAAACCTGCCTGGACCCCTTCCTGTGGAACCTCAGCTGGGTGTTCCTGCTCCATGGGGGGATTGCACTGGACGAGCTTTCCAGGTCCCTTCCAATCCCTGACATTCAGTGATTCTGTGTGAATTGCGGTTCCTAGAACATACAGAGAACTTTAGTGGCAATTTGAATGTAGTTCTTGGACATTTCAGTAGTATTTGTCCGTGGAAACATCACTTCTGTTGTGCATGTATCAAGAAGGAAGAAAAATGGAGTGGGGGGGGGGGATAGAAATCTATGAATTATACCTCCTTTTCAAAATAATTTGTGTATTGAGAAGGGATGTGAAACTGAAGCAGTTGTTGGTTCAATGAAACTTTCTGCTGGAAAGAGCTGTAGTGCCTTTTACCTCAAATTCTTCAAAAATTCCTGGGATTCTCCTCTTTCTAGGAGTGACCAGCCTCGTATAACCAAAGACGTGGTTTGTTTTCATGCTGAAGATTTCACTGACGTTGTGCAGAGACTTCAGCTGGACCTGCACGAACCTCCAGTGTCACAGGTATCGAATCTTCCCCACTGGTGGCTCATTCTCACATTTTGGAAGTGGCTTCTGACAGTTCTCAGGGTCACTGTGCAGCCAGTGTGGTTGTACCCTCACATCACAGCTTTCCTGGGTGCTGCTTTCCCTTCTCGTGTTTCAGAATAGAATAGTTCAATTGGATTGGACTGATGATGCTCATCTAGTCCAACTGCTTTTCCACCAAGCTGGGATTTATACTGTGAGGTGTGATACATGCTCTAGAAACAATTACAAGTTAAGAAGCCATGTGTGCCTGTTTCTGCTTTTTTAAAATATAATTTAGGATGTGAAGGCATCTAAACTCAGTCCAGTCAGCCAGAACAGTGCAGCCCCACACCAGACCTGCTGTTTTTAGCCAGAACTGTAGAATGCTCTTACCTGTTCTTTGTCCTTTGCGCATTAGATAAATTATATGTTAGAAGTCCAGCTGTCATTTAAATTTGAAGTTTTACCTGTTAAACAGAAACATTCAGATTTAGACATGAAGTACGTTGAAAATAGGTGGATACAGAATTGTATAAACAGAGTATACCACTAACTTTACCATCTTTCCTCCTCTCAGTGTGTTCAATGGGTGGATGAAGCCAAACTAAACCAAATGAGACGGGAAGGCATTCGCTATGCTAGGATTCAGTTGTGTGACAATGACATCTACTTCATCCCTAGAAATGTCATTCATCAGTTCAAAACAGTGTCAGCAGTCTGCAGCTTAGCCTGGCACATCAGACTTAAACAATATCACCCTGTGGGGGAGACTTCTCAAAACGCAGAAAGCAATTCAAGCTTGAACAGTAGTGTTCCTGGACAAACAGAGTCTGCAGGTGAACCCCAGGGCGCGAGTGTCAAAATAGAGGCGGAAGAAGCAGGTTTAGACACGCAGCTTCCCGCAGGGCTGCTCTCCTCCTCTGGTTCTTCAATATCAGGACTTGTGCAACCCAATCAGGTGGCCCAGCCCCTTCCAGGTTTTAAAATAGAGTCTGATCAGCAACACAATCCACAGGATCATGCAGGCTCTTCTGTGTGATATGTATATAATCAAACGTTTTTTTAACAACTTTTTAAAATTTTGATGTGAAGTTATAGTTTTATAACTGGCTTATGTTTTATTGGAGAAATCTTGCCTATAATTCTATAAAGAAAGGTGACATTCCAAAATGTCAAGCATATCTTTTTTACACAGATTATGCAAAATTCAAGTTGTATTTTAACCCCTTAGTACAACCTGTACCAGTGGTCTACCACTTCTTTCTGTTTAAGTAAAGAGATATTGAATATCTCCTCAAAGTCAGAATGAAATTCCTCCAGGAACATAATAAGATTGAACTGTATTGGTCAGTGTTATTTCCCTACTTTTACTTTATCTCTAATCTCCACCAGGAAGTGATGCTGTTGTAGAAGACTTGCAAAGTGACTTTCCCACGTCATTTTAATTGCTTAAGAAAAAAAAAAGTAAAGAGAAAGCACAGCACTTTTGATGATTTGTGAAATTTTTGGTATGTCTGTTCTTGACATGTTGGTTTATATACAAGTTGGGTTTATATACAAACTAGAGAAACTGATCTCTATTTCTTACCGTTCCTACAAAGGTAAAATTAACTGAAGTGTCTGATCCTGTTGCCATGCAATGACTTGCTGACCTAGCGCTTCTCATAGCACCGCTTCTGTTGTTTGGCGTGAGGGTTTTGCTTCCAAAACACATCTTCCCTGAACGTGGTTAATACTAGCGTCAAAATTAGAGAACCTATCGGTAGTCTTGTGGAGGAAACCGCTACCTTTGAGCACTTTAAGGCTTTAAAATACTAACCAACTTGGCAGCTTGTTTTGACCAGGTCGTACCGTGTCCGATGGAACCACACTTGCCCTTGTACTGATGCACTTACTGCAATAGCGTTGAGTTGGTGACTCCCCCAGTAAGGCTGTCCTTACTCTAGGAAGTTCTGTGTAACTATTTCACAATAAAAAGAAGTATTCTGGCATTGGACTGCTGTTTCCATGTGTAGCTTCTGGGTGCCCAGGTACTGTGGAAAACAAAATCAGTGGCACGTGCTAAATATGTAGAGTGTCAGCTATCAACCGTTTTTAAACAATCTTTCAGTATTTCTGGATGTTAACGTGTAATCTGTATTTGCCTTTCACCCCGTTCGTTACTGCCCTTTCCAGTCATCGAAAGGAAAAGTCCTGTCCCTTCCTCCCTGTTCCCCTCCCCACATTTAGAGTACAAGCTGGGTTTTGGTGCAACTTAAGCTGTCTCCAGATAACTTTGTTCTAATCCTCACTGGGGTAGGAAGGATTTGAAACACTATGTTAGACTAGACAAAAGTAAAGATGCCGTGTTAGTTCGGGATGCATCTTTTTAATATCAATTATTACTCTTCTCTTTATAAGGGTCTCTAAAATATGTTACTCTATTATAAATCTTACTTTGTGCAATATTGTTTGTGTAGGCTTTTATATACATATTAGCACCTCAGTGTAGAGGTCACTATTTTAAACTGATAGGAAAATAATCATCAGAAGATACTGCAGTGATTAGTTAGAACCTGTATTACTCCTTATGTGTATGTATGTATTGTCTTCGGTACAAAAATGAGGACTAGGAAATATTTCAATTTAAAACTAATTTACAGATTGAAGTGGTAGTGACTCGTTTAGTAATCTGTGTAAATAAGGTGTTAGAATGGAAAGCTTTTATGATAAAAAGTAATGTGATTCATGCAGGGGTGTAATTTAATCTTAGCAGAAATTCTAGATGACCCAGACCGGTTCATAAATGAGCCGGCTGTTCTCTGGTGGGTTTTTTTCCACTTTTTACGTTGAGAGGAATTTCATAGCTTTAAGGGTTGTGCAAAGTAAAATTCCTCACAGGCAATAGTGGTTTCAGTTCATCCTTCACATTCTAAGATCCTATTACCCAAGGGTGTTCTTTCCTTTTGACGAAGTCTGTAGTCTTCCAAGTGCCCATCTCCCTTCTCACACGTGCAATGCTCGTCTCTGAGTTCTCTGACAGCCAGCGCCGGTACAATCACTCAGGAACTGACAAACCTGCAGCTGCCACCGTCATTCTGCAAACGTAACTATAAAGGCAGAATAAACAGATGAAGAGCCCCCAAACACAAACTTGTCTGGTTTATAGAGCGAGTAGAGATAGGATGAAGAGGGAGTCTGCTTTGGAAGTCCTCTGTGAATTCTGATAGTGTGTTTTCAGATGGCTAAAGGGAGAACAACAGAGTGGCTCATGTTGCTTTCAAAGCTTTAGTGTCACTTGGGGTAAAGCTGAGCAGCTCAGTTGTGTTAGGAGCAGATTAGCAAAGCGCAGTTTAAAGAAATAGCGGTTACCTTCAGTCTCCTTTCTCCTTCAGCCATGCTGCAAGTCATGTTGTGCAGATACCTGACACATCCTCTTCCAGGAAGGTGGGACACTCAGCCAGGTGTTCTCAGGGGATTTATAATCAACATTTTCCACAGGTGTAGGTGTTGCCATACAGAAAAAGGGCTCTGCTGTGCTCTGCGTGTTGCAGTTTAGTTCCCCTGGACGAGGCTGATGGGCTGAGCTTTTCCCATGGGCTGAGCTCAAGTCCTTAGTCTGGTGTGGGCGGCTTCAGGCCTGAGTCAACTGAGTAATAAAGTCTGAAATTAGGGCTTCGGGGGGGTGCTGAGTGTTGGCGGAGGGGGGAAGGTTTGGTTCTACCCCCAGAAAAGTGGTCTCTCTCCCCCCAAATCTCATCCTGTATATTCTGTGCTGTCAGGAGAGCAAACCCCGTGGCGCGGGGAGGTGTCTGCAGGACCCTCCGTGTCTGGAGAAACACACACGCTTCTGATTCCTTTGTACAACATGTAAAGAGACTCCTGTATTGCTGGGTTGTGATTATTTCTTTTTAAATTTCATTTTGATTGGCAGCTATGATTTTTTTTTTCTGTGGTTTTAATTTATCTAAAGTCTCTGCCTACAGAGGACGTGTACAATTGCCTGGAAGGCTGTTTGCTTTGTGCGGCCTTAGTATATTTATTGACATTAGCAAGTGTTGGAAGAGGTTTTCCCATGGTCGTGGCTGAGCCTCGCTGTGAATGCTCGAGCGGCAGTAGCTGTACACCAGTGTCAAACTGTTACGCGATTTCTTTGTAAAATAGTCCAACGGAATGCATAGAATTTTTTTCCTGTAAAGTATTTTTTTAATAAACAAAAAGTCTGATTTTTGTCCTTTACCTGCCTTTGGCTGCTGCTTTCTACGGGGCGGGGGGGGCGGAGCGGGGCTCGGCGCTCTCCTAGCGCTGCCTGCGCGGGAGGTGAAGGGGGGGTAGGCGGAGCCAATCGAGCGCCGCGCTCGCGGCGGTCTCCAGGGTAACAGCGGCCCGGCCGGTGCTGGCGCCGGTACCGGGGCCGGGCCGCCCCGTTGTCCCCAGGCCCCACCGATCCCGCCGCTGCTCCCCGGGCCCCCCATGGCCTCTCGCGACAGAGATGCCATTTCCTGGTACCAGAAGAAGGTGAGTGCGCCGGGGGAAGGGTGGGCGGGCGGGCGCGGACCCGGCCGGACCCTCAGCCTCCTTCTCCCCTTGCAGATCGGGGCCTACGACCAGCAGATATGGGAGAAATCCATCGAGCAGACCGAGATGAAGGTAACGGGGCTCTGCCACCCGGCCGGCCTGGGCTCGGTGCCTTTCGCAGCTAACGGGCCTTTGCGTTTGGTTTTGCAGGGTCTTAAAACCAAACCTAGGAAGAAGGGCCACATCCAGCCGGACCTGATCGACGTGGATCTGATCAGAGGTGAGCGGTTCCCGGCTGGAATTCCCTTCTGGTTTGTGACATCTGAAAGGATAAATTAAAAATACAGAGAGCCCAATATCAGATGCAAATTCTCACCTTTATCCCAGATGCAAATTGCTCACCTTTATCCCAAACTGTGGTTCAAAATGATGCTAAACGCGCTGAGCGTTTCTATAGTAGGTGTGTTCGAACTGGAAAATATTCTAGTTTTTTGCTGCCTCTTCAAAAGTCCCAAATTTGAGTGTTCCACCCAGCTCTGTGTCTGCTCTCTGGATCAGACCTGGTCTGCAATAGCGGCTGCTTGAACATAGTGCGCTTTAGTTTTGCGTTGCTGAGGCCGATAAGGAAAATTAAATTCTTAATGATAGTTCTAAATAGTGATACTCATAACCAGTATTGATTGCAAACACTGATCACACCCCTGTCGTGCTTGGGTAAAGAATCCATACGTTTGTTCCTGTGTTTTACCTTCCTCGACACCAGCTCTTGGCCGCTTTTGGAGGTGGGATGACGATAGGTATCGAGGTAGCAACAGAAAGTCGGCAAAAAGACATTTTAACGCTGTTAAAACGCAGCGCTTTTATTACAGTGCGCTGGACGCTCGGAGGATTGCTCCTCTAATCAAGCACGCACGTGGTTGGCATTTCTTGATATTTATTGCGCAGGCCTATTGCACGTTTGTTTCCTTCTACCACTTAGTTAATGGATTGAACATAAACTATTTCCAGCACCCTGCCCTTTGCCATAAGTCCTTCTTTGGTATTCCAGAGCCTTTATCAGGGATCTGTAGTGGTCCCCAGTGTCGACTTCTTGACCTAATTTCTTGAGCATGCACGTTGTCATTTTGTGCTGCTGCTCAGCAATTGTCACGTAGCTCTTTCTTCATTTAGTGGCACATTCTGCTTTCCCAGCTTGCAAACCAGGGACATCCCGCTTTGCCTCACATCCAAGTCTCTATAGAGCTGGTGTTTCTCTGTTAGATCTCTGTTATGTTACGCCCATTATGCCCAGGAGTTTCTAAAAGATTCTTGTCGCCCTTCGGAACTGCAGCCTTCTGGCAGGGTTTGGTTTGGCCACAGGTAAAGAAATGCTTGTAATTCACCACTAATGACTCATTTTTAATCCCAAGGCTCTACGTTTGCCAAAGCCAAGCCTGAAATTCCCTGGACGTCGCTAACTCGGAAGGGAATTGTGCGAGTGGTGTTTTTTCCGTTATTCAGCCAGTGGTGGATACAGGTGACCTCCCAGCGTATTTTCATGTGGCTCCTGGTGCTCTACGTTATGCAAGGTAAGGGCTGGCGCCACTCTGTGCCACAATCCTTTCTCTGTAAGGAAAGCCACATAACTTTGTAGTCCATATTCTAAAGCATAAGGACCCTATCTGAAACTTAATGTAGATTGCAAGATGTGCAGCACTAATATTTGCCAAAATTATATAAACCAGACTAAAATAGTTAAGATAGAAGAACTGGGCCGTGCTCTTAATTTTCACATTTGGTCCAATTTTCTCCTTTTCAGTCGTAGCTGTTGTGTTGTATTTCGCCATCCCCGTGGTGAACGCGAGTGAAGTCATGGGACCCATGTGCCTTATGTTACTGATGGGAACCGTTCACTGTCAAATCGTGTCCACCCAGATGAACAAACCTTCAGCAAACAACGGGCTCAGCAGGCGGAGGAGGTGAGCGCAGAACGGGCTCGTTTGTCCGCATTGAAGCGTGTGACGGTAGATGTTAATGGGTAAATATCTTCTGGTTTTGCGTACGTGTTATTTAACCATAAATTTGAGCATTTTCCACCTTGTAATCTTCTCATAACCAAGGCAAAAGCAACAAATTTACCAGGCTCTGCTAGGTCTGGTTTAGTTGTTGGGCCTTTTTCTAGTGTAGCTTTTAATAGAGTTTCTTTTTGTGGCCATAGGAGGCTGCTCCATGCAGAAAGGCCACTTCAGGCTTTTGCAAACCAGTCTGATTGCACCCCAACCAGTTTAAACACTGATATATTTGAACACAGGGTGATGGATGTGGGTAGAGCTTTGTCCAGATTTTGGCATTTGCATCCTGTACTAGAGATATATTGATTGCATAACTTCTGTTAGTCCAAATAGAATGTCTTTTATTTAGAAATAAGCATTCTGTCTGCGTGACTTAAGAGAAACAGCATCTAAAAGGCTGTTCAAATCTGATTCAGATCTTTTGAGAAAGATCTAAAAGTGGCTTGCTATGCAAATTTAATTATCCTCTCTTTAAAAATCAGGAAGTTACGCAAGTCTGTGGGTGTCGATGGGAACAGTTGGTCTTCTCCTGACAAAAACAGTAAAGAAGAGCAGTCTGAATCTGCATCCCCTCTTAATGTATTTAGTGTGCTTTTCCGAAGGAGGTACGTGATCTTCATGGGCTTGTTGTATTTGTGATGGCACTGTGGACAATTTGATAGCTGCAAAATGAAGACAGAATGTTATGCAGTCACCAGCATCCCCAAAGTCTGCCAGTTAATTTTGAACTAAAACCACTCTTGGTATTGAAGGAGGCTGATTCCGCATTAATTTTTAGTGTGTCCTTATTAGAGATGATTCCATGTCTCACACTATAGCTGACACTGAGTGTTAGATGAGCTGCAGAAAGCAGCGAGCTTATTTTATCAATCAGATAAGCGACATTCCTTGAATGTGTGTGCTGGAATTACATTGCCATTCCACCCGAGTTCAGAAGCATTTGTGCCTCCTAGTTGGAGTTGCTTGGATAGTCATCTCACTTCACCACCTTACTTTTCCTAAAAGTAACTTGAGGCAAAGGAGGATGGATCGTTTGGCATAATATTTCATTATCTTCTGTTTTCTCAGGTGGGTTTCTTGATGAGTTTTCAACTGACAGGTCCTTTCTCTTGATGAGGACTTTTTGCCTTCTGAATGGCTCTATTTTTCTTTCCAAATAATACTAAGAAAAACATTTAGAAGTTTTAAGGTGCTATTAGAGTTACAAGAGAACCATCCAGTGAGAGTGAAGCAGACATAAGTCTCTTCAACAGAATGAGGACACAAAGAGCCTGTCAGGAGAAGACAATTATATATTCCCTTAGCTATATTGTTCAATATTGTGCCTGTGTGGCAAGTGAAAGAGACTGCGATATTTTCCTCAAAGAGCCTTTCTCTGACATAAAAGCCTTTAATTGTATTTTCTCTCATAGGATTAGAAGAGTAAAGTTGGTAGCTGAGAAAGGGACGGAGACAGAAAGTGGAGTGAATGCTGTGAATAACGGCATCAAGCACAGACACGGCAGATTGGAACACAGACCGTCGCACTTCAAAGAGAAAAATAAGCTTTCTGATGGGGAAAAGAGCCATCAGGTACCGGCAGGAAAGATCCATTTGAAGCCTCAGATTTCATTGTGTTCTCTGTGTGTCCAAAAGTTTCTTGGTGCTTAAACTGTGTGATTCAGCCTAATACAAGATAGTCCTTTTTCTACTAATCTTTGCTTGCTTATGGGTAACTTAAAATCCTTTCTTACTTCTCAGCTGAGCATTTATCAAAGTGCTTGTTTAGTTGTACAGACTCCCGATCACAAGATGTTCAGTCAAAGAAGACTGCTGCTAATTATTAAAAATAAATGAATTAGCAATTTTCAAAAGCGGTTCCGTAAAATAATTTGCCTTGCAAGTAGTTCCCACAATCTCCTCTCAGAGGGAAAGCAGGAAAGTGAAGACTGAAACATCCCTTGGGGAGAGAGAAGCGTTAAAGCATCGTGACCTCTGTTGAGATCTTTAAAACGTGAAGCTTTGTGGAGTTGTGAGGCCCCTCTGGGTCGGGAAGGTGTTAAACGGTGGCTTTGGACCTTTGGTTTGATGCGATTCGGGCCGGTCCTTTATCGGTGCCCTCGTCTTACTTGGGCTGCTGCCATTTCTAGGACAGCTGCAGCAACAGAGGTGCCGTTTCTGACGAGCTCTCGAGCGAGGAGGATGCTGAAGCGACGGCACAAAGGATCTTGTTACACCAGAGTGTAGAAGGGGCTTCCAGTGACAATAGCTATGAAGAGAAGAAAAAGCGGCCTCTCGTTTCCCTGAACTACGCCGTCCCACAGGTACTCACGTGCAATTTGTGCCGTTTTCCACGCAATTCTTTGCTGTGGATAATGAGATGGTTTTCCTTTGGTTTTGGCAGGTCAAGCAAGTCCTGAAAGGTGCCAGAGACTCCGACAGCGTCGTGGAATCGGAACTGGAATCCATGTTATACGGTCAGGTACGGTCGCAAAGTCGAGTTTACTGGGTCTGGCCCCTGCAGGGACGTCCTCCCCGCAGAACAGACCCTGATTAAATCACAACATCTTCAGAATCAGGGGTGGCTGCACTCCCTGCTCGTTTCCAGCTTCATAAACGTTGCTCACAATTGGGAGTTTTCTACTTTGGTGAACAAAAACCAACCAAACAAAAAAAATCACTCTCTTGACAGCACAGGATGGTCCAAGCTGCCTCTAATTGCTCCTGTTGAATCGCTACAATTGCTCTTGTGGTTTGGGAGGCATCACCGTATTGTAGCTTTTCTGCAAACAACTTCTAATTTTAAAAGGAAGAAATACATTATTCTGTGATATATACTAATTAACTTCATTACTTGGTTTATTGCCCCCTTGCCACTCCCCCTACCTGAAAATAAAATAGAAGGAAAATATAGGAATTTCAAATTATAAATATAAAAATAAATAAAAAAATCAATTAAATCTTAAACTAGGTTATGTAGAAGCCAGAAAACTTTTGCATTAGAATAAGTCAACTTTTATTTTATAAAGTTGGGAATAGAAGCGGGGAACTAATGCTGCCTGTGTGAGTTCCCATGCGGAAACTGCGGATGCAAAAACTACCAACAAGATCTATTTTCTTTCCCAGTTTGCGGCAGGCGGGTGTGCTGGGAGTTCCCTGCTGCCCCGGGAAGCCCATTTGGGGTGGTTTTGCAAACAAGCTGTGTATATTTTGTTCATTTTGGAAGGACTCGAGGTCCTGCGTGAGCGTGGGAGGCCAGAGCAGCGCTGGGAGCCGGCGGGACTCGGAGAGCACCCGCCACGACTCGGAGACAGAGGACATGCTGTGGGACGACCTGCTGCACGGCCCCGAGTGCCGCTCGTCCTGCACCAGCGACAGCGAGGACACGGCGGTGCGGGGAACCAGGCGGGATCTGAAGGAAGACGTTTTCCAGCAGGTTTGTCCATTTGTATCCAGTAGCTGAGAATACTATGAAAGATTTGTCTTCCCCCCCATTTCAGGTGCCCCTCTTCCCCCCATCTGCCCAAATGATACCCAAGAGATGTCTGAATGCTGTTGGTATAATGTGAGCGACCTAATGCTGGATAAGCCCATTCTAATCACACAGGAGTCTGGAATGATCTAAATTGCATCAATTAGCAGCTCCCTCCTCCCCCCTGGTATTATTGTCTGGGCCACTGCCAATCCTAAACCAGACTGTTTCACCCAAAGACAAATTTGGAATCCCCCTCTCAATCTAAATACTTTATAGGAAAAAGCATGATTTAATAGCGGGACAGAAACGCATTATACACACCTTTTGCATTCTTTTCTCTTTTGTAGAACCATTTGCTTTGGCTGCAGAATACAAGCCCAGCATCTGCAAAAGTGAGCGCGCTGATTTGGGAAGGGAACGACTGTAAGAAGGTGGACATGTCCGTGCTGGAGATCAGCGGGATTATCATGAGCAGGGTAAGGGTGGCACAACCTCTCTCCCTCGTGCTCTAAAACCAGCCACCAAAAAACCTGAAAATAGTTATACACACAAATATCAAGTGCAGTGTAAAACTGGTCCCTCCTCAACTGCTGGCACAGTTGTCCCATATGTTACTTAAAAATTGCGTAACCCACAATTTCGGAGCTTGCTGAGTGCTGATTATCGCTGGCTGTGCGCACTGTGCTGACGGTGTTGGGTTTATTGTTGACTGACTGACTGTTGTTGGTTTTGGACTGAAATGAGTGGAATTATTTTAGGCTCTGTCCTTTGAAGGGGAACTGAATGCTTGATGGACTTAATGCTGCCACATTGAATTAATGCCTTTTCCTTGATGCAAAACCCCAGGTAATGATCCTATTTTTGTTCCTGCTTGCCAGGTTAATGCCTACCAGCAAGGAGTGGGCTATCAGATGCTGGGGAACGTCATCACCATTGCATTAGCGTTCCTGCCGTTCCTCTACAGGCTCTTCCGCGCTGACAACCTGGAGCAGCTGTGCTCCATTTCTCTGAAGGAGCTTTTGCACATCTTTTGTGGGGCGCCCGCCAGCACCGCTGTGGTCGTTTTGTCTGTCATCAACTTCCTGGAGAGACTTTGCTTGACCTGGATGTTTTTCTTCATGATGTGTGTTGCTGAGAGAACCTACAAACAGGTGGGTTTAATGGACCATTTAATGGACCACCGGGATTTACCGGAGAGGTTGGGTTGAGGTCCTGTTTGGCTTCCCCGGTGCATCACGAGGCTGAGCACCGCTCCCCATTACCTTTCAGCAATCCCGAGCAATCTCTTTTGTTTTAGACTTAAGTTCTCTTTGTGCGTGTATGCTTTTTATTTTTGCTTTGCAGAGGTTTTTGTTTGCCAAGCTTTTTAGTCACATTACATCTGCTCGGAAAGCCAGGAAATACGAAATTCCTCACTTCAGACTGAAGAAAGTAGAAAACATTAAGATCTGGTTATCCCTTCGTTCCTATCTAAAGGTGAGTTCTGATCTGCGCTGGGTGCGTTTGGTTATTACAGCGGGTGTCCCCAGCTCTCTGGGGACACTGTTCTCTGTATGGGGACGGCAGCACCAGGGCCATCGCCCAACTGCAGCTCTTTGGGGTGACCCTGACATTCAATCTGCATCCAGACCTCCCCCTGACTCGGTGTCTTTGTTTCCGCAGCGCCGAGGCCCCCAGCGATCTGTGGATGTTGTCGTATCATCCATCTTTTTACTGGCTCTTTCAATTGCTTTTATATGCTGCGCCCAGGTGAGATTTTAACTTTAAGAACCAGTACCTAAAGTACTGAAGGTTTTTCTGCTGCCCCCCTGCAGGGTGCTCGATCCATAGCTTTTGTCTCCTAAGTAATATGGAGGGGTTTGCATTTTTTAAAGGCTTTGTCGTGTTTAGGTGGTGACAATGTTCGTTGCCTGTGTTTCCAGAGGAAAGTGGGTTTTTATAATCATTAGGGGAATTTCAGAACGTAGGCTTCTGTGCACAAACACCTCCAGTGTTCAAAGGACATTTTATTTCAGAGGGCTGACTGCAGCACCCTCTTTAACCACTCTTGAAAAGCAAGTAAGTCCATAAGTATTAGTTGCACCTTTTAATCCCTCACTAAACCTTCTGGTCAGTAAGAAGTGTTAACGCTGGAGCCGTTTTCTCAGGGTTTGGCAAGCGATTCGTTAGCGTTTTTTAGGCGAGTTTTTGATGCCGTGCGGACGCAGCAGCAGCGACATCGCCCATCAGCGGACGCTATTTTTAATTTCTCTTTTCAATCCAGGTACTTAAGGGTCACAAAACATTCCTGAGCGCAGCTCACAACTGGGAGTTCCTCATCTGGGAGGCCGCGCTGCTTCTCTTTTTACTACGTCTGGCGTCTTTGGGCTCTGAGACCAACAAGAAGTACAGTAACATTTCCATCTTGCTCACCGAGCAGGTATCTCCATTTAACACATCTCCCTTTGGCTTTGTAGCTTGGTTATATAGAATTAGTGCATTTAAAATGAGCTTAAAAAATACTGTGAGTTTTAAAATGTAGAAAGAAACCCTTGTGCTGGACAAAAGGCACCGAACCACTGTACGGCTGGGAAGGGACACGCTGTTAAACACTTGCACAGACTCACGTTCTGGAACTGTAGATGATTTTTGTCTTTGGGTTGGCACATTAGCCGTGTCCATCGGGAAAAGAACGATGATCTCACTGCGAAATTGCTCTGTGGCTGCATCGCTTGTTCAGGAGTGATGCAAAAAACCAGCTCTAATTTCCCGCAGTTAGAAATGAGTTGGGGGCCAGTGCTGGAATATTCACATTTGCAATGTCTGTCACAGATCAACTTATACCTGAAGATGGAGAAGAAGCCGAACAAGAAAGAGCAGCTCTCTCTAGTGAACAACGTTTTGAAACTGTCCACAAAGCTCCTGAAGGTAAAAGCTGCTCTCCGTAATAACACACGGGTGCTGCATTTTGGGTGAGCGCTAATGACAGCTGTGGTTTTGCTCTGCCCGCTGGTAACTCGGCTCTCACAAAGGTTTTTCTTTGCTTCTGTAGCTGTGCCATATCAAGCAATACAAGACTGTTGTAGTTCATTAGCGCTGCAAACACTTCTGATGTTAGAAAACAGCTTTGGGGTTGATAGACAACAGCTTTGGGCTGGGAGACCTGAACTAGAGTGGGGATTTCTGTACCTACACATCAGTACGGACACAGGGGCAGCGCATGGTTGGCAAAGTCTGCCAGAGCACCACTATTAAGTCAGATTAATTCTGGTATGGCCTAACGCTAATGGAGTTTGGTTCGCCCCCTTTCACTGCAGGAACTGGACACTCCGTTCAGGCTGTACGGACTGACCATGAACCCGTTAATCTACAATATAACACGTGTTGTAATACTCTCCGCTGTCTCAGGCGTTGTAAGTGATCTTCTAGGATTCAACATCAGAGTAAGTACAACTCCCACGCAAACTAACGGGAACCGTCGCGTCGGGGTCGCTTTTGTGCCTTTGCTGAATTCCTCCCACCCCAGCGGACGCGTCGTGGCTTTGCCTGAGGCTCCGGGAGATGGGAATTTGGGGAACAGACCCCGCTGAAGGAATCTCCATCTCCCTAAGCCAGTCTGGGAGGGAAAGACTTAAATTTCAGCCCCGCTCAGGTCTTTGGTGCCCACCTAAAACCATTAGTTGGAGTCCTGGGCTCTTTCCCTTCAGAATGAAGATGTAGCTCACACTTTTAAACCAGAGCTCCTGGTGCAGGATGGGCCAGGGACCGAGTCTTACCTGTCGCTTCCAGACCTGCGCTCACTCTTAGTCTCTTTTCAGCTCTGGAAAATCAAACCGTGACCTGACCAAGGACAGACCAGAGAAGAGAACTGATAAATTGGGCAAAAAAGCAGAGGTGCGCTCAGACTACAGAAATCTGTAATTATGATTTTTTTAAAACAGATTTCTCAGTGTATGTTTCAGCAGTTCTCCCTCTGCTTTACTGTTCTACGACAAAGGGGTTAAACTGGTCAATGGGTGAAGTCAGGCCCTGGCACGGCCATGCAGAATTAACGGCGCCGAGTGCTGGTGGCCACGCTGGAAGTGGCTGAACTGTGTGTGCTGGGCATCACCCACGAGAACCTGCGGGACAGCGGCCTCGCTTCTGTAAAATCAGAGTCCTGTGCGTGCGAGGAGTGAAGGGTCAGCCCTCCCATGTCACCCAGAGCGACACCGAAACGTTCCCATTGAGCACCCGCCAGCGCTCTGCTCCGACCGGCACCGCTGGCCTGCGTTATCTGGATGTGGGAGAAGGTTTTATTTCCCTAAAGGCTCCGTGTGCTTGAGGCTCCATCTCTTTGCCCTGAACTGCTGGAGGTCGCAGTGAAACACAAGGTAAATTCCACCTCCATGTTGCCAGTTAAGCAACGTAAGATTCCTGCTGGTTGGTTACGTTGGGTCTTCTGCAAGTTAAAACATCAGTTACATGAGAACAACCTTCAGGTGAAGCATTTAGCAACTTGGGACTATTTTGCTCTGTTTGTGACACCTCAGGTGAGTGTTTAGCAAGGGCGCTGGAGAGAAGCAAAATGCTTTCCAGACATCTCTTAAACTTAATCCGCCTGCACTGACTCTACTGTCTCCTATTTATGAGTAATGAAAAAGGCAAAAAACTGAGGAACTTTTCATAGCTTCATTGGTTCACAGAAGGGGGAAGAAGACGGCAGAAGGAGTTTTTGGTAGTCCGTTGTTTACAGCTATTTTCTGTACACGGAAAAGTTGTAAGATGTAAAAGGAGATGACAGTTTTATATATCAAAATGTACAAATAAACCTACAGTACAAGTATTTCATCATTACCAACTGCTTCTACATGACTTGATGATTTTTAGAATACCGTTGTTGACTGTTAGATGAACAGGGAGTCAAGGACGCTTCCAGTAATGAATGGTGCTTGTTTTCCACGACCCACCTGGGTTGTGGGTCCAGCTCTGTGAATACCACCAAGTCAACAAAGAATCATTTTATACAGTGCAAAACCAACAGGCCAGGAACTGGAGTTTCTTTTTAATATCTATATAAAAAATAATGAGCGATTTACAGGTCTCTCTCTAGTCAGAACCTCAGAAGTTATGTATAAAGGTGCTGTACAGTATATAAACATTTACACCCAGGACATCCATACATTGCTCAGCATTCCAAGGCCACGTTGCCAAGTCCTCTGGTACAGAAACACGTTCTATGGGAGGAGAAATCACACACAGGTCAGACACGACATCAGGTCACGTGAACGTACAGAAAAAATAGAGGTGATGACAGGGAAGTCATTGCAGTGGTGCTAATTAATCTCTGTATAAACGGCTGAATTTGTCACCGTACTCAGTGGTGAGGGCAAGTGCAGACAGTCAACATAGAACAACCTCTTGTTAAGAATACATGGTTAATATCTACACAGGCTACTTCAAAGTATTAAATATTTTCACAGTCATACTCCACACAGGGAGTATTTGTACGTATTATGCTACACGGCAAATCTCAACGGATCACCCCAAGTCAAGCAGCAGAGCACAGGTCACATCTGCTTTAAAGCCTGTGGAATTGTCCAAGCCTGGGTTTCTAACGCTGTTCGAGTTGTCACCCGGACTGCCGAAGAACTCGGAGCCGAGTCGCTGTGCTTCATTAAGCTCTAAAATCATTAACAGTTTCAAAGCCAAAACGAGCTGTTCACCCATTCGCTTTCAAAGGGCAAATGGTGTGATCTGAATTTGAAGGCGGTGAGCGAAGGCTGAGCTTCCACGCTCCGCCCTCCTGCAAACGGCGCCCATGGGCTCCCCGTCCCACCTCCTGCGCTCAGGAAAAACCAGGAATGCCAGGAATCATCACTGAAACTATGGAAGGAAACAAACCCCTTTGGTTTCCGCTGCCTGCTGTTCTCACAGCAGAGTCTGGGAGCAACATTCCCCTTTTAAACTCTCTATTATAGCCCAAACAACAGATACTAAGTCTCAGGTACCCTGTGTATCATCCTATTCAGCACTCTTGGGGCAGCTCAGGTGTTCGAAATCTGGGAGATTTCGAACATAAACAGGCAAAAACGTCACTGAAACCAGTTCTGTCCTGGTCAGTTGTTACCTCGCCAGTGGGGAAAAGACCCCATTCTGAACCAGCGTTAAGTAATTGGAGTTTGGTGCAGAGCGGGCACAGCGAGGCTGAATGGGACTCATGGCGTTCACACGGACGTCGGCGACGCCAACCGAGGTCTGTGCTTCAGCAGAACCCAAAAGCTCCTCTTTTCAGACAGATGTTTGCGAACAGTTGTTCCGAGCCTCCTTACGGATTAAGAAAATAAAGCAATCTTGCTGTGTTCATTAAAAGCAAAATTACAAAACATGGGTTATGTCAAATTTTTATCTATGTGATTTTTGTATAAAAATTTAAGATAAACCATCACCTGAACAGCATCAGCGGCTCATTTGCTGCCCTAGAACCAACTCACCCATCTTCTTACTGACCCAGTAAGAACAGAACGTGTATTTCCTCATATAAACATGCAACATGCTCAAGAAAACACCCATTTCCAACCAAACTTTGCCTTTTCTGGGCCTGGAGTAGGTAGGAGAAGGATGAGACCGACTGGATACAGCAGACAACTTGGCACGGAGAGCAAGACGTGAGTCATGATCACATTGGCAATACAGGCGTTAAATAATTCTGTTGGGGAACTCACAACACGATCTGGGGAGCCGAGCAGCGCGATGGGAGCAGCAAACGCATCCACAGGGCCGGGGCAGCAGCGCCGGAGGGTTCGGTCAAGCATCCAAAAGGTCCTTCATGCACTTAGATAATTTAAGAACGATTCACTTTCCCACCCTCTAATCAGTTTCTGAAAAATAAACGACAACTTAGCAAAAAGAAACAGCGCTTTTAAATGACCATCGTCAGAAACTCGATTAAAGCGTTCTCAGTTAAAGCCGTTTGTCAGCCGCAGCTGCGGTTTGGGTGACTTTACAGGCGCTTGGTACCCGCCAAGGTCCAGGAGTTATGGGTGTTTTCTTGACTGGGGAGCTACTGACGGATTTGGAAACGCCGTTGTCTCCGGTTCCGCCGGGCGGCTCCGCGGCTCCCAGGCCGTGTCTGTTCTCCTGCGTTTCCAGCCTCCTCTGCCTCTCCGTGGAAAGCAGCGGAATATTGGAAAGGCTGGAAGTTTTGAATCTGCTGGAACTCAGCTCTCCAGGGTTTTGCTTTGCTGTTTCCTCTTCGGACGCGTTTCTCCTCGAGTCACCCAATGGAAGGTTCCTCTGCTCGGCCGCTGCGCGTTGGCGCTCTGGAGACCACCCCTCCCTCTTCCCACAGGTTTTCTGCCTCGTGTCTTTCCTGGAAACTCCTAGTTTAGCGTTTCCACCTCTCAACTGCTCAACGGTGGCCTTAGCACCACCAGTTGTCCTGTCCGGGTGCTCCTGGGACCTGGCTGCTGCTTCTGCGCTCCCGAGATGCTTTTGGGGACTGGCGGACCTCCCTCCATCTCCACGGGGATGCTCTTTCCTGTTACCGCTGTTCACCCCTATTTCTGCGGCTTTACTCCCGCCCTTTCTGGACCTGTCGGGTTTCTGGGAGACATTCACGTAGGTTTTTTCGGGCTCCCCTTTCCTGGGGCCGTTGAATCCCGCGCGTCCCTCAGCAGCCGCCAACACCTCCGGACTCGCGGATCCGTCTCTTCTGGCTTCCAAACGGCCTTTTGTGGTTTCCAACCCAGGGCTGGGGGGACATTCCCACCTGCTCTTTGTTCTCCGGGGAGAAGACTGAGGCTTCATCTCAAACTGGGGCTCAGGTAAAGTGCTTTTCTTTTCAGGCACAGTGTTCTTCACTTGTTCCAGTTTCTCAGACAGCGGAACTCTTGTTAAAGCTTCTCCTGGTACTGGTACGTAACACGCTTCGGATGGGGAGTGTGAAGATGAAGATAATGGTGACTGTTCTTCATATATTACATTTGACGAAGATGGATTATAACTATCCCAATCACCTGCAAGTGAACAGTGAGAGATTTGACTCAACGATTACCAAAAATCAAGCATTCTACAAATCTACGTACTACTGGGGTCGCGGGACGTTAGATGAAATCTTGGATTTAAGAAAGATTATGTAGTAGCATAATCTCAAAGTCATATTTAGCCGGTTTTCTATATTGTTCTACAGCCTACAACAAGCACAAAGCCGTGATTTAGGCACAAACTGTGCTCAGGAAGCTGGGCCGATCTCTGCGGGACTCACACGGCCTCAGACCGGCACAACTTTACAGCCTACAGAGCACAACCGCAAATACACCGTGCAATGTAAGGAAACCAAGTGAACCGAACCGTTACACTCAAACCAGTGAAAAGTCAAAGTTATTCACAGCTTTGCACTTTAATAACAGGAAGAGATAGGACACAAGACATGCAGATTTACCAAGTCTTTAAGGAAAAACCAAGAAAAGCACTGAAAGCCCTTAATGCTGCTCAGGTTTCACATAGGGACACAGGCTGGGAGGAGCCAAACCTGAAGGAGGAAGAGAAAAAGCCCAGAACTAGATACCAAAATCACAGAGCACAGCGAGCAAGATTTCAATCGGAAACGTGTGATTAACAGCAAGAGGCACCAAATCTCGGCCCTGATCTCGGCTCATTATTTTTCCCTCCCTACAAAGTTGTGTTTTCCCATTTCAGATGCAGAATTCGCACCTTTCAACAAAAAGAATGAACTGGGAGAGCACAGCTGCCTCTCTCCTGCTTTCTTTCTCAAGCCTCGGCTTTGGAAACCAAGCGTTTCATCATCTAGAAGGCTAAAAGCAGTGAAGTAAATCTGTACAGAAACAATATTCTTACTATAGCCATTCTGAACCGAGTACTGTATCACAGTTTTAATTTTAAAGGCAATCAGTGCTAATTAATGTATTTGTGCAGGAAAACTTGATGAGCTTGGACAGAGCTGTGAAACTTATGACAATGGCAAATATACAATGGGTAATATCCCTCGTTATGTGTTAATTCTACCAAAAAACATTGCTTGTATTTTAAAACAACCGCGATCTATCTCAAGAGAGAAGCAAAGCGATGAGAGCGCAGCGGGACGTACCGTGATCGGGGATCAACCCGGTCCCTGGTCTCAGCAGCAGCAAAACCTTGTTCCCCCCGGCCTGGATCAGCTCGATGGCTCGGGTGTGAGTGATTCCTTGGGTGGGTTCTCCATTGATTTCAACTATTTGGTCCCCAACCTGCCGAGAAAACAGCACAACCGGGTGAGTCTTTATGCATCTCGGACTGGTTTTTAATAAGAGTTTTTAGTAAGAGGCTTGAAGGTATTTTAATTCCAGATGGTTGTGTGGAGGGAGGTTATGGATGAACCACGGCAAACCTGGCGCCTGGTAAAGTCACCATAACCAGGTAACGCAGCGACTTCTCTACACCAAACACAGAGGTGAATGCTGCTGTGGGAGAACCAGTTTAATGTAAGGAAAGAGGATTTTTATTCTAGGTAGGAGAGATCACCACCCTGCAGTTATCAGCACCAGGGCCTGAGGCTAATTAGCCACTTATAGAGGTCTGGGCAGATAATTACGGGTCACACCGCAGGCGTCTGGATGGGGGTTGTACAAAAACACCCGGAAAAAGAGCCGCGGACCCTATTTCGCAATACATGGATCAGCCAATGGATGTCACTAGCGCATAAAATCAGCGGTTTAAAGACTGTCTGGGCTCTGTTAAATAAAGCGTCTCTGCCAGAGGAGGTCACGGGCTGGCGGCTCATCGGCCGGGACAGGACGCGGTGACGTGCCGCCCGTCACGCTCAGCTGCCGCTAATGGTGAGAAATTCCTCTGTCCTGATCCAGAACACGGCCAGGAAACCACACCAGAAAATGACACCGTTCTCAGGCTCGGCTGAGACAGCGAACGACGTGAAAACCGCGAACACGCCGAGGCTGGGCCAGCAGATCTGTGCTCACAGCGGCTCTGTGCTCCGAGCTGCTGGGGACACGGTGCAGGGCTGGGGACCCTGCTCCTCGGTCACCACGGGCCATTGTACCCACGTATTTCGCTTTTACTCCAACATTTGAAAGCGAATTCGTTAAGTATAAGAATTAACATCATAATGTTTGAAAAACGTTCGGCTTACACCTTCAAACACCACACAGCGACAGCTCAATATCCACACAAACATTCCTTACAGATCCGCTGACTTGGACAGTGATTCATTCTCCTTCCTGCTCCGCTGGGCAATTTGTCCAAAAGTATCCCCAGTAACCGCTCTGCCACCCTGAACCACACACAGTTTGTTGCCCCTATAGGTAAATTAACGTGTCAAAAAGCCAATTTGATCAACAAATCGATGAGAGTGGCCAAACTCACGTGGACTCTCCCGTCTTTGACAGCCGGCCCGTCCTCTGCGAGCCGCAGGATGAATAAGCCCATGTTGTATTCCTTCCCTCCTCGGAGGCTGAATCCAAACCCACGGGGGCCCCTTTCCAGCTCCACTGGGAAGCAGCCAGGATTCTGGGCGGGAATCAGAGAAAAGAGAGATGAGGACTCGCAGGCAGATTTAAACGTGTCTTTTTCTGGAAAAATGCTTCACACGCTTCTATGTTTTGAAAAACGTGCAATCCACCATTTGAACTGAAATCATCACTACTCATGAGTGCTTCTTTTCTAATTACGAGTATTCAACTATACTAAGGAGATAATCAAATTTAAAACATTAGCAAAAACACCGTGTGAAAGACTTCGGTGCGTTTCTACACCCGGCTTTTCTACCCACATCTGCCAGGGAAATGTTTTGCTTGTGAACACTGTGGCAATGCTGCTGTACAGTGTCTTCATGGAGTATTTTGGAGGTCGCTGGTCACCCGTACCTGCGAATGTCGGCTCCCAACAGCTGCAGCAACGCCAGCGTCGGGTTGTGTCAAGTGCTTGTGCTCAGGCCAGGAGAGCCTGTAACTATTGGAACCTTCTTTTCCAGCTTCACCTTCCGTAGCTGCCCTGCACGGAGGTAAAAGGACGTGGATGTTACTCGGGAATTCATAATCCCCCTGGTCAAGGTTTTCTAGCTGCTCCCGGTTCCTCTAGCCAAATCCAGTACCTGTCAGTGCTGGGAGCGCTGGGCGGCGCTGGTCCCAGCGGCCGGTGCTGCGGAGCTGGGCTCTGCCGGGCTGAGTTCGTTCCCGAGGGGGGACCACGGTGTTCTGAGAAATTCAAACAAAACCAACAGTCAGAGAGACCTTCATGAATCATTCTGGTTGGAAAAGCCCCTCGAGATCATCGAGTCCAACCATAACCCACCCTGGCACTGCCCCATGTCCTGAGAACCTCATGTCCGTCTGTCCAGCCCTGCAGGGATGGTGACTCCAGCACTGCCCTGGGCAGCCTGTTCCAATGCCCCACAGCCTTTTCCATTAATACATTTTTCTTCCCAAACATGAAGCCGGGCAGAGTCACCACCAGCGTCCTGCGGATGCCACCACCACAGCATCCCAGGCTCGGCACAGCGTGAAGGGGATTTTTCCAAGTCCAACACCAGGAACCCAAGGAATAAATGTTACTCTTACCTATGCTCCTTTTCCTTAGAAAAACAACACAATTTTAACCAAATCAGACAGAACAAAGGGGTTTTAGACCAAGCACCCACACTAGAGATGTCCCAGTCCTCTCCCAGGCACATCTTCACTGCATTTCTCACTGAAGAACAAACCAACCCCCGTAAAATACACCGAGCGCTTCAGCATCTTAAGGGAAGGAAAACACAAGGCGTATTATAACAGTGAATTTCTCGGGAATGCCAGGTCTCGGAAGCCCTTTGCAGCACCGCTCGGTGCTGTTACTACAACGTGCCTTAAAGAGGTTTTTCTCTAGAGACAAAATGTCAACTTTTACTCTGGGTTTATACTCAGAGTTTTAATTTAGAAGCACAGGCAAGAAAAATGCCATCTGTTTGTACAATTTCTGCAGCCTGCTCTCCCGTGTTCCCAGCTCACACACGACAAAGGCTGACAGGCTCCTGCTTTTGTGAAAAATGCTAAAGAACGGCTGCTGGCGCGTGAAGTGGGATTCGTTTATTTGGATGAAAAGCAAAGCTCGCACGTCTGCGGGAGCTGGAGGGAGCGGGAAGGGGCACGACGAGGATCTCGGGGGACAGCGCTGAGGATGAGGCACCAGGGAACAGAGAATGCTGCCCGGGTTTATGCTTCGCGATGCTCAACAGCTGGTAAAACAGGCATTTTTCTCTTTGGAGGTGAATCCTGCATCACAAAATCCTTCACATCTTACTTCCCCCCTTCCCTTTCTTTGTTGTTTCTCCTCAGTTTCTTACTCCTACATTTTGGCTCCAAATCTGTAAATGTGGAAGTGGGAAAAGCTGAATTCTTAGGCAGACTCCAGCTCCTGCATAAATAAGGGACAAAAATGTTGGATTCAAAAAGCTTGTTTTGAAAACAAAGCTGATCAAGAGCCGCAGAGAAACAGATTTAATGCAAGCAACTCAGACTTGAGTTGCATTACAACCATTGCTCTGGGCAAGTGCTTCGGGGGGAGTCCCTTCAAACCAGAGTGAATTAGATTTGATAAAGAAAATCTTAACAGAAAAATAGAAGCCTCTCTGCTTCAAGCGTTAACAAAAAGGAAAATAAAGTCTTTGAAATTCTGTATTATGGGCTGAGAGAGCATGTTAAATATTTGCAGTGAATGTGAAATTAGAGAATGATCTGTTGGCTTTATTCACATTCTGGTTTTAGGTATTTATTATTTAAAAGGCGAAGAAAACCAGCTTTCTGACAGAATAATGATGGTGAGTTTAATTAAACCCACAAGCAGCAATCCGGAAAGACACAGTGGTGAGCAGGGCTGGAAAACAGCTTTTCTCTTCAAATGACTGGATTTTATATATTTACAGTGAATTGCCTGTGTAGGAACAATATCATACTGAGCACAGTGCTGCATGGGAGCTTTCATTACAACTACGGCCTCTCCAAAGAGGGGACCTCGCAGTCACAAATACCAATAGTCACAGATACTGATGCAGCACTCACATGTGGGGAATTCGCCAGCGGGCTCCAGGTTCCGCAGCAAAACCCCGCGCGAGGTTTTCGCGGTGGGACAGGACCATTTTTCAAAGGGTGGTTTCAGCAGGCAGAACCACAGCATCTTCTCCCTTAGCCCAGGGATGCGGCACGAGGGGATTTGTGTGTTCTAATGTGGCGGGATGGAAAAACTCGGTGGCTAAATGGGGAGGACTTGGGGAGCTGGTGTCCCTGAGACCTCGGAGCACCCGAGGGCACATCCCTGACCTGGGACACTGCTGCTGGCAGCACCGCAGTAGCAAGGGACAACCTCTGTATGGGGACAGGAGGATTTTCTCTCTTACCACCACCCTGTGTTTGCTGCAAGACCCCCAGGAGAGGCCATTTCTCTTTGGTTGATGAACACAGGGTATGGACAGATCACATTTCCCTGGGAGCACTATCCCCTCTCTCATGTTAGAAACCATGAGAACTTCTCTTACCCTGTGCTGTGTTGTCACCAAAGTCATAAAATGGTTTGGGTTGTAAGGGACCTCAAAGACCACATTGTTCCAACCCCCCTGCCATGGGCAGGGACACCTTGCACCACCCCAGGTTACTTGTACCTCATTTTTCAGTACAACCCCACCTGCCCCACCTGCCTTCAGAGCAAACAGCTGAGCTTCACTCTCACCTCCAAACACCTTAAAATACTCTGCTTTACATGAATTAACTTCCAAGGTCACAAACACCAGTCTCTGGCAGCGTGGCGGGACCCATCCACCCGCCCAGGGCTCCCTCCTCACCTTCCTCGGCCACCACCGTCAGGGTCACCACATTGCCCGCGTCCTTGATGAGCTGCACGATGCTGTCGTGCGAGAGCTCCACGATGGACTGGCCGTTCACCGCCGAGATGCGGTCTCCCACTTTGAGCTTCCCGCACTGGTCGGCTGGGCTCCCCTCTATAACTCGCCCGATCTTGTGAGGAATCACTAGGAAACCGAAAACAGACAGGGCAACACAATTAATATCTGCGTAAGCATCACCCAAGCCCAGGATTGCCACAGTTGGCCCAGAGATCAATCCTGCTCCGATGCGCGGCGCTGGTAGCACAAGAAAAACCTGCAAATAACTAAAAATCCTTCATTCTACCGAGTGAACGGGAACAGCGACCCCTGACAGCACGGCCTTGTCACATACAAGGTGTTGCGCCTAAAGCAAAACGCAGGGAGGAAATGGGTCACATCTGCAAAGGGATGAATAAGACCACGTGTCCAGGAGCGCTCTGAAGCAGTTTGTTTCCTTGCTCCTAACATGTTGTTTTCAATTCCCTGGGGCTCCGTGTGGACTCAGAGACAGCTATGGACACTTGGTTTAACACAGGGGTGTGAGATCTGGACGCACGGGTTAATTCTTCCTCCTTACAACCACAAAATAAGCCTTAAACACACTTCAAAGGGAAATCAAACTTGTCCTGCCAGAGACTGTCTTAGTAATCTGGTGAGCACCTCAGCAAGTTGTGCAGATCAGCTCCGCACAGACATGGTCCCTGTTCCTGTTGAGATGAACGTGCACCCGGAATAATAATTTTGAATTTTAGCGAGCTCTCCTGGCTTGGTTTCCTCATTTCAGCCCATGGTGACACTCTGCTCTGTATCCAGACTTTTCTGAGTTACTTTCCCGGAGGTGAACACGGATGCAGGAACGAGCAGAACTCAAAATGCAGAAGGAGGGAGGGATGCTCCGCTCTGGCCGCTCTCCCAGCCCCGCGCTGGTGCTCGGGGAGAGATGTGGTTTTACGGTTTGCTGAGCCGGACGTCAGCACGGCAGATGGCAGCCGGCAGCCAGCGAGACGCACCGTGCGGCGAGGAGCCGACCAAAACCCGCAGCTGCCTGCGCGCCGACGTGGCTTCGCCAGAGCCCATCCGCGTTACGTCGAAGCGCATCAGTCAGCGTGCTTTCCCACGCGTCTAGAACAGTTTCAGCTGGACGCCTGAAAGCACAGCGACATTGGCTCCTGTCCTTCCCACATCCCTCATCAGGGCTCTTCTCTGCAGGAATCACTGCACTGCTCCTTGGTATCTCGTTCCCAAACACCCCTCCAGACCGACCTCCACACGTTCCATTAACACTGGCACTTCACATACAAGCCCGTTTGCACCTCCAGTGGTTCGATGAATCCCTGTTTGCTGTAGCGGCTGCTCTCCCAAACATGCTCTCCTCTGGGGGGTGGCAGAGGTGAGGAACATCATGCACTTCTCAGGATTATCAAATCCATGCTTTTCAAATCCACAACAGCACATCTGAAACCCTTTCACAGCATCATCAGCCACCCAAGATTGAAAAGCCATCACAGATTGTTTTAATGAGCCAGCACATGCAGAAGTTACTATGAAGTAACAGACACTGATGCCTCCTAGCATTCACCATGAGTTTAAATTTTAATTACACTTCCCTTAATAGCCTGGTTTTTTAAGTATTATATAAACCTAAGAGCCAACTGTGAAGAGTAAAGCACTGCAGGGCTGCAGCCTCGATTGCTGATTACTTGTTTTAAAATATCCTGGCTTTACAAGAACACAGGAGCCTCACTAAACCGCGGCACAGAACAGTTCTGCACAGCAGAGCCTGCGGATGCACCAGCGTCTCCTTTCCTGTGTGTCAGAAACAGCCCAGACCACAGGGCTCATGTTTCCAGCACTTGAATTGCTTTCAGTTGTCTTCTGATTTCAGTCCTAGTATCAAATAAACAGGGACTTGCAGCAGATCCCCAGACAAAATGTTGTGTGTAGTAGCTATATTGTAGCAGAATACCAATATATTCTAGAATAATTCTGTTTATAATATGTTTTCTTAATATCTGACGGACCAGACAACACACCGTCAACCCGCGGCCACTCTGACGCGGGATGTGATCATCACGCATGGGGGGTGACATCTTGCCCTGCGGTTGCCATGGCAACGTGACAGCAGCTCCGTGCATGGACCACGGCCGCTGCACATCCCAGCACCACGCATCCCAGAGCAGCTGGCTTGAACATTCCTGAAAAGGTGCCGTCTGAGCCAAGACTGCATCACACTCTAAATATACATCATATGAATTCAGCACCGTGTTATTTAGAAACTGATTTTTTTCTTCCCTGCGCTCCCGCTGGTTTTTTATTGTGCAGTAAAACGAAGTGGAAAAACAGAAGGAAGTGTCTGAGGCTCAATAAAAAAAGAGACAAACTTGCAGTGCTTCATTACATCTGTCTGGAACCGGCTGAGAAAGTTTCAGAAGAGTGATTTACACTAAAGGAATCGAGTAAGGACTTCAGGAGTTACCTGTATTTCAGTGTCAGTGAATTGAGTCTGTGGGTGAACACATTGAGCGGGTTTGTGTTTCGGGGCAGATAACCCAAATCTGATGGCCCAAGGGAATGAATCTCAGAAGGATGATCGTACCCGCCACCTCACGCACAAAACAGTTCAACCTTTCCTGGCACCGCGGGGGAGCAGGCGCCACCAGCACGAGGCACAGAAATCAGAGCTGGTCCCGTGCGGGATCTTCCATCGCTGAGCTGGACTGCAGGGCTTCCTGCAAACAGCTACTGCTCACACTTCTTTTTATTTTCCCTTTCAACCTTGGTTATCTTGCCGTTTATCTTTACAACTATGCCTGAAGCCACGTCCATCTATCAGAGCTATAACACCAAAGTGTGCTGCTTTTTCATTTTGATGATCTTTCTACACAAACACCCTGCCTGACAGTAACAACTTCGTTGTTTTCTCCCAAGTGCTCCAGTCTCTATTCTCTCAGACCCCCAAAATAAGGAATGCTACCCGATCATAAGCAGCGGCCCTGCTCTCACACCGACGCCGTGGTACGAGCACCGGGCAGCGAGTGGCGGTGACAACGACACCAGAACACGGCACTTACCGCCAGGAGGAGGTTTGTTCTTTGAGGTGAGGATGACGAAGCCAAATCCTTCGTTCTCTTTCCGCTGCAAACGGACGTCATAGACCTCCAGGGGCTGCTGGTTCACAAGCTCTGCCCGATTGGGTCGGGGAGAACCGTTCTGCGTCAGGACAGGCTGCGACTCCTCCTCCTCCGCTTGCTTTTCCCCTTGCAGGTAAGAGACAAACAACAAATAAGGCAAAACCAATACTGCTGGGGTATCAAGCAGCTACAGCAAAACCTGCATCTCAGTATCATTGCCAGCATGAGGGAGCACTGGCTGCCTGGGAAAGTAAGGGGTCAGTTTATTAACAACACAGTTTGGGTCAAATGGAAATCAGATGGAGGATAAAGCCTTCAAAGGTTCAAGGTCCCACTCAGGTGTGCGTATTTGTGCCAGGAAAGCCCTTGCACACAGCTGAACAGACCTGGCAGCGCGTACACAGTGAGGAACAACTGTTTACTTGGAACAATGGAAATGTTTTTCAAAAGGCAGTTTGAAGACTTAAGCCAGGCTTTCTTTTAGGAAACCCATAAAATTTTGGTCCTAAAGTAGTCAATCTACCAGAAGGCACCTTAAAGAAAAGGAGAATTAAGCTTAAAAGTACTTTTTCCTTTTACTTGTATATACTCGGAATTACTGGTTGAATAACGCAATGGAAAAGCAACATTGGTTGCTGATCGGAACAGGGACTGTTCCCAGTTCTGAACCCCCATTCCAGCTCTGTCATTCACAGGATCAGCGTCATCGAGTTAAGGACAACAATCTGTCCACTGCCAATCTGGACATTGATCTAAAACTGCAGCATCACCAGATGCTGCCCTGAGTCACCACTGGTTTGAGTGTACTTATTCTTGCCACACATAGATGCTGGAAGATTTGAGAATACAGCATACTGTACAGAAAAGACACTGTGTTATTACTTGATTTGCACAGCGTTAGTGGCTGTTCTAACTAATACCTGCAAAAAGATTTCAAGAAAGCGCCACTGCCATCGTTATTTTCAGAGCCGTACCTGTGTGAGCTGTGCAAGCACCAAAGCATCACTTACTAAATGCTGTTTTCCTCCAGCCACTCAGCACTACAGCTGACCCTCCTCAATCTCAAGCTGCTCAGCTCTAGTGCAACAACCGCTAAGTTTCAGAGCAGCTTTAATCCATCCGCTTACAAAACCCTAAGTGTTCCTTTAGCCAGACCTGTGCCCCGCAGGACCCTCTCGGGACAGACGGACACGTACCACCGAAGAAGATCTTCCTGCGGACCGTGAGCAGCACCTGCCCGTTGCGAGCAGCGCTGGTCATCAAGTCCAAAACCTGCTTGTGCGACTTCCCTTTGACGGGGACTCCGTCGATACACATCAGCTCGTCCGCGGCTCGCAGCCTGCCGTCCTTTTCCGCCGCTCCCAGCGGGATTATGGCTCCGATGTAGATCTGTCGGCAGAGCAGAGTCGGGGGGTTGGACGGCAGAACGCGGATTCAGCACAACATGGATTCACCAGAACTCGCCATGGGCGGGATCCAGGTGGAACCAAACAGACCAGGGTTTTGGGGAAGATATTTTTAAAGATTGAGCTTTGGAGAAGGTATTTTTAAAGATTATCCCTCAATTCCAGCAGAAACGTCACCAGCGAGCACACTTTGCACACATGGTGGATGCAATTTGGGGGTTCAAAGCATCCAGTAAATACATAAAAACTTTTTGGGGTTTTTTAATCCTTATTTCCATGGATTCTGGAAGTATCGCTATCTCTTGAGTGTATTTGTCAGCTTGTTAGAAAGCCCGGCTTTTGATATAAGCATACACTGTGTACTTATTGCATATATATGATTTCCCAGGCATTATTGAAATGAAAGCCTCTGTCATTCATTCTACTTACTTTATATTTTTCCTACCAAATCTAGGCCAGGGTGACTGGGGAAGAAGTAAAAGCTTCTGAAAGAACTCAAATTTCATTTGGAAAAGCTGCTCAGACAGTTCCACGCTTCAAGTTTTTCCAGCACGCAGCTTTTGGTGATTAGATAATGAATTTAAACAGCTGCACCCCTCTTATCAATCTTCTCTACCCCCACCTCGTAAAGTGCTACTAAATATACCACAGATAAGAGCACCACACGCTCTTTCATGCGTTAGAATCATATTCGAGTTAAATGGGAGATCATGGCCAGCAGTTTTTGGAAGGGGAGCCATGTGGGCAGCTGATCCGCACGCAGCGTTCCTGCCGCCAGCCTGGACTTACCACCGGCTGCTATGGAAACAAAACACCACGACACTGCAACAGAAGTAAAATTCTTTGGCTTCGCTCTTCTTTTGAGGAGAAAAACCAGAAAAGGATAGGAAAAAAAAAAAAGGCTGAAAAAAACCTGTATTCCTTAACTGCAATCAGAAAACTGTATCTGTTCCAAAAGCTTTTCCTGTTGAGAGTTGAGGGAATGGCCCCTGACATTGTCTACAAGTCTTAGCACTTCTTCCCAGAGGGAAATATTGGCTTTTTTGGAAATGGAGTCTCCTAAAGGCTGATGGCAGAGGAACTGATCGCCCAGGGGTTTCCACGCTGGCATTCGCCCATATTCCTCCTCCTGTGCAAACTCCAGAGCTGCATTTTGACACCAGTTACAATGCAAAACCCCATTTGCAGAAGGCAGCCAGTCTTAACAGGCTCTGCTTCGAGGCTTTCATGAAAATCCTGGAGTACCACACTCTGTATTTTCTGAGATGAGAGGGAAACACAAGGCAAATAAAAACCTGAAGGAGTGCACTGGGAAGGCTGCGCTTGCCTCCCCGAGATGAATCCAGCAGAAGCCACGCGGGCTCACAGAACCAAACGTGCTTTTGAAAATTTGGTGGGAGAGGTGGGGGAAAAGTGGTACAAAACAACCCCAAATGCTGCCTTGTTTCGCTGGGCTGCATCCAAAGAGCGGCCTGACCACGTTCGGGGAGGGAACAGAAGCTCCTTTCCACCCAGGACGAGCATTTTGTGCCAAGAACAACGTGGGGATCGAGTGGCAACGGGTAAAGTGCTCCCGAAATACAGCAGCAAGCACAGAAAAAACATCAGCGTTATCAGCCGGGCAGAGAAAACCGCTGCCAAAGAGACTCGAGATAGCGGAGAGGGCACGGGAACCTTGCGGATTAAAGTTGGCCACAAAGAGGGAAAAAAGAAAGGTAATCCGAACCAATTCTTCATCTTTACAGGCAGTTACTGATCAATTCTGACATGACTGAACTGTTTAGAATGAGAGGGAAATTGGGACGACAGAGCAGGAGTTATTCTAACAGCAGTACCATCAGATAACACGTAGGCAACCATAAACTGTTTCACTTACCGGCTGGTCTGGTCCATCCCCTCCGAGCACCCGGAAACCAAAGCCCGACTCTTGTTTTCGGAGGAAAACATCCAAATCTCTTGTGTTTGGAGCTAAGACAAAGCAACATTTCAAAACATGTAAGGAGCTATGTGAGATTATCAAAAGATTATGTTTTTATGGCGCATTCTGACTCTTCCTATTGATGAAGCACAGCAAATAGAAATACAGTAAATCATTCAGTCAAATATTCAGTGATGTCCTCTTTCCAAATGGAAAAATACATTTTTGAGAAAGGCTGAAAAGGGATAGGATGGATTGACCAATGTCAGAGGAGAATGTCGAATGTCATTCGTACGGTGGGCCAGGATCAAATTTGGTCTGTAATACACATCAGAGTCAGGTCTGCTTCATCCTTGAGACCATTTCTATGATTAACTGTTTTATCATAAACAGGGCTGAAGGATATTTTAATTGCTTTTCTGTATGGATTACGCATTTCTTGAACTGTTTTATTTACAGGAGCTTAGCGGACTCGGCAGTCGCGGTGGTTTTATCACACACGACAAATCAAATTCCTTCACAACTGGATATTCCCAAGTTGAAACAGAAATACTCACGTTTGTCCTCGTACATGGTCTTAGACTTCAGGTAGACTTCGGAAGGGTCCAGTTTGGGAGAGCCTGGCCGCACAGCGGTGGGCGGGAACGGCATCGGCTGCGGGATGGGGTCACCAACAGCTTCCAAACTCCCCGAGCTGTCCTGCTTGTCCTTCTGCAACACAGCCCGCCCCACAAAACACAGCTTCAATCAAAGGCACAACTTAACTCGCACACTTGTGCAAGCAAAGACGATAAATACCATGTGGAAGTGAAACATAGGGCAAAACAAGGGAATAACGTTAGACCTCGAGGTAGCTTTTCCAGTAGGTACATGTCTGACTGCACTAAATCGCCCTCACAGGCCACAGATTTCTACTGAAGGGCTTAGAAAGGGAGTCTGGAGTGACCAGTGTCAGTATTTGCATTTTTCTCTTATGATCTGATAGCTGCAACAGGCCTAAGAGTATTTCACAAAGGACACCAAGCATGCTTGTGGTCTCCCACCCTGATTTCCAATCGATTACGCACTCAAGGAACTCTAAATACTCATTCTGGGTTGAAACCCAATCCGGAAAACTGGACCACGGTAGCCTGCATGTGTCTGTGCACGTTAAACAAAAGCACAAGCAGAACAGACCTAGAGATGCCCTTTTACGAAGAGCAGAAGAAAAACCCCCAAGGGGTTTAGCAGTTTGACACTTCTTGTATGTTTATAAACACAAGAACTTGCCCTTTCTAACTGAATTATTTTGCCACGCTGCTTAATGCCACTGAACATCGAGTGCTCCGTGGGAAATCGCTACTGCACGTGTGCTCCAACGCCAGTCCCTGAGTCCAAAGTATTTTTAGCCTGCACGGGAGCCGCGCTGATGAGGCTCCTAAAATCCAGCGATGAGAGTACAAAGGCAGCTTAAAGTGGGCATGCAGTGATTTTAAGTATAGTGCGGAAAAAAGGGACATAATGATAGAACTTAAGCAGCAGCGACATATTTAAATCGTGACAAATCAACAATACTACACCTCTTGTCATACAAGATCTTTGCCACGTTCTTGATTCTTCAGTGGTAAGAAGAGAGAGATCCATCATCTCCATTAAACACTTCCAAGGAATCTTTTGTGTTAAGCACATCGTATTTATGAGGCCGTTTTGTAACTGAAAATCCCTGAATATTCTCCATAGAAACACATTTCTAATACTCACCCCTTTGGTAGTTTTAGTAGGTGAAGGTGGACCTGAAGGAGACACAATGGAGAAAGCAATTTCAATACTTGGGCATCAAAGTTTTAAACAGCATTAAAGTAACACAATCAGCTCCTCCTAGGTTGAATATAACAAATGCTCATTCAATCTTCAATGTTCACTTGACCAAACCCAGCACTTCAGAGAGGTCTCAGATTAGAATTGCCAGCTGTGCAACGATGAAAAACCATCTATTTCTCTTTTTGTTAGACACCGCTCAACCAAAACACACATTGGTTCATTGGATACGGAGACTTTGTGAATTTCTGCAGAGGAATTTCACTTGCTAACAAAGAAAACTAATTATCTCCTTCCCTGATTGTAGCATCTATAAGGAAAAAGACCTGGAGATTTTTGCATGTCAATGACTGCTTGAAGTGACACCCAGGGCTACAATAAGAGCTTAAAGGGACGCTGAGCAGCCACGTGTTGCTTCGCAATTCATTCAGCTCTGTCTGGCAAACCCATGCGATCTTCCAGCCAGTTTTTGGGGAGAAGATGTCTCCTGGTCTGTGACTGACGGTCAATGAAGAGGTATAAATAGGCAAGTGCAAAAATGAGAATTTTTGGGGTATTTCCAGCAATCAGCTCCGCCTCACTGCTGATGCTTCTTCCCGGCTCCTGTCACCACCCTCCACTGCAGCTGCACTTACTGGAATACATGTGGAGAGCCTCAGCAAACCCCATCCATCATACGCTCTGTATGACGCTAGAGACCACATTTCTGCTCTAGCACTCCCCGGGCTCTTGGAAGAGATGGTCCATAAACATATCATCATAAAATTTTGGAAAAAAAAAAGGAAAAAACCAAACCCTAGCAACGTGTTCTCACCCCAGATACCATGAGTATAAATTAAACATAGAACATAATGACTCAAAGACATAATAAACCGCTATTTAGCTGCCAAGACTGGACATGATTTAGATATCACACTTAAAAGGGACTTTTAAAAAGCACATAACCATGTACGACAACTGCAAATTTACGTATGTACCTCCTCTTACAATGAGCAGCGGCACCTCTGCTCCTACTGGAAACTGCTTCAGCACCTCCACCACCTGCAGGTGTGTCAAGCTCTGTACGTTCTGATGGCAAATCTCCTTGATCACGTCCCCCTTCTGAAGGCCTTGGCACCACTGGCTGTCTAAAATCATCTTCACCTTCTGTCCCGTGGGACTGTCTGCAATGGCAAACCCAAAGCCTTTAGGGCCTTTGACCAGGGGAATGGTGACCAGGTCGGGTTGGGAGCCTCCGGAAGACGCCAGGGAGATCCTCTGCTCCGTCATGTCCATGGAAGGGCCGTTCAGACGACCGTTGACCAACATAGGGCCCATTTTTCCATTCTGGTCCAACACAACTGTTCCCGCTATTAAATCTTGGCTGGTGACACAAACGTCTCCTTTGGTCACAGGCGGTCCGTTGATGAGAGGTGTGGCTGTCACTATATCCACCACAGGGTCTTCGTTGTCCTCGGGAAGAGGATAACCACGACACAACGTCATGTTCACGTATTGGTTGACGGGAACGAGCTGGAACATCTGGACAACATCCGCATGGGTATGGCCAAGGACGCAGCTTCCGTTTATGTCTACAATGACATCACCTGTTACAATAGAAAGTTCAACAGCGTCAAAACCAGTAATGGAACCACCCGTACCTGTCTGGTGTTGGTCTGAGCCCCAGAACAAAAGCCCAACTGGAGGGAATCGCTGTCCAGTCCTCAAAAACAACAATGCAGGGTGGCTGGGCTATCACCTCTTGGCTATCTGTTGCCAAAAAGCATAAAGGATTTCCTCGTTGCACTGATTCTATTTCATCTCAGAACATAGTGTGCTAAATATATAAAGTTTAATCTGCAGCAGATTTTAAAAACGATACCGTAGAGCCACAGGAGATGAAGCACTGCACGCACAACACCGCAAGCAGATGTCTTCTACTTTAATTCATATTGTACAGCATCCTAAACTCAATCCAGAATAAATCGGATTTTTTTGGGGGGTGGGGGGGGGTCCTATGTTTATTTTAGGACTGGCTGAACTTAAGCTAGGATTGCGCCCACACGCGTTCTGCACTCTTGCCACACACGGCTAAGGATCTATTTTTGAAATGAAGTGGAAGTAGGCTTCAAATCCTGAAACCTCGTTTCATAATTGGCATTATTTTGATCATGAAACTTGGCATCTGCAATACAATACTCCCAGAAAACAAACGGCCTTATCGCTTCAACGCCGGGGCATCGGTAAAACAGGAATTCTCTTGTTACATGAATAACAGGAACAGATACACATCTTTTCATTCCAGCGTGCGTGCGCCACAACACAACGCGGCAGGACCGTCTCCGTGTTTACACAGGAGGAAAACGAACCACATACAAACAAGCTCAAACAATAGGCCAGCAACAAAGCAGGAAATTGTTTCATTTCACAACTAAATGCTATTAAATCATCAAAAGCACAAACTCTTCTTATCTGAAGAGTAAGAGAGCCTACGTGCTATGTAAAGAAGCATTTTGCCTTTTCTCGTATGCTGTATGTTACAGTAAGCTTAGAGTTGACTTAATTAAATATATAATAACAAAGTGTGCAATTCTTCATGGATTGCAGGTACTTTCATCCCTCCTTTCCTCACTTGGCCAGTTCACACAGCTTTGCTCGCTCATTCATCAAGGCTCCTGTGCCTCTAAAAGCACCACAACAAATGGAAGTTTAGAGAAATAATGCTTGACCTGGTGCGATTCTCCCATCTTGTGCAGCGGGTCCATCTTTTAACACATTCTTCACCTGGAGAAACTCATCAGGTCTGTCCCCTCCGATGATCGTAAAGCCAAATCCCATTGTACTCTTCTTCAGCGACGTCCGTAGAAGCGCTCCTGTGAGCTGGGATGGATCTCTAGTGAAGACAGACTTCTCCAGTCCTTTTGAGTTACGGAACACAGAGACACCAAGGTAGGAAACCAGGATTAGTTTTGGTAAGGTTTCTGTTTGTTTTAAGGTGTCACAAGGGTTAATGATTTGTTTTGTTAACCTCTGCAGCGCTGTGATGGAGTGGAGCAAACAAGAGGCTGTTACACTCATTTCACAGCTGAGTTAAGCGAATTAGAAATATCAAGAGTGTTGTAGTACAGATTTTGACAGAGCTGGAATTAAAGCTCCCGCCTACAGTTCCCAGTTTTACACTCTAACCCTTGCATACCAAGCTTAAAGTAGATCAAAAGCACAAAATTCAAGGTGTGGTTTTATCTGCATCTTCCAGCTGGCTCTTCTAACTCTCCGTATATTCAAAAGCTGCTTACGACAATGAGCTTCAAACGATCAGAATTATTTTAAAGCAGTTTTAAGGTCTCGGTTCAATTTTAACATTAAAAGATCATTCAAAAAAGCCTACAGATTTGGGAGGGCAGTATCACAATGGGCAGCAAAAAGACGAGGTTAATGCCTCGACGAATTCCAAAATCTGTTACTTATGACGCATTCTCACAGATAAAGATGCTAGTGACGAAGAACACAATATCCAGTGATACCTGATTTTGAGGAGCCGCCATCAGTCTGTCCCAGCTGTTTTTTCCTTTTGGCTTCCAATACTGGGTTTTCAAACTGAGTTTTCTGGTTAATATGACTGTAGACATACAAAAGGTAGATCAGGATTTCAGCAGAAAGCGTTCTGCCTGTTTCACAGAAAAGACAACCACAAAAGAGCCATCTACAAATAGTATTATTTACTACCGCAAATTAATGCTCTGGAGGAATGAACGCCAAACTATCATAATCAACACTGAAAGCATTTTTGTTCTTTCCACAGCTCGATTTACTTTAAGAGCCAATACAATTTTCCTTTCTGTAATTATTAGGTAGAGCACACCTTCACTCCACTCTGCACAGATTGCAATAGTTTAGAACTGAGAAAAGCTGCTTTTTCTCTTGACCCTGTGTGCTGCTTCCATTTACCTATAATGTTTATGAACTCAGACAGAATCACAGAATGTCAGGGGTTGGAAGGGACCTGGAAAGCTCATCCAGTCCAATCCCCCCACTGGAGCAGGAACACCCAGATGAGGTTACACCCACAACAGTACCACCCCTGCCAGCCCGCCCCTTAATTCTCACCCACAGACTCTCAACTCGCTCCTCATCCGTGCCTGGACAATACTCAATACATTGGAGCTGCTCTCTCACATAAAGAGCAACTCCACCGTTTCCACAACAGAGTGGAAAAAACCCATCAGTTTGAGCAGAATTTAAATGCCTGTGTTGGCTTTGCAAAGCCAAACTGTTAGCTTGTTCCGTGAAGTAACATTTTCAACTCTGCTAATTTCCTTCTCTCAAGAGCTTCATTATTTTCTGCTCAATTTATAACCGTGTCAAATTAATAATTAGCACTTACTCAACATAATATGTTCCGTACTGAGGGTCTTCGATTTTTTCCCATCCGTAAGGAAGTTCTGCAAGCAAAAAGAACAAAATTCTCCATGACAGTGAAAAACTATCTGCAAACATCAGAATTTAGCTTCACTGTTCTAGTTATGCTGACCATGGAAACTTAAATATTAGAATAATGGATACAGTCAGGTAGCTAGACATTTGAAGGATAAAATTGCCATGTAATATTGTTTGAGGCTGCCCTAAGTTTGATGGCAACAGGAATTCTCCCAGTGTACGACAGCACGTTACCAATTATTAATACCAGCACCGCTCCACAGGGTTTGACAAAAGACCCAGTGGGTCTATTCATGTAAATGTTGATCATTTGGATATCCTGCATCTCTCTCTTTAAAGTGCTCTTTTTAATCCTGTGGCAAGCTGCACATATGTTTAACAAGCAGCAGTATGTGTCCATTGCTTCAGCTGGCTTCATTATGAATTCTTAATTGTCAGGCTGTGCTATGTAGGAAGAAAACTGGCTATTCTGCATTTGCCTCGGCTTTTGTAACATGTCAGGCATTTGCCAAAGACATGAACTATTTAGTACTGTTTTCTAGTGGACTAAACTGCATGAGTATGTAGGAAACAGGAGCTGACTGTAGGCCAGTCCTGAACCTGACCTGGAAGTCTTGAAGCAACTGCTTGAAGAGGTGAAGGGGGTCATTGTTTCCTCTACTTACGCGTTTAAATATTATATCGTGTCACATGCTATAGGTACCATTAGCAATATATGCAATAAATTAGCAATATGCTCTGTCTTCTTCATTACTGCTGTATTCTAGCACTGATGGACCTTTTCCTCCTGCCATATTCCACCCGCGTGACAATTTCCAGTGAGATTGTCACTACCATGTGCAGCTCCCTCTTGAGCAATCACAGTCACTGGAAAAAAAGATCTCGTTCCCATCTCAGGAACACAGATAAACCCAGAATTCAGTCAGATTCTATTACTCCAGGGAAAATATAATACGGAATTTCCAGTCTGATGTAAACTCCTATTGCCACCAAACCGGGGACACCGCAATCCGCTCCAGTCGTGTGTGTCGGGAAGAAGCTCCTACTGGAGCAGTAATGGATCATACCCAGCTGTGACAAACTCAGACAGGTACCAGTCACAGGTGACAAATGGATCCGGAACATCTCACCTCCATCTTCACAGTCTTCAGGAGCCTTGGCTTTCTTACAGAGCCGCGGATCAAGCCACGTGGTTGTCTTGGTGTTGTGACTGTGGAGCAGAACACAGAGGAGGGAACGCCCTCAGATTGCAGAGCTTAGCTTTACCGTAACTTTTAAATATCTACCACCATGTGCAAACCGTAGCCTTTAGGTAACATCACATTTGAGCCTCAGCCACATCATCAAATGCTAAAAAAAGGCAACAATGCTGCTCAGAGGTACAAGCACCCTGGAGACTCTTCAGGACAGATGGGAAATGTTAGAGGCACAAACACGCTCCCCTGCCCTCAAGAGCTCATGTGGGAATATCAGCTGTCCCTACCTAAAAGGAAAAACCATTTTTAGCCTCTTATGCTTAACTCCCAGTAAGGCTTTTGTTTCCTTTAGAAATCAATAAATGAGGCTGTTTCACATGCGCATATAAGAGCTGCTTCCCAATCCTGGGCTTTCATCTGTGCTGTCTGTATTTTGAAGCGTGCATTCCCAGCCAAGGAACACAAGCAGCGAAGAATAAACAAGCTCTCAGATTTCAGAGACATTTGTTATAGCTCACCTGGCAACATCCACCCAGCTTTGTGCTTTGTGAGATAAAAAGCCCTCATATTATATACAAGCTGACTTTGCACGTGGAATCACAAGGTTTTCCCGTGCAATGGCAGTATGCAGCAGTAAGGAACAAAACGGTAGCGATATATTAAATTCAATACAGAAATAGAAGCAGTAGGAGCAGAGGAAGGAGAGGTGTAAGAGCAGCAAGCAGGTTGTCAGACTGCAGACCAGCAGCACTTCAGACGGGCACAGGAGCCCTCGGTGGTGTGGGTTACTCACTCGATGAAGTAGATCATGCCCGTGTCGGTGTAAGCCATCTCCCAGTTCTTGGGCAGCGGTTCCAGGGTCTCATCCCTCGACAAGTAATTTCTGAAGTCCATGGAGCTGCTTGTCTGGTTGTAGCTGGGAACAGGTTTCACCCAGTCAGGAGAATCTGAATGTTTTTCTTTGTTTTCTGCAGTTGTTCGGGGAAAGTGTTACTATTTGTCAGCTGTTTATGTTGTTTCTCACAAAGAACCACCCTCTCAATCTGGCTACGAGCGGATGTCAAACACGGCCCTGTATGTGATGTGCGTTTTTCCACTTTGTTTTTTTCAGCTGCGAACTCTGAAAAGCTGACATGAAAACACTGAACTCTGCTCTTCCCCTGCCAAACAGAATTAACCTCGTATTATGTGTCTGAGCCCACGCTGAAAAATCAACACTGGCAGAAATCCAAGCTGACTACACTTTGTTGCCGTTCCTATATAGAGAACGGCGTTTGAAATGTCATCAAATCCTACTAATATTCCTCAAAGAATGGAATGGAGAGGAGAAGCAAACTGCCAATGAACCAAACAACGCCCTCCCGCAAGCCACAAAAAGGAAAATGCCCCAAAAATTCCCTGCAGAAAACTTTAAATGTAAGAACTCCACCCATTCATCCCAAGGTTAACTCAGTATGGTCCATCACACCATGATGCCTGCAACCCGCACCCAACTGTGCTGTGGTGTTCCCAGCCTCAAAGTTTGCAAGATTAGGTGCAGTTGCAATATATTCTGATTTATTTCTCTCCACAAACTCCCCTTCGGGCAGTTTCAGGTTGTGTGATAGTTCCCTTAAGCGAAATCGCCTGAAAAATGTACAGTATGAGCTAGCGTGGCCTCTTAAACCAATCTCCTGCATGCAAATGCAGTAATCTCCCCAAAATTAAACAATACCATTTACAGGGTATGAATTATACTCCGCAAACGGTTCTGTTATGTGAAGAGTGGATACATTTTTCCTTCCTCCTCATGTAGCTGGCCGAGACCCAGCACTACATGTTCTCTACTGAGCAGTGCGTTTTATGATGCAATTGCACATCTGGCTGGGAAAACAGCTGTTTCTTTTTAAAAGATCATTTCAAAATTGAGTAAGAACACCATTCTGAATAGAAAACTGCCTTCAAACTTCAGGAAAACTTAAAGAAGAAAAAGAAAGGCAGCGGTTCAAACAAGCATGGATGTTATTTGTATACTTGTTATCTATTCATACAACACTCCAGGGAATTCCTCCCCTTGTGAACGGACCTGTCCCTCCGCTGCCGTTAACTGTTTCCTTCTCCTCCTCTTCCTCCTCCTCGGGGAGAGAACTCTCCATTCTTTGCATTTTGCTGACGGACGTGGTTCTTTTCCTCTGTGATTCGGTATCAAAATCATTGTCAAATAGAACTTGATCCACTGGGTCGGGCTGGAAGGGGCTGGGCTCTGCTGGAGGCTTCGGCGTGCCGTAAAAATTACCTGACAACGAGAGACAAATCCAGATTTCTAAAGCACCGATGCTTGCTGAAAGCACTGCCAGTGGCAGTGAAGATTTTATTACCCACATAACATGTTTTGGGGGAAAGATCTGAACTGTAACTTAACTTAAGAAGACATTGGCACTATCAAAATCCAACTGACAATCAAAACTTATGTATTCCCACCTTGTCTTTTTGCCAATTATGCTATTGGACATCAGAAAACAATACATGTAGTTCAAAATGTCTATCCTGCCACATGTTTCCAAAGAAAATCACAGAATCCCACAATATCAGGGGTTGGAAGGGACCTTGAAAGCTGATCCAGCCCATAAAGACACTTGGCAAACAGTTTGAGCGCAGCAAAACAGTGAAAATCAATTGTTCTTACTCTCTGTACTGATAACTGATTAGCAGAGTAATATGCAGCAACAGAAACACGGTAAAGTCAAAACATCAATTAATTTGGTGCAGAAACGAAGTATGTTTATATAAAAACAGTTACAAGTAATCGATTTTAAAACTACAGCCCTACAATCTACTGACAATACACAAATCTGTTGATATGGCTTCATCTACAACTGATTTGTACTGGAGAGAAAGGAACAGATTTTTACTGTGATATTTTAATCTAAAACACAAAGCCTAGGAATCATCTGTTGTTTTCTGGAAAGGAATTTCGGCAGTTGACCTCTCTCCTGACTGCTCATATGATTTTTATTAGGGAGCTGAGCACACAGCGAGAGAGCTGCCCAAAATTCTTGCTGGGGTAACATTTGGTGGCTGGATATGGGTTTGACCACGTAAAACAAAAATAAATAAGAAACCCTTCTGAAAATATCAGTGAGGGCGAGGATCGAAGTGGTGACAGCCAGATAATAGATTTAATATTGCTGCTCTACCAGGAAAAGCGGGACCTCCTGGGTAGAAAGAGCTGCACATAGAGCAAGACACAGGATGTGAGTACAGGGTCTTTATTCCTGTTCATCAAAGGTCATCAACCTACCGTCATACGTTCCGCTTTCCAGCAAGGCTCCGCTTTCTTCCAGGGCTTTAAACTGCTCAACGGGAATGAAATTATAGTCTACGCCAGGGACCTCCCCATCTCTGGGAGCCCTCGTAGTGCCTGGGAAGACAGAGAAAACGCTCTCGTAAGATACTTCAGTGCTGCCTGTTTGTGGTACAATTCTGTAAAAACAAGGTGTTCCTGAGTCTTTATACAACGCTGGTGGCACTCCAGAGGAAGTGAACAATAACGCGTAAAAACTAGGCTAATAAATTACATAGGAATGACAGTTCTGGTGCTGAGGAAGGAGGAGAACAAAAGCTGGGTGAGGTGGTAATTAGAGAGAATTCTTCTTATGTGCAGTGTGACTAAGCACGTTTGATTTTTGGGCCACTAAACCCATAACTGGGCACAAAACCTATTCTTTAGCCTTATAATTCAAAGGGTAATTCGTCTATACTCCAAAGCCTAGCTATAGGTAAGCTTTTTCTAAGTAATCAGTAAATTGCTGTGTTAATGCAGAAGTTCTCAAAGTGTTATGTCTATAAATACGGGCCTCCCATAGGTATAATAGCTTAATTAAAGCTCTCCTGGAAAGGACTCCACTGATTCATTACTGCCTACAACCTAACAGTATTTTAAAGGCATATGTGAATTTTTTCAGGTAGCAGCATGAACAAGAGCTCCTAGTAAAAAAAACGCCTTTCACTATTATTAAGAAAATCACAAACTCTTGGGCGTGCTCAGTATAACGACGCTAAATTGAGAATGGAATTCCTGTAGTTACAGAAACATTAGTCGACAAACCTCTACATTCTCAGTGCAATGAATATTTAAATATAACCCATGACGAGCCTTTTTAATCAGCGAACCTTTGAGACAAAGTAAAGGATGATCTTGTGATAATTAAGGAATTAAATGGCACAGAAGGGCGAGAAGCAACGACAGGCTATTTGGTGTGTGTGAGTGTCCTGTACCTTGAACAGTGCTTTCTACAAAGCAGGCCTGGTTGGAGCAGTGACCTTTAGGGACCTCGCTAAAGGCAAATGAATTAACACCTGCGCTGGCTGGACCAAGAGATGCCAGCAGATGCTCAGAGCTGAAGGGCTGGCACAAGCAATGGGACAGGTCCAGCCAGATTCTCCGATTAATTAATTCTTGCTGTGACACTGAGGTTTGTCCACGCAGTTTCTTCCTCTTCTTTTGTGCAAAAAACCTCAACATGTTGACAAATACCAGGTCGCGTTTGCACTGTTTGATCACGCTGAGGAAGGTTTGCTTCCCATGGTGGCTCTGGTTATTCTAACAACAACTGACAAACCTTTGATGAGTACAACACAGATATTCCTGGAGTACTCTGAGCTCGAATGCTGATGTTTTTGCTGTTTTGTCGGTCTGTATTGGCTGTACCTTTTCATCGCAACTTAAGATATGAAACTAGCAAAGCCACTTACAGAAGTTCCAGTTGCAAAGCAGAACTATAAACCAGATTAGGAGAGAAGGCATTTAAAGCTCTGGAAAACCTGTTGGTTAGTCAAATGAGGCTGATCTTTACATACTTACAAGGGATGGTTCTCAAGTAGAGATTGTCTCTGATCACTTGCTGGAGTTTATGGTCTATGGAGCCCTTCTGGAACTGGAGGCTCAAGTAGTGGCGCAAGTCTTTGTTGATGACTTTTCCTTAAAAAAAGCAACGAACAAGAATAACTGGTAAAAATTAAGCAGGATCTCGCAATGAGAATGACATCTCAATGCCATAAATGTTCCAAGAATGAAAGCAGCAGAAAGACTTGGGTTGTTTTAAATGCAACACCATAGACAGAAAAGCCATTCCACACTTCCCAAGCCTGGACTTTCTGCTGGTGTAAATTTGCACCGTGATTCTAAGCACAGCTCAGCAACAACCACCCAACCTCAGCATCTCCCAAGCAAGACAAGGACTACATTCTGGAATTGTTCAGAAATCAATAAAAAGTATTAAAATACAGGATCTATTTCAAAAATTAAAAGTCTCTACAGACAAGAAACTGCTTCGAAATATAGTGATAATACTTTCTATTCAATTTACACCTACTGGCTGGGTACCCGAACTCAGTATTTGCCTTATGGGAATCCACATTCTTGGTATTATAGAAAGAAAATATTTTCTTTTTAAAAGTGCTGCTTGATAGTAGAGGGTTCTTTTACAATTATTCTTTGCAATAGTTCTGTCAGGTATCATTAGCGAATCTGTCATATCACGAGATAACCACGGCCCCTTCAGCACACAAATAACTGAGCTCTTATATTACTGCTTCATCCTTCTGACAGAAGGGTACAAAAGATTGTTTTGTACCCTGTCATCTTCCCAGAGAGCACATTAAATAGGGTTCAGTGACCTTGATAAATTTAAGTTACGTACTACAGCAGAACACTCGGAGCTTTAGGGAAAAAGACTCTGTCTTTGTCTCCAAAAGCCAATCCGGGGATGGCCAGTAGCAGGCGGGAACAAAAGCTGGAACAGACAACTGCTCCTTTTAAATTACGTCAGTGACAGGTCACCAAATGCATCAACCCGCCGTGGGGGTGATGCTCGGCCGCCTGTCGGGACCGGCTGTGGGAGAGAACACCTGGAGAGGCCAGAGAATGGAACAGGGCGCAGGGCCGCGTCGGGCTGAACGCAAAGCTCGCCTTACATCCACATCGCTGTGCTCACATCAAATGTCAAATCTGGAAACACAACCAACAAACCCTCCCAACACTAAGCAAGTTTTCCCAGCCACGTGCCACTGCTGCAAAGGCGGTCGCATATTTTGGTACGTTTATACTTTCCCTTCTGACAAGTTAAGGGCAGATACACACCTTATATTCACCTCAACCATGACCACAGCTACATTCACCACCAGCAAACCGTACTTCAGTTTGCACCCTCTTCCTTCCAAGCAAAATAATGGCATGATGTAAAGTGTTTAAAGGCAAAACAAGATCACCTATGAGCCCTCTCTTCATAGAGGGCTGTGCTGTCTAGGAATTAACCAACTCTTCCCCAAACACGGAACTCACAGTAGCTCCCCCAGGCCCGTGACCCCGTAGCTCAATTCCCTGCTTTGCCATCATGAGCTGTTCTTCATAATACTTTGGATTTGCTTCCTGCAGCATAATGAGCAAAACATGCCACGGAAAACGAAAACAAATGGTGTAATCTCCAGCAAGCAAAATATTTTCCATTTGTTACGACAAATCGCTTTATTGTTTGTCGACAAGATAGTTTCTCAACATTAAAAAATGTTTCACCGCTAAAATGGCCCATTCATCTCCCTGTCAAAGGTGGATCTATAGAACTGCACTTTAACAATACAAACATATTTCACTTGGGCGGATCAATACACACGTATTTCACTCGGGTGGATGAAGCTGGTTGTCAGCTACGCTCATGGTGGAAAGACTTGGCAAGGGGTGAAAATCTGTATTAGATGTAGAATTATAGAGACTTCATTTATTCACTGATCTTGCCCTCTTTGTGTTTTAAAATTTAAAACTCTTTTCAATAAATATTGACTCGGTCCAACAGCAAAGCTGCTACCAGGGATATGCCAACAATCAAGGGTTAATCTTAACGTTAAAGCTTTAAAGATTGGATATACTGTGAGACCAAGATGACTAAACTGAAGACTGAAAAGATTGCCTGGGGAAAAGAGAAGAAAGTCAAACTAAAGAGAGAAAATGACAGAAAGTCACATAGAGAATGGTGTGCATTAGAAAGCAGGAAAATAAAATAATAGCAAGGATGCTTTAGGCAACCTCCAAAGCTTGTTCTTGTGCAAAAGCTGGATATTTCCCCCTTCACGAGTCAAACATGCTCTTTTACATTGTTTCACGCAGGCTTTTAGGAGAAACTCCTGTATCCGACTCTCCAAAATGACCCAATAAATGTCGGGTTGGTGTTTGTTGTGCTGCTGAGCTGCCTCGGAAGGATGACACACGCAACACAGGGACCAGTCAAGAGGAATCGTGTACTTCACAGCATTCAGGTTCTACAAGACGAACAGGCACAAGGCCCTTGTCTTCAGTTTTAATTTAAATTAACCACAAAGGAGCTGTTCAAAGAAGGACATGCACACTGCTAAGGAAAACTAAGTGACTGCAAAAGAAAAGGCGGCTTGAGTACCACTGCAAGTAAATACAGGGCTGTCAAGGGCAGAGCCGACCGAGAGCGACAGAATCATTGCAAAAAACACGGGTTTTTTATGCAAAAAACAGGGGTTTTTTTTGCAGCTTCCATTTCTCTTGTCACACCACAAACCGCAACGGTAAAGCTGCCTTTGCTGCGGCACCCAAGCAGGACAAACCCAGCTATTTATACATCCAACCTGTCATGGAAACGCTCAAGTACACACATCGTGGTTACAAACGGATGAGCATTGCTGCGGTGCTACTAGAACACACATTTCTAAAATTACATTTCTAAATTGGCATTGTTGGTAAAACAGCAAAGCTCAAAGTCGAAACATGCAAATGAATTCTAAGGATACGCGTAGACTTTACGTTGCTGCCCAATAGTAAGTCACAGCAAAATAATGTCAGGAGTACGTCTGGCGAATGCTGGTACACGGAATATCGGCGACAACCCCACAGATCGCTCTGAAAACCATTGTTTTGATGCACATTTTATGCAGGCAGACGTAGGTGACAACTTTGTAGGGGTAGGGAACACGGTATTCAGTGGCTGTGGGGAGCTATAGTGTGAAGTTTCCATGCCAACACCTCCTGGAGACAGCAGCATCTATAAACTAATACAGAGCCACAACGCTGATGGCGTTTTTCCTTTCAAACTTTGCGAAAAATACTTTGCTGTTAATTACAAACCCCATTTTTCAAAGTAGGTTTCTTAAAAGCATGTGGCTTCCCTATTAAACCATATAGTTCACTGCTAGGGCTTACACTTCCACTGTAGCCTTCAGCACAAAAATGTACTTTGAGGGAATAGATGTGAAAAGGGAGCTGTGTCCCCTTGTTCTTCTTTAAAAAGCCTGTCTGTAGTGTGTTCCACTGATGAATTAAAGGGTAAAATACCAAAACAAACCACTAAAAGTTAGAGGCGGGCAAGGCCGCAGCCGAGGCCTTTGCCAGAGTAGGGCAGGGGCAAAGCCGGGGGAACAGGCCCCACAGGCCCCGGCCCAAAATCATCCCAGGGATTTTGAACCAAAATCCCAATTTTTACCACTCACTGCCCTTCTCCCCAAACCCCCACAGCCCTCCCTCACTACACTGACCTCAGCACTACTGTCCTCTGGGGGTTTTAAGCATTAAAGAATGAAAAAAAAAAAAACCCTGCAGATTAGATACCGCTACACAATTTTTCTCAATGAGAACAAAGCACAAGGAGAAACGTAAACAGAGTTGCATAATGTAAATTCAGCGCTTCATAAATATAAACGGAATGCCACGCAGCCCAAGGTTACACGCGGCTGTGTCGTGTGTTACATAAGCACCGATTGCAAAAGGCAACCTAGAATATGAGAATTCCACGTGAAACACACATTAAGAGCTAATAAAAGGGCTAAATGGCTTCGCTCAAAAGTGGTTAACTAAAATAGGAATTTTTGGGGTTAATCAAGTGGAAAACAGTTACTGTTTAATTAAAACTAGGCTACTAATAAAGATTAAGGTATCTTTGCCGTGACTAAGCAAAAGCCATTTAAAGAAACCTTCAGCTACACAAACGAGGTACGTTGCATTAGAAAACCCAAGTTATAATTAGCGTGCAACACATTAACTTTATGATAGTCCTCAGTGACTACTCACATAGGATAATTTAACACAAGCTACAGATCCAAACACGTGCATTCACTGAGCACAATAAATTCCTTCTAAAAAATGCAAGACAATCTACAGAATATGGCAGCCGTCAGTACTGAGAACACACACCTACATTCCCAGTACAAGAAACACGTGGGAGGTTCAAATTATTTCGGTTAAGAAAGAAAGAGAGAGGAACATTTTGAGAATGTCCAACTCAGCAGGTGCTGAGCTAGGAGCTCCCGAGGAAAATGCAGGGCAATAAGCAAGATGAGAAGATGACCACATCTGGGGCTAGAGATCCTGGGCCACATCTGGGGCTAGAGATCCTGGACCACATCTGGCACCGGAGACCCTGGACCCCATCTGGGAACAGAGACCCTGGACCCCCTCTTGGGACTGGAAACCCTGGACCACATCTGGGACCGGAGATCCTGAACCACATCTGGGACTGGAGACCCTGGACCACATCTGGGACCGGAGACCCTGGACCACATCTGGGACCATAGATCCTGAACCACATCTGGGACCAGAGATCCTGGACTGCATCTGGGACCAGAGATCCCGGACTGCATCTGGGACCAGAGATCCTGGTCCCACTATGGGCTGAGCACCACTCAAGGCGATTTCTGCTCATTCACTGGGTAACTGCTGTTTCTTCAGGGAGCAATCAAGCTGTCAGGTGAAGCACTATTTGCTAAGAGACAAGGAATAAGAAAATCACTGCGTTCGGTTCTCAGGACTCAATAAGCACCACACACACCAGCCGGTGACCACCAGCTGCTTTGGAGTTAAGTCTCCGCAAGGATGTTCAAAAGACCAAAAGCAGATAATCATCTCAGCAATGTGACATGGATGTTTCTGCTCCTTTGCCTTTTAACGAGATTCAAACAGCAGTAGGTCCCCACTGCTCTGCTCCCAAAGTCGGAATTAATCACGTCTTTTGATTGCCAGATCCAACATCAGAAAAGGCCAAGCGTTGACTAATTCAGCAGAGGTTCTCCAAAGGGCCATAGTGGGCAGGTCTCAGGCTCGGATACCGTAAGGGCATCTTGATTTGCTGTATCACTGGTACGTAGTGACATTTGTCCGAAAACAGCAACCTGTCACAGGAGATAGAATTTCCCCTGACAATGAACAGAACAGACGAGGTAAAGAATGAAACTTGATTTCCTAGAACAAACGTGGGAGAAAAGCCAAATAGATTAGAAGCTTATTTCGGGACGTGAAATGCAAATGATGTATTGTGCAATTAAACAAAAAAAAAAAAAAAAAAAAGAGACCACCACCACCACCAGATTATTAAAGTGCATTAAGTAAGAATCACAAAATATCAGGGGTTGGAAGGGCCCTGGAAAGCTCATCCAGTGCAATCCCCCCATGGAGCAGGAACACCCAGCTGAGGTTCCACAGGAAGGTGTCCAGGCGGGTTTGAATGTCTGCAGAGAAGGAGGCTCCACAACCTCCCTGGGCAGCCTGGGCCGGCTCTGCCACCCTCACCATGGAGAAGTTTCTTCTCAAATTTTAGTGGAACCTCCTGTGTTCCAGTTTGAACCCATTGCCCCTTGTCCTATCATTGGTTGTCACTGAGAAGAGCCTGGCTCCATCCTCATGGCAATCACCTTTTATATACTTATAGACATTAATAAGGTTCCCCCTCAGTCTCCTCTTCTCCAAACTAAAGAGCCCCAGCTCCCTCAGCCTTTCCTCACACGGGAGATGCTCCACTCCCTTCAGCATCTTGGTGGCTGCGCTGGACTCTCTCCAGCAGTTCCCTGTCCTTCTGGAACTGAGGGGCCACAACTGCACACAATATTCCAGGTGTGGTCTCCCCAGGGCAGAGCAGAGGGGCAGGAGAACCTCTCTGACCTACTGACCACCCCCTTCTAACCCACCCCAGGTACCATTGGCCTTCCTGGCCACAAGGGCCCAGTGCTGGCTCATGGTCACCCTGCTGTCCCCAGGACCCCCAGGTCCCTTTCCCCTACACTGCTCTCTAATAGGTCATTTCCCAACTTATACTGGAACCTGGGGTTGTTCCTGTCCAGATTCAAGACTCTACACTTTCCCTTGTTCTATTTCATTAAATTTTTCCCTGCCCAACTCTCCAGCCTGTCCAGGTCTCTGATGGCAGCACAGCTTCCAGTGTCAGCCACTCCTCCCAGCTTGGTGCCATCAGCAAACTTGTTGACAGTCACTCTATTCCCTCGTTCAAATCGTTGATGAATATATTGAATAATATAGGCCCCAGTACTTTTTAGGAAGCACCAGCCATAGGAAAAGCATCACCCTCCTGTATGCTAATGTCCTAGAGACAAATTCAGGGGAGGTTTTTGGGGGTGAACCCAACATGCTCCCCCTGCTCCCAGGTGTCCTGCCCCTCATTTCCCTGTGAATACGTCCAAGACCGAGCTGCAGGACCTGCCTGAGAGTTTAATTCCTCCGAGTAGCACAACTAATCCGTAAACTTTTAACTACAATAGCAAATCTTGTTTCTTTGTGCTGAAGAGAAATCATGGTGCAGAGCTTTTGCTGATTACCATGCTGCAAAATAAAGGTTGTTAAGTGGCTAAATGCTGCTAGGGTCAATCTTCTTTAAAGAAAATTGCATTAAGGATCTTTCACGAAGCTGAACTATGGCTGTGTCATTAAAGATATTGTGCAAATTCAGAAAAAGGAAAGGCTAAGAATGTCAGATTCATCTAATTACATTAACATGATAAGACGCAGAACCATTCATAGAGGAATTTACATAGGGCCTATTGTGCAGAACAAGTCTCAAGGCGCTCCATAGCCACAATAATCCATTAAACCAGACTCATTTACTAGCTGAAAGCTGACAAATACTACAGGAGATCTTGAGATCTGCAGTCAAGGTGGTGACTGATTCTGGGAAATTAGGGTTCTTGATCCTCATTCTTGAACACCACAGCACACCTTGTTCTACTGTTCCCTTGATACCTCACAGGGCTGCAAATGTTCTACCAATAAACCAGATCACTGTTGGTAAACCTATGCAAAAATAATCTGGCTTTGTGTCTGCCTCTGAACTTCTTCATTAAAGCATTTCAGGTTTTGAAGAGAACTAAAATATGCTCCGGAGGGGGCAACCCAAACAACCTTTAGGAAATACAGAAGGCACTGGCAAATAAAGCGTTGGTTACTCTGAAACACACTTGGAGCCCAGAACAAGAGTCGAAATGTGAGCGGCGGGGCCTGGATGCAACCCTCCAGAGAAACAGCAAAACCAACTGTACCAGAAGGCTCTAGATGGTGAATATCCACGGTTGGGTTCCTCATCACAGTATCACTGAATGTCAGGGGTTGGAAGGGACCTGGAAAGCTCATCCAGTGCAATCCCCCCATGGAGCAAGAACACCCAGCTGAGGTTCCACAGGAAGGTGTCCAGGCGGGTTTGAATGTCTGCAGAGAAGGAGACTCCACAACCTCCCTGGGCAGCCTGGGCAAGGCTCTGACACCCTCACCATGAAGAAGTTTCTTCTCCTCTTTCAGTGGAACCTCTTGTGTTCCAGTTTGAACCCATTGCCCCTTGTCCTATCGTTGGTTGTCACTGAGAAGAGCCTGGCTCCATCCTCATGGCAATCACCTTTTATATACTTATAGACATTAATAAGGTTCCCCCTCAGTCTCCTCTTCTCCAAACTAAAGAGCCCCAGCTCCCTCAGCCTTTCCTCACACGGGAGATGCTCCACTCCCTTCAGCATCTTGGTGGCTGCGCTGGACTCTCTCCAGCAGTTCCCTGTCCTTCTGGAACTGAGGGGCCAGAACTGGACACAATATTCCAGGTGTGGTCTCCCTGGGGCAGAGCAGAGGGGCAGGAGAACCTCTCTGACCTACTGACCACCCCCTTCTAACCCACCCCAGGTACCATTGGCCTTCCTGGCCACAAGGGCCCAGTGCTGGCTCATGGTCATCCTCATCCTCCATGGAAAAAAAATCTATTGTTTAGTGCAGAAAGAAGAAGACAGACAATATTTGCAGAACATAGATGGCATTTGGAGAGAGCCTTTCGGTGCCATTTGGTTGGTATTTGAAAATAACACTTGTCACCCAGCTGATAACTGCCTCCGTTTGCAAATAGATGCAGCAGAGTTGGTTGCATCTTGGCAGCAAAGAGGACGGAAAGCAGGAGGTTTGTACCGGAGGAAAGAAGCACCTTCCACCGCGAGAAGACCAGGACAATGAGAAACAATGAGAAACGCTGGCAATAGTGCTGGACCACACAGTTCATTATTTCCCACTGAACGCTACTTTTCGTCTTGTTACATCTCTAGACACTCTATGTGATTTCTGTGACAGCAGACGTCATTTTCAGTTGGTTTTACGTGATGCATTGGTATTGAAAAAGCTTGCAGAGCCTGGTACATTTTCTTCCCGCAACCTTAAGGATTTTTTAAAACTAAAATCCTTTGAGACTTCGGGATGGCAGCTTTGAGCACACTGCTATTGGATGTGATTATAGCAATACCTTGCACACAAAAACCCATTAACCACGGGAGCTCAGTCAGGAGAATCACCAGCGGGCAGGGTTTGCTCTGATAAAGCCAAGTATTTTAATGTACCATTATTAAACGGGAGAAAGGCAAAGCACAAAGAACTGTACAGCTGTTTCTGATAGAAGATCAGACACCAAATGAGATACGAGGAAAACTTGAATGATTTAAAATAATTAATGGGTTTCAAATAAAATGCCAACATAACCATTTCCTTCAGCTTAACAGTGGGGAAGAAAAAATGCAAAAGAGCTTTCTGCAAGAGAACAGTTTGACCTTTTATATCATATACGGAGACTTTCCTTGCTTTGATTTGGTTATTTTCTTGAGAAGTAAAAAAGAAAAGCAACAATCTTTTGCCTATTTATAAAGTTTGCCATCTTTTCAAGAGCTATTTTAATTCTCTCTTTCTCAAGATCCTTCCCCACACTTCACTTGAATTCATGGGAAAGATGGGGCGTTTTACAACTTTCTGAAGCAACTAAGAGTCACTGCGGAGAATTTGGTTTTATTTACGGTGGGGTAATACCTAAGAGCAGAGATATGCTGCACATTTTGTATTTTGGCCCTATTATTAATACAATGGCTGATTATGCACCGGATCCCTCGCTAAGTGTTAATCTGTCCCTGCACCGCTCCTGCTGTAAAGTCAAATCCAGACGCCGGAGCCATGAAATCAGAGTCCTCTAGCTGTCACAGGTTATAATAATCCACAAATCATTTCATCTGCTCTTAATTGAGCAGACACAGAGCTGGAACCCTTCAAACCAAAGATCAGTAACCCAAACAATAGAGGTGATTTTCCTCCGGGTATGTGTGGTTTGTTTTTCCCGATTTATAAACAATCTCCCATTCATTCCCTTAATTCACAATGTGAAGTTTTAGTTCATTCACACTACAGAAAACGATTTACTGAGACAGCAAACAAACCAACTGACTTTAGAAAGCACAATTAACATACGCAACTGAACAAGATGTTACTTGAGTCCCCAAACTGTTCTAATATTAATGCTTCCCTTTGATAATCTGCAGCTAAAGTGCCAATTCAAACTTAGCGACGTTTAAGGAGTATTTTCTCAATACCCACCCCAACAAGCGATTCCACCCGGGGCACCTGCAGGTTACACTCACTGTAACACCCCGCACAAATTGTCTGCCCTGCTGTTTGTCCTACCCCAGCATCGCATTCCAGACACTGACGTACGTATAACATACCATATCTCATTGCTTAAGCAGCGTGCGGTTCTATAGAATGACACATTTCAGTCACATCCCCAAAGAAAAATGTCCTCGCAGCTGCTCGGTGTTACACAAGCCATTTAATCTGCTTGGGACTTGGCAGTGTTTTCCCAGCAGAAGGGCACGTGTTCACATGCCAAGACCTTTAGTTTTTCTGTTGTTTTCAGTGTTCTGATTAGAATAGAACTTATGCAAATCATAGGCAGGTTTATTTTTAGCCTGCTTTCCATAGGAAGCAAGACGTGCAATTACACTCTGCATAATTTCTAGGCCCACTAACCTATTTCAGTCTGGAGTTTGGCAGAGCGGGAGCCTGACAAAGACACCGTTCCTAAAGCCACCGTATGTCACAAACGGGAGCCTGACAAAGACACTCTATTCCTAAAGACACCGTATATCACAAACCCCTTGGGTGACCCACAGATCCTTCAGCCGTGCCCGGGAGTGGCAGCGCAAGGTCCGTCCTGGCCGGACCCATAAACTGAGTTTACACAACAGCAAACCGGGCTCTCAAACGCCAGCCCCATCCCAAGCATCCCTGCCTTGCGTTGCTTAAAAATACAACAGTTTTCTAACAGAGTGGTTCATTCCCACATGTGGAAATGCCACTGATGGGGCGGCAGGACCTACAGCAAGAGCAGGGACCCCACCGAGCGCTGGACACCCAGGTCATGGAGCCATGAAGGAATTAGAGCTCCTTGAACTGGCTTTTCTCAGAGCTCAGGAAATCACAACACTCCCGGCGGCTCCCGAGGACCCCCAGCAACTAAAGCCACCAGCATCCAAGCGCCAGGTCAGCCCTTCTCTGATCGAATTAACAGCTGTGCCATGGCACTGCGGTATCGATTAGAGACAGCTCTAGGTTTAATTTGGAAGAACCCCCCAGCGCTCTCTGCACAATACGGACAGTCAGCACAATCCCCGAACCCCAGCTGTGCGCTGGCCATGACTAATGCCCACGTATTGCTGACTATTGCACGGGTTCACGCAGCGATTCACCTCCACCGTTCGGTGTATTCATTGAAATGCCTAACAGATTCGGGCAGCTGAGGCTGATGGATTCCTTCTTCGTCCTTATGCTGCAGGAGGAGCGAGGTGAGATGGTCCTGAGGGGTCCAAACCTGCCTGAGCTCAGCCCTGAGCATCTGGGCACCCAACAGCTTCAGCATGAGGTTTGGGGAAGTTTATAATCTTTCGGGTGGTCGTTGCCCATGTGCTGATATGGGAGTCCATGGACCGAAGGCATCGGACACGACCAGGTCCAGGCACACCCCATCCGAACGAGCTTCCAAAGCGCGGCGACCGAGGGCGGGCGGGCTTAATGAGATACCATCGAGATAAGAGACTCTGTTATCAACCCGACTCCAAACGCAATTATCAAACCACCCATTCGCAGCAGCGGTTCAGCCAACGCAATATTTTAGCAGATGAGCCTGAAGCATAAGCTTCATTAGGCTTTAACTGATGACATCTCCTGCCCTAACCGACTGTTCATAACTTGTTTTTATGGTCATGCAGGCAGAGAATTTGCAACTCAAAGTAGGAACCAATAAGCTGATGTAAAATGATGCAGTAGCCTTAAATTTACAGGAGGACACAGATATTGAAGCCTTCCAATTCACTAAGAAAATTTGCTTCATTATTGTTCCCGCTCTAAAACGTTTCATAAATAAAAGTGTTTGGACTCTGCGGGACCCAGAAAAAAAAGGTGGGTGAACTAAAAGTAAATCCAACAGTAAAATAATTGTTCTACAGATTAAGCACACAGAAAACCACAAAAATAGACGCAACTCTATTTTAAGAATAAAGCTCAACTACTAGATTCCTATAAAAGTGGCCTATTTATCCCAAAAAGTACAATTACTATAACCTAGTTAGATTTGATTTTCTCTCTAGGGCAACATTAGTAGCAGCGAAACGTTAAAGCTTCAGTTGCACTGTGTGTGAGTCCACAATTCAACACTCACTTTTTTCCCACAAAAAGTATCTTCTGAAGTGGGAATTACTTGGATATCTACCGTCCTGATTCAGTTTATTAGCAAGTGGCAAAGAAAGAGGAAAACAGCCGCAAACCCACAGGCTGGTCAAAGATAGCAAGACACACAGCTCAGCTTTATCGACAACAGCTACTTGGGAGAAGCTCAGATAACGAGTATAATTACGTATTGTTGTTATCCATATGCTCTATACCATGTACGTGCTTTTGACATCTGACGAGAAACAGCCTTTCGACTGGGTTTTCCATTATATAATTCAATCAGTTTACTTCCTTGGGCAGAACTTACCATCTGCAGAAATGCCAGTGCTCTGGATCACCCTTTGCCAAGGAATTCACTGCGCTTTGCTGCCCTTGGCCAAACATCTGCACGTACCAGCAGGTCAAAGCTCCACAGCGCTAACGATTATTCTCCTTTACCGACAGGTTTAAGTTCAGACATCCCTGCTGTGGGTCTGGTGTCATTCGAATCATGCTTAGAAAACAGAAATGTCATATTTTACCAATAAAGGGTTAAGGACTCTCAGTCATTTCAACTGACCTTGCTATGACTTACCCACAGTCAGCTCCGCAGCACACAGATGGTTCAACTGATGCTGCCAGTGCTTTAAGCTCAGAAAATGCTGCTTTTTTTTAAAAAAAAGCATATTATTATTATTATTATTTCCCTGTGCTGTGTTTACTGTTTCACGCGTGTCTCTGACTGCCAAGGAATTGTTAATTAATGACCATGAGATCCGTTTTGGTAGCGCACAGCTGGGTACTCGGTCATGCAACATCTGCTTCTCAGCACTTCTCCTGTTTCTTATCTACCGGTAGTTTGTAAGAAAATGGTCCCAATGGAGTATGTCAGTCAGTATGTGGAGAGAGATGCTGGTAAATGAGTTTATTAACTAACAGCTATTAATACACCAACCTTCAGATGACTAATGAACCCACGTCTCTCGCAGAATGGAAAAGCACCAGAACCCGCCATGCGCTGCACTCGAAGTTGCTACCTCTGTGTTTTTACCTGCTAATTATTATCAAGAGAAGCAAAGCCAACCAAACAAAAAGGTAAAATTTCCAGTGACATTTACAGGATAATCTTCTTTGAAGAGTGCACAAAACAGAGCAAAAACCAAACTCGAAAGAACAGGGTGGAAAGTAACTGCTCTCCAGCAGTAACTACAACAACTGCCTGGCTGACGATCTCATTCGGTGACAATCGAATTCAGTGATGAAATGTCACCAGTTGCTTTAATTTCTACTCCCAGAAGGTCGGCACAAGGTAGATATCATAAGCAAAATAATGTTTATATACCCCGAAAATAAGACAGATTCTTATATTAATTTTTGCTCAAAAAGATGCCTTTTTTACATGTATAGCTGCCTGGATGCTATTCAGATTAACTTTGTAATGAACTGTAACTAGGGCTTATTTTTGGAGTAGGGCTTATATTTTGAGCATGCTCAAAAATCCTGAGAAATCACGCTAGGGCTTATTTTTGGGGTAGGGCTTATTTTCGGGGAAACAGGGCAGACTATGAGGCAGAAGGGGTGATGCAGTTCCAATAATGGAGTTTTGCGCTGGGCTCGGGATGCTCAGAGCTGCCTCCGAAGGCTGGACCCAGTCAAATCTGCTTAAAGAGCTCACTCAATTCAGTACTGACACAGAGCTGTGATTCTCGTAAGAAAGCACTTCAAATAAAAAGACAGCTTTGAAGGCAAAGCCAAATCTCATTTCTGTTCTCGATTCACAATCAATCAGAAGGCAGTGACGGATGTTCGCCCCAACAGGAAAACCCAAACTGACAGCACCGGAGTTTTTTCCTGTATTTATTGCATCATTCCTTTTCCTGTCATCCTCATATAGGTTCTGCAATAATCTCTTTGAAATGCTTCGCTATCGCAGAGCACAGCATTGCACAGATATTCCCCTTACCCACCGTCGACGCTTCTACGCAAAACGCTTCCAAGACGCGAATGCACCGCAAGGTAAGGGTTTTAAAAGGCTCCCTTCTTCTGTTTGAATACAAGCAGGTGATATATAATATCACGATATATAATATCATACACACAGCCAGTCTCAGGGATTTGTTGAAACAGAGCTTCCATATAAGTTGATTTATATATATATAAACTTGACAATATAATAAAACATAGAGGTAGACGATGAAAAACCACCCCACACCTATGATTATAAGAATTACACGAAGCAATTCCGACACCAGGTACCTGTCCCAACGACACCCAGCGTCTCACAAAACTCCAACTGGATTGCAGTGAAGACCCTTTTTAACTTTACTGGTCACACCGACTTGGAATTGGGCAGCAGTTATAATGTCAGTGTAAGAAACATAACGCACGTCCAACAGGGAGGCAAAGAATACATTTTAAAGAGCAAAATTTCCAATATCCTCCACTTCTAAACGCATTTTGCAGTGTTTGCAGTGGCACTGAGGTCCGGTTCAGCCCGCAGGCATCGCTCGAATTGCCTGTGTTTGAATGAGATCTATATTGTTACTTCAAACAGCAGATGCGGCTTTTATCTCCACAAATTTGTTAACGGTAAGAAAAGCCTCACATTTCAAACCTGCGCTATTTGTGTTTTTCTTTCCATTTCTTTAATGCCCAACATCACAAACCAGGATGAGCAATGGACCACTAAGAAAAGAGTTCAGATAGAATAAAGCAAAATGAGATGTGCTTGCTGGCAGGCAATAAATAAGGATTTCAGGACAACAAATTTTATGCCCCCTGAAGGTGATTCAACAAAGCAGAACCTGATTGAAGTCCTTTTGCTTTCCGCTGCGTTTCACCTTGTGCAAGAAAAAACCGTCCACGGAAACAAGTTCCTCAGGTAAAAACCCTTTTACTATTCCTGCAGCACGACACTTCACATTACGTAGCGGAGTCTGATGCCTGAATGGAAGAATAACCTATTTTTAGTGGACTTTTAACTGGGAGAAAAAGCAGAGGACAGTTGGTAGGTCCTGAATGCTTTCAAGCTTCCCTGTGGAAATACTCCACGCATCTGTGTACAACTCGAGGTTGATAAAAGGTGAACGGCGCCCCAGGATCCACCGCAATCCGACGACAATAATTCCGTTTTAAGCAGCGTTCCGCGGCACGTCCACAAAGCACATTGCACGTTCCCTCCTCCGCAAAGACCAGGGGACGAACGCTTCCGATGCCTCAAAAAGCAGCCGCCAGTCGTGAAGGCAGAGGGATAATAGTGGGAAACAGCTTTAAATGAAGAGCCGTGCAAATCACCCATGTGCGCTTCTGCCTGAAAAAATGCGCTGACATTGTTTCTACAATACAAATACTTCCGATTTATAAATATTTATGCAACTCCAGGTTCAAATCACTAATTGAATGTCCCACACGGACACCAACAAGGACTTGGAAAATTCATATTAATAAGGCTATTCAGCTGGCAAAGTGAAATATTTCCAGTGCAACAGGGCTGAGCAGACAAATGTACCTTTTCCCCTTACGTTACTCACTTCGGTAGCAGATTTAGAGATTTATGCTCTAAACCCAAACCTCAGTTTGAATCCATACACTTTACATAGGGGTTAGAAAACATATCCCTGGCTAAGCAACACCCACATACCTGAAATATTTTGCAGAACAAAAAGAAAGAACACGCACTACAGCACAAACAACATTCAGTCCACTGCAATTATTTGCTACTTTGACAAACATTAAGCGCCCTCGCCCTAATGAATTCATTGAAGTCCTAGCGCTACCTCCTAATGGGTATTAATTAAACTTTTCCAGCATCTCTACCTTCACCAGAGAAAAGTAATTACTCACTGCTGTCCTACAGAGAGGGAAATAAAATCCACAGGATTAGGGTTTTCTATACTAAGTAGGGCAGCCAGGAAAGCCGGCAATTCAGAGGCGACTTGCTGGAGTTGGTAATTCCACAACATGAGCAACGCTTCAGGCCTTGCATGGAGTGAAACTGTTTTCCTGCTGCCTGTAAATAAGCCAAAAAGGGTTTAATAATAGCACAGAGGTCTGTCAACTATTTGTCTTTCTCAAAATTCCTAAGGGGACTCGACATAATTATCGTATTTTAATATTATCCTATGAAGAATTGTTTCTCTTGGGGTGAAATGCAGAGGTTGTTCAGCAATATTGCAAAGCATCCCAGGATTTTGAGGGGGGAACCCAGGAGTGCCCCAAGGGACCCAGGAGTTCAGGAATGATCCAGGAGTTCCGGAGGGACCCAGGAGTGCCCCAAGGGACCCAGGAGTTCAGGAATGATCCAGGAGTTCGGGAGGGACCCAGGAGTTCGGGGCGGGACCCAGTCTCTATGAGTCACTTATGGGGCGCTACGGGGCACTTACAGAGCACGAACGGGGAACTTGTGGGTCGGTATGGGGCACTTGGGGGTCACTAAAAGGCACTTATGGGGCACTTATGGGTTGATAAGAGTCACTTATAGGGCTCCATGTGCCACTTGAGGGGCTCTATGGGTCACTTATGGGGCTCTATGGGTCACTTATGGGGCACTTGGGGGTGGCTAAGAGTCACTTATGGGGCACTATGAGTAATGTATGAGGCTCTGTGGGGGTTCAGGGTTTGGGGTCCCTCCCGAACTCCTGGGTCAGGAGTCAGGTGTTACCTCAGCTGTTCTGTAGAGTTTAACCACCGGCTTATATACCCATCAATATTTCACGGCTTATCTATCAGTGTATGCATTTTAAAATAGTTTTATTCATAAACATGGCACATTAATGCTTCTATGCATTTAAAAAATACACGCAGCAGCAGCCGAAGGTGTCAAAGATCTAGAATGGACCATTTTTACTTACTCATACAAAACTTTAGTACAACAGGGACCAATTCTCAATAAAACCACAGCAATTTTGTCTTCACATTTACACCATTAGCATTTTTCGCCACACACCCAACACAACGCGTTCAGGTTCACATGACAAACACTGTCTCCCAAGGAAATGCTGTCGAAACTTGAAGTCAAGCCAAGGCAATAAATATTTCCAAGTACTGCTCAGCAATGGGACACCAGATTTGATGAGCGACTGGTCCTTCCACCCCACGGCACCGAGTGCTTTCCACAAACACGCCCTCCCTGCACCGCGGCATTTCCAATATAATCTCACCACAAAGCAGATTAGCGATTATGACCATGAGCCAGCACTGGGCCCTTGTGGCCAGGAAGGCCAATGGTACCTGGGGTGGGTTAGAAGGGGGTGGTCAGTAGGTCAGAGAGGTTCTCCTGCCCCTCTGCTCTGCCCTGGGGAGACCACACCTGGAATATTGTGTCCAGTTCTGGCCCCTCAGTTCCAGAAGGACAGGGAACTGCTGGAGAGAGTCCAGCGCAGCCACCAAGATGCTGAAGGGAGTGGAGCATCTCCCGTGTGAGGAAAGGCTGAGGGAGCTGGGGCTCTGGAGCTGGAGAAGAGGAGACTGAGGGGGGACTCATTCATGTTTACAGATATCTAAAGGGTGAGTGTCAGGAGGATGGAGCCAGGCTCTTCTCGGTGACAACCAGTGATAGGACAAGGGGTAATGGGTTCAAACCGGAACACAGGAGGTTCCACTTAAACTTGGGAAGAAACTTCTTCCTGATGAGGGTGTCAGAGCCTGGCCCAGGCTGCCCAGGGAGGCTGTGGAGTCTCCTTCTCTGCAGACATTCAAACCCGCCTGGACACCTTCCTGTGGAACCTCAGCTGGGTGTTCCTGCTCCATGGGGGGATTGCACTGGATGAGCTTTCCAGGGCCCTTCCAACCCCCTGTGATTCTGTGAAATTACTGAGCGATAACAGTTTCAGTGACAGAGGTAAAAATACTTCCCTGGTACTTCTGGTCAGCTGATTTCCAAGGAATTCTTTACACCAATAAAGGACAAAACAAGCCATTAAACGTCATTTCCCAGGATTAACACGGGGCTCTGCCTCTCTTACATAAGAGGATTCCGACATTCCCCCCACGCATTAGGAGGAAATCATTTCCACAAACCTAAAACTTTAGGGCTTAGTTATTTCCTGATAGTTCAGTGGTTTTAGAGGAAATAAACTGGATGTTAATCCTCTTGCGTTTAAGGAGCAGCGCCAGCAAAGTCTGCCGCATGAACATCAGGGCAAACCTGGCGTATAACCAAAGCAAAGCTGTTATACCGGCAATGAAACCTTAAAAAGAGGGGGGACGTTTAAGCAGTTTGGATGTTCTTGTTTCTGTCTATTTGAGTAAAATCTGTGTTAAACGATATAAAAATCCCCCCACGTCTCCAGCTTTTTCACACAATTGGGATACTTATCAGCACGTTGACCTACAGGGAGTTCAAATTATGTGTCAACGGTTTGATGATTTGTTTCTTAACGATGTCAGGAAAAGAAGAAACAACCCACACCGTGCACCCCGTGCTCAGCTGGGGACAAAGCTGGTGGGACACTGGCTGCCAAACAGAATGAACCAGCCCCAATTTCCACCCCAGTTATCATTTGGTTGTGATCTTCCAAAAAGCCTTGCAAGGAAAAGGGAAACTTATATCACAACAGGCACTTCTGATTTTTGTTTTAATTCAATACAGTGATTTTCCTGCCCAAACTCACTCAGTTTTAAGCCGGACGCTGCTCCCCCATGTGCTGCTTTTTCCAGAATCCAAACTGCACGTCGAGACACTACACACAGTACATTAACCTAAAGACTGGCTACAACTACACCAACTATTCAAGCAACACAAGGCTTTCAAACAGGCTTTCCTTACTAAATCAGGCACCGAACCACCCAGTAATCCAAGATGATACTTACTTCATTTGGTTATCTCTAAGTTAACTTCGTTAAAACAAAACAAAACAAAACAAAAGCACAGTTGCGCACCCATCAGGTCATTTTTTTCCCTTTGGATACCGAGAATTAAAACTGGTTTAATTATTTAGATTCACCCAGCCAACTGATCTGATAAGTTAAGAAAGAGCTATTTGCAGATCTTTTAAGATGTGCTCAACTGCAGATCAAACACCTCAGGCCACAGTTTCAGTTTCTTTTTGGGAACCTCTGTCAGACAAGAGATGCCCCCAATGACTCCCATGGTGTTCACAAAACATTTAAGAGGAGCATCCAGATTAAAAACAGGCTTAACTTTGCCACACAACCTCAGTGACACCGGAAAATTCGGACAAACGAGTTGAAAGTCACTGCTCTAGAGCAAAAAAATGCTTTCTACCCTAATGTTATTTCCACTAACAACTTAATTTGATAAACTACATCGCTGTATCAAACAGTAATTAAGCAGCCACTTCAGATGGAATTTTTTCTCTCATCTGTTCTTTCATCAAGATGAAAGGAGGCTTTTTTTAGCTAAGAACTGGTGCACATGGTGCTGCTCCCCCAGGTCCACCCTGGACCACACCACAGCATCTCCACATCCAACAGGGACCGGAGAAGATGTCCTGATGCTGTGGATGGGGAGGACACCAACCAAGGCCACCAAAGGCCCAGCCCAGGCTGGTCACAGTGTCACCCCCAACCAGCACATCCCGCTTTGTCACCCGAGCACGAAGAGCCAACGAAGCCTTTGAAAGGGCGAACAGATGGATCCTGCAAAACGGGTCCCAAACCGCACGTTGTGTCCTCGCCCGCATGTTAAAACAGCCCTTAATGGGAGAGACACAATTCAAATCCCTAAACATAATGGCCTACATTGAATTGCTCTCAAAGTACAACTGCGAGACAATCCGAGTCCAATGGACATTTATTTCTCGCTAAATGTTTTATCAAAAAAAAAAAAACCTCTGGCAAAGGCAATAGGGACATTGCAGTAGAAACTCAACACTAAATAATTCCTTTATGTTCTTCACATTCAAAGCTTGATGTACAGGCTAAACCACCGAGTATCAATGGTTGTTTTTCAGAGTGATCGCTGGCAACGACTGCGCAGATCGCCCAGCTTGGATCTTTACAATTCAAAATGGCCTTCAGCGTTATCACAGCAAAACTGGTCCATGATGTGTATCTCAAAGAACATTTGATTACCAGGAGGAAAACAACACCAGAATGTTCCAACCATTCACTTTTTATTTCCAAGACATGCAATCTTTATTCATATTTGCACTACAAAGAAGTGAAATGTCTAACGGCCAAGCCTAAAAACGTGTGGGTTTGTAGTGAGGTGGGTGAAGAAGGGAGCTCGGATTTTCATTTAAATGACTACGGTGTTTAGTCTATGATGCATCTTGAGTTGAAAACTTCTGAAAGTGTTTTTATGTAAACCTGTGATGATCTGGAGACAGTTACTGAATGTTGGAAATCTGCAAGCCAGGAATGCGAGATGGAGTAAATATCACGTCTTCCAGGTGCTTGATTGTTTCCCAGATAAGTGGTTTATTAAAAAAAAAAATACAAATCCAGCTTCCAGTTCTTTATTTCCTATTGTGAATAAGCTTCATAAATCAACCCAGGTCTGGAATCACCCAGGTTGTGTCTCACAGCTGCCCGGGAGCAGAGCTTGCAGCACCCGTGTGAAATCACAGCCGGAAGGCACAGCAGAACCCAGACGTGACCAACACACCCCGAAAAACAAACACTTTGGGCTCTGCGGGGCCCGAGTTTGCCAAGCGGGGCCAGAGGTTGCTGAGCAGGGCCAGAGGTTGCCAAGTGGGGCCAGAGTCTGCCGAGCAGGGCCAGCTCTGCCCAGGCCGGTGCCCGGCGGCTGCAACCAGGGAGGGAGCCCTTGGAAAGGCCGAGTTTCTCCTCCCCTGTCTGACACGCTCTTCAGCCTCAACAGATCTACACTATATATATATTTATAGTCTGACGAAGGACGGGAGGCCTGCCCTGGCCCCACTTCACCCGAGAAGCCCGGGGCAGTCTATGAACGCTCAGGGTTGCGGGGCATTCTGGGTGACTTTGATGGGAGTTTCTATAGCTCCCCCATGATATTTAAGAGTCAAAAGCAGACGTGCTCCAACCTCAGCTGGGCAAACAAGCTCCTGCCTGGCCGATAAAGTTCTAAATAACATCCAGCACACGAGGGAAGCGTTCCCATGTCTTCAGTTAGAAGTGTACAGGGAGCAAATTAGAAAGAAGCTAAACATCTGCGCATCTCCACAGACAGTTATTAATTAGCATGCGCAATCAGCAGAATACGAAGCATTACAAGGCAGAGTCTGCTACGCAGCCCGGTTGGAGCCGAGGCCAGCGCCAGCCCCAGGCACGTTACATGCCCGAAGACACGTTCCTGCTACCAGGGATTATCTGCCGCGGGTTACGGCCCCGTACTTGTGCTGTGACAGAAGGAGCAAACTCCTAATCCTGCTCTCTGCTACAGTTTTTATTGTGTATTCCCATTCCTCATACTTATTTCCTTTGCAGTGTGTTATAAATCCACCTTTCTCCGTCACGTCGCACAAGAGTTTTTCCAAGCTGGCGATTTCGGGTTAGGGTCTTACTAGGCTGGGTTTGTAAGAATGCATGTTCTTCATTTCCAACGCAGTGGATTCAAGAGAACTTCAGTAACAGATAATTCACATCATCACATTAACCTTGCTGATTGCGTTCGCCGCCTATTTGAAATAACACTTCATTATCATGCAGATGGAAACGATGCATTTCTAGACACCAAAAACCAGAATACTTCTGTATAGGCTCCACAATCCATATTCATAAGACACCAGCTGTTAGCCTGATTGTATTTATTACCAAAAGTCAGTAATGAAACAGCACCGAAGTAGAACACAATAACAATCAATATTCAAGTGTACTGCGTTCCGGTAGAGCTGGAATTCAAGCTTTACATTTTTTATGCAGGTCACTGAAGAGATACAGTGATCCAGAGCTTAAAGAAACCAACTTTGTACTTGTATCTCAGGAAAATAACTGCCAATGGCTCCAACTACACAAACTACACACTGTTCAGCAAGTGAAGAGTGACATGGGATGGGGAGTAAGCACACTGGTGATTTTCAATTTGAAGAAGTTGCATTCAATTGATAGCAACCAACAGTTGATGAAAAATTACAGGCTTGAGAAACGTACATACTGAAAAGCAGCTTCAAGAGAGTGGTTTTTAGGTAGCTATGAAAGCAGGTTTTAAAGCTCACTGTCAAACCCAGAGCTGCGTCCAACCACCTCGGCGTGCTTCGCAAACGAAATGACGGTTCCACGGAGGAACATTGAACACGCTGCATTGCACGTGACAAAAAAAGCACGGTGACGGACGCTTGAGCAAAAGATTACTACGGTTGTATTCCATAGTGAAAACTACACCAAATGAACTACGTGCAATCCCTTTGCATCTCAAACAGCAGCACTGAGCCTGTACGCTGGTTTTTTAACAGCCAGTATGGAAATATTAACATAAACCCGGCATCCCTTGACCTGCTGCACCCACAGCGGCAATTCCCTGTTCTTCCTTGCAGTCTCCTTGATACCACACAGCCAACCCCCCTGCCTGCAATACCCCTTTTGCATCAAAAATGTACACTCCTGCTCTTACAAAACCTGCCGAACTTGGGAGGCCGCCCATGGTATTCAACCACTGCTGGTGCGTCCCCCGGAGCGGCTCCCGTTCCCACCGCGACCCGCAGAGGGCCTGAAAACCATTCACTTAACACTGCTTCAAATACCAATGAGCAACCGAGAAGATGAATTCCTCAGGATTCTGGTTTTGGTGACGGTGTAGCCGATCTATACGGTCTGTAATCTTCCTACTGCATTTTCCCCTCACCTTCCGTTCAGCAGACCTAAATAAAGAATTTACTCTCAAATACAAAGAGCTCATGTTTTTCTTAATCCAAACCCAGTACTCTCAGGAATACTATTGCTTTGAAGAAGAAAATTGTTCCCATTCGGGGAACAAGATGTGATTTAACAAACAGCCCATGAATGCGACAAGATATTTCTCAAAAGGAAGCATCATGAATTAAAAAGAACAACAAGAAGGGACCCAAAAGACCTTAAAACAGAGCAACAATCAAAACCAGAGTAACTTTTCCAGCTGTCAATTAAAATATAACAAGGATTGTGTATTCAAAGATTTTTTTTTTTGAAGAATTATCAGCTGAAAAGTATCTTGAAGCAGATGTTCCAACAATAAAGGAGCATAGTGCATAGCAAGTTATACAAGCACATCTTGCTCAGTCCGAGTGAATGTGTCGTTGACCTGAAACGGGGACACAGGTGACACCACCCATGCCACCCGCTTTGCCACCAGCTCCAGGTGCCACTGCCCTTACTCTGCGCTATCCTATGGGTCCCTCCTGAGACGTTAAGGACCGGCACATGGAGGAGAACGGCTCTCCTGAAGGAACAAAACAGTACAAATTAAAACCACGGTGTTAAACAGCACAGCAGCAAAACCCACACGAGGCCTCGTTATCATTTGAAACGAAGACGCCGAGGAAGAATAGAATAATTAGAGCGCATTGATGGTGAAATCATTAACACAGCACTCATCGCAGTCAAGTTTAAACAAAGAAGTACGTGAAAGGGAAAGGCGATACGCTTTATGCCAAGAATAATGTTTATGTAAGATTAATATGAGAAAGAAGATTATAAGTTACAAACACGCACTAATACCCATCGCTTGCAAGAGCTTGATATTGCTCTGCATCCACACATCTGGGGTGCGAGCGACCAGTGTTTTGCACAGGGTGGCTCTCAAGCCGCTGCAGGACACACCATTGCCACTGCCAGCGCTTTAGAGAAATAGCAGCCTCCAGCAGAAAGCATTTCGTGTTCAATTTTCTCTTTCAGGACGGCACATCTGTCTTCTGCCCAGCTCCATGAAACCAGGATACCCTCCGCATTCATTAGAGCAACCCGGTGCGTTTTGGGGTTTTCTTGGTGGGCTAAAATGAATCGAACTTTACCTCTCCGGTGTAAAAACGGAGCGGTTCCCACACCCCATGGAGCAGGGAGGGCACTCTGAACACCAGCAGCCCGTACCTAAGGCACATGAAGAAGCACCAGCTCCTCAGCCAGCAAACACCAGCTCCACCAGTGAGCCGGCCCACCGCCAGACACACAGGGAATTAGGGGAATGCCCTTCCTGCAAGAGGAAAAGTTATCCCAGCGTGTACTCCGATCTCTGCTTTACCACGGCACATTTAGAATTGCATCTGACTTTGCAAACCAGCCTCGGAGTGTGGGGCGCCCTCCTCTCTGCCTTAATCACCAAACATGCAAATGTTGACCCCCACACGGGGGTTTCGTACCTACCTCGAGCACAAGAGAAAATGGAAATGAATCTCATATACTCAGTTGGAGTATTGTGTCTCGAGCGCTGAATCGTGATCTGAGTCACTGTATTTGGCATCACTGTTTTCATTTATCCTGCTTCAGAAAAGGGACCCCCGCGCACAAGTTCTAAACGTTTCCATTCATTCCTGTCGGTAAGGGAGATATTAGGGATTGATCACCATGCAACTTCACAATCACGTGAGAAAATGCAACCAGCAATAAGGTGTCTTCTTGTAAACTTGGACTACATTTGATCAGGAGAGCATTTGGCAAGAAAAGGCCTCAGTAGCTTCAAGATCCTCAAGTCCCAAAAGAGCATGATGTGATTTAGTGAAAGATACCGGCTCCAAAAGAATTCACCTGGTATTGAGAACTTGAGAGCGCTACATCCACTGTCAGTCATCTCATTCTCTGTATTAACGCACCGTAATTCAAATAAAGCAATGGATCTGAAGTAGTTAGAGATGTTGTGTCAAAAGGTCACAGACTACAGCTGAGCACACATGGGGTGGCAAACGAGCATCAGCTTTGGGTTGGGATGTATTCTATGCATTTTCAGATGGACACGAGCTGGGAAGTCCTCCACGAGCCCCAGCTGGGAGAAAAGCCACCCGAGGACAAGGTGACACCTTTGGGCAGGGAAACCGGGCTGGAATGACAAATAAACACCCCAACCGCAGGAAAAGCTCCAGCCATGACTGTAGAGTCAGCTATGAAACACACACACACAAACCCAGGGTTTAACAGCTTCAGGAGCACCGAGACTATTAAAAATACATTGACTCTGAAGGGGACCTTTCATCATTTTCAATCTTGCTGTTTTTTTTTTTCCTAAAATCAGTTTTGACGCAATAGAGCCAAGGTACATTCTCTCAATAATCAAGGGCCAAAACTATGCGCTCTGGACGCGTTTCTCAGGCGGCTGAGCTACACGGCTCTGCCCATTTCTTCCCAGATCCTACTTACAGTGGCCACGAAACCACAATAATTGCCACAGAGTAGCTGTATTCATCAAAGCTCCTTAGTTTGGAAGGAAAACACATTCCTTCCTACACAGTATCTGGCAACTCAGGCTGCAGAAGGAAGAACTTGCAGACTACCAGTAATTTTTCTTACTCTAAGTCTGCAGCCTGGTTTTGATGTATTTTGGCTACCATGCTGCTACGAAGGAAGAAGCATTCAAAGCTATATTTACGAGTATTTTAGCAAGCAGGCTCGCCTGCACACACAAACATCTTCCCAGCTTAATCTGAATGCCATATGCCAACGGGTGGGTACCGTCAGAGGATGAACTTAGCACCCAAAGACAATGCATGTGACTAAAGCAAAACGCTTTGTTTTTTCCTTAACAGAAATCACAGAACCCGCAGCAGTGCCAGCTGGTTGCAAGGTTAACGTTCTAATCCAAGTACCAGCGGCCAGGGAAGGTCCTGGAGCCACCGCACAGCCATCGTTCGGATGCATGTAAGCAGGCGATTAGCTCCAAACCAGCACTTACCGACGTGTGGCTAAAATACAAATGCGCTCATTAGGATGAGCCAGCCCACGGTAGCACGCGTGCTCATCCATACAAATACCGCATCGTGCAAAACGCCTTATTTCTCTAAACTGCTGTTTTGCCCATCTGATTGAGATGATGATGAGTTATACAGAAATAAAGGTACGGTTGTAATCTCAAACGGCAACTGGAACGAAGTGACAACTTAACTTTTATTCAGATAACCCAGCATCAATCCAGAGAGCTTGAGGTCGCGCCCTTCTACAAACTCTGCTCCATCCGTCCCTATCGATACCAGAAAGGAAGACTTTCCAGATTTTCCTTGCCTCGGGTATAACTGCGACACCCACGATGCACCCAGGTCTTGTCCTCCCCCTCCTCAGCGAGCCAGGACAGAGAAACACAGCGAACAACAAATCTCTTCATCAACAAAATGGTCCATCACTTGTGATGCGCGCTCAACAGATGGCGTTCAAATTAACATTCATATCTTTCGAGTGTCTTATCAAACAAGGCTAAACAGCATCTTGAAATTTCCCATTTTACATTTTCTGTGAGCTTGCTAGAAGTATCACAGACAGATTTTTACTGCTGTCAACTAAAGCTGTCGCTGCCTCTAATGAAGGACTATCAAACTATGTGAAATAAAGCAGTTCGGTCCCCAAAACGCTGCTCCGGGCCACGGGGACAGAGCCAGCTCCTAAACAACAAGCCACCCTTACAGTATGTTTTAAAATACTGTATTTAAGGATACTAACACAGAAAACTAATGTAATAATCATCTGATGATAAGCTGGCAGTGTGTTCCACTATGGGAAAAACCGCTGGATCTGAAGCTTCAATGTGATTTGTTCTAAAAGTTATATAAAAACCAGCATAAAGCTGCTAGTTCTCTTTATACAGCTCAAGCCAGCGTGCAGTTTACGAGCTCAGGATGACGGTGCTAAACAGCGCAGGTCTTTGCGAGACTCCAGCAGTGGTTTCCTTCTGTTGAGGAAACCATTCCCGTATTTGAGCTGTTACGAACCCCAGGAGAATCCTGCTCTTCTCTTTCTGCAGCTACAGGGCCGCACAACACTCAGCAAGAGCCTTTTTCAGAGTGCACTGACGCCTTGGCTGAAAATCTACCTGAAAATCCACTACACCAGAACACTCACATTGATTAAACCAACGGGTTAACCGTCAAAAACTAACAGACTTTCTTCTAAAAAGCAACTAGACGGCATTTATTTGTGCACTCAATATTTCAGTTCTGAACAGCAGCTTTAACCAACTTGCTGGAATCAGTCTTTTTGATGTTCTGGACCCATTTCCCACTTCATATTGGGAACTTCTCATGAACATCATCTGGCTCTGGCTGTTTTCTACTACTCATTATCACCTTTTTCTAAAATCTTTCCTGCCAGCTTTAGCTCAACAACTGGATTAATCTCTCTGTTATGGAAAGTCCCAGTACAGGAATACCCCTGTTTCCCTCCATGGTAAACACAAGAAATCCCTTTGATCTTCTAACTAAAGTTTCTTCTTCCACAAGCTCTTTCTAAGATAAATTTATTATTGTCTTCTATCTTAAACAATTTATCCCTCCACTTGTTTTTATCCCCTTATTTCACACTTAACTGGTAGCAGTTTGTTCTTTTCTATTTTCTTCATTCAGGCAGGGTTTCCAATTTAGGAAATAAAGACATCTTTCAAAGCCTCCCTGGCTTCTGTAAGCGCTTCTGGGAGGTGTGGGTTTGGTTTTAGGTCTGGTTTTGGTTGGGATTTTTTGTTGTAATTTGCTAACAGGCGATATGCACCAGGACCAGCTGCTCAGTTTCTATATAAAAATGACTTTTCATTAGTAGGAATACCTGATTTAAAATCTGTATCACCTTAAGCCAAACAGTAACCTTGCATTTACAAAAGAAATACAAGACAGGGGTTAAAGAAACCATATAGGAAATATCACAGACTTCAGTCATGGATATACTGGTATCAGTTGGGATTCAGGGAAAAGCAGTTTTACCCAAGACAGCTTCTTTATAACACACCAAGCTCACACCTGGATTGTCTGACCAGGAAAGCGGTAAATCTGAAGCTCATTACAGTGTGAATCATTAGCTCCTGTGACTGCAGGTACCACTATTTAGCATTAACCTGACATTTGACAGGCATGTTGATAAAGAAGACTGTACCACAGTGATCTGATATCATTAGTTAATTGAAGTTTACTCAAAATTAATCCAAATCTACGGAACAAAATCACCCGGAGTTGGTTCTCGGTGTTTCTCTTTGGCAAATTAGAAGCCAAGGGGATGCAGCAATGGGGTTCCCGCCAGATGCGCTCCCACCCCCCCAGTCCTGACCACACTCAGCCCACTCTAAGAAATTCTTCACACAAATACCATGTAAAATCCATGTAAAACACCACATCGTGGACCCCGCACTCCCGTGGCAGCCGCTGCCCCACCGGCGGGGACCGGGACTCTCCACAGGGGATCACCCGGGATCTCCGTTCGGCCCCGTGGGGCGACCGCCAAGCCCCACGCGGGTGTCGCACCCACGGAACACCCGGAACAACGATGTGAAACCACCGGCCCCCTCCTCCCCCGGCTGCGCGGGTGCCGTGGCCGCCGGGGGCAGCAGCCGGGAACCGAACACTCGACCCACCGGGACAGCGGCGCCCCCGGGCTCCAGCCGCAGCACCAGCGGCTCCCCGGAGTCCAGCCCGCTGCCGGCGGCCCCGACGGGCCGGGGGAACGAGCGCCGCCCGCCAGCGCCGCCCCGGGGCCGCAACGGGACTCCGGGAGCCCCACGCGGTAGCGGGGCCGCCCCGTTCGGCGGAAGCGCCCTCCGGGAGCCGAGGAAACTTTCCCAACCGGCACCCACCCCCTCGTTCCCCGGGTCCCGCCGCCTGCGGGCGGGTGCTCCCGCACCCCTCCGCGGCCCTCCCGCCGCCCCGCAGGGCGCCGGCGCGCCGGGGCCTACCCGCGGCCGAGCTCGGCGGCGGGGCGGGCCGCGGGTCCGGCGGGGCCTGCGGCGGCCGGCTCACCTGGGCGCACGGTCTTGAGGCGCACGGGTTCCCTGAAGTGCCGGACGACGGCCAGCGTGTCGCGGTGCGTGAGGCCGCTGACGGGGGTGCCGTTCACCTCCAGCAGCACGTCGCCCGGAGCCGGCGCTTTCCCCGAGAGCAGCACGGGGCCCGGCGCGCCCTCGCCGCCCGGCAGCAGGCGGCCCGCCAGGTAGGGGAACTCGCCGCGCTCGGCGCCGCCGCGCAGGAGGTCGGGGTCCGGGCCCGCCGGGCCGCCCCAGGACACCACGCACTCCTGCACCTTGCTCAGCCAGTGCCGCTTCTTCCGCAGCGTCTTGGACATGCCGCACCACGGGGCGCCGCTGCCCGCCCCGCCGCCACCGCCGCTCCCTCCCCGGCCGCGGCTGCCGCCCGACTGCCGCCCCGCCGCGGCGGCGCCCCGCCCCGCCCCGCCGCGCGCGCCCCCGGCCACGCCCCCCCGCCGCGCGCTCCCGCTCCCGCCACGCCCCGGTGGCCGGCGCTGGCCACGCCCCCTCCGGCCGCCGCGCCACCGGCCCCGCGGGGCGGGGCTTGTGCCGTGATGGACAGCGCGGCCGCCAGACCCGCGCTCGGGACCGGGACATGGGACCCGGGACAGGGACCATCGGGGCGGTCCCGGCTGGAGCGCGGGGTTTCAGAGCTGGGCTGAGCACACCGGGCAGGGCAGGGCTCGAACCGCCGGCTACAGCTCCCATGACGACATTTTTTCCAAAGGAAAACGCAAATCCGGCGTGTTTGCCCTTCCCGGGAGCGCGGTGCCGAAATCTGCAGGGACAGGAGCTGCGCTCGGTGGTCCGTGTGGGTCCCTTCCCACTCAGGACATTCCATTACATAAACCTATTCTATTCTATTCTATTCTATTCTATTCTATTCTATTCTATTCTATTCTATCCTATCCTATCCTATCCTATCCTATCCTATATTCCATTCCATATTCTATTCTATTTTCTCCCCTTCCCTTCCCTTCCCTTCCCTTCCCTTCCCTTCCCTTCCCTTCCCTTCCCTTCCCTTCCCTTCCCTTCCCTTCCCTTCCCTTCCCTTCCCTTCCCTTCCCTCTCCTCCATTCCATTCCATTCCATTCCATTCCATTCCATTCCATTCCATTCCATTCCATTCCGTTATGGCAATTAGCCCATGCCAGGTATAGATTACACACAGGAACGCACTGTGACGCTCACAGCATTTGGGAGCATAGCACAGCAGTTTAACAACTGAAACTCTTAGAAACTACACAGGAAAGTTTATTCAAAATCAACATCACCGCTGTAAAAGCCGAAAATTAATCCTCTGAAAGCTTGATGGTCCAAACTGCAAATTTCTCTGCCCAGTCCTCTTAAATTGTTTTTCTCTTAGTCAGAGGTGGAATTTCCCCTGTAAATCCTTTTTGCCATGGATGTTTTAAGAGCATCTCGAAGGCCTTTGCTGGGCAATAGGATCAGGGCAGGTGGAGCATTGCCATTGTTTGCAAACAGAGAGGCGTGACTCTGCGTAACTCAAATATTTCCTTTGCACAGGAGGAAATGAAGACGCCGGTATCTGCGGAGTCCAAGGAATGTTTGCTGAGTTGTGAAACAATGGATTTTTGTTCCCATCGCTGGGGCCTGGTGTTCACCTCCGTTTGCACAACAGAGCGCGTTGGAAGTATCGCATTTCAACACAAAACGTTTTGCAAGGGTAAACAGCAGCGAGTGGTTAATGGCTGCACAGCACGGAAACCAAAAAACCTGCTCGCAACACATACCAGTAACTTCTGCTACCAGATATTTTCCAGTTCTTACAGATTCCTCCGCCTTTACAGGCCTGTTAGTCTATGACGTATATAGCAGTGATTACTAAAAAAGCAAGAATACTTCCAAAGAAGTCAGGAAAACGCCAATCTTATAATAAAGGCATGCTTGCTGGGGTAAAACAATGTAATCTAAGCCTGTTTGGGGACATTAACCTAATGCTCCCCATATATTGAAGGTACAATGCCTCCGGCATTAATGGAGTTGCACCAGTGCAGGTTCAGCTCCTTGTGTTCGGTGCTATCCGAGGGACGCTGGGCTCTCTGCCAACAGCCACGGAAAAAACTGCCAGCCATAAATGTCCTTTCACGCTTGGAGAATGGGAGCAAGAAGGCTGAAAGCTTTGTGGCGTTCACGATCTGGACATTAAAAAGGACGCTGTCACATTGCTTAAAACCAAGCTTCAGTATTTTCCGCTTGAATCGTGACACCGGGCATGATCTGTAATTTATAAGCTGCTGACAGTGGCCTGTGCCAGACGTTCCAGAGGACGCGTGTGGACATCTCAAGGAGGAGAGGAGTGTCCTTTGAGCTCCAGTTTATCCATCCCCCTAAACAGAAGGCTTATCCACCCTTCATGTCACAAGAAAAGATGAAGGAATGTGCTCTGCACCACCACCAGCCCCAGCCGAGGTGTGAAGAACCGTGTTTTCTGAGCACGAGCATTTGGAGTCTCAGCGAGATAAAAGGGACAGTTGAAGGGACATTGCAGCATCATCACCGCCACATCCCACTCTGCTCGTGGCATCGGCACATGCACCAATTCCATGCAAACGTGGTGCTGAGCTCTGCCGCAGCGGAACCCAGGGAACAAGCGGCGTCGAGTCCGTGCGGCTTCTCGGCAGGCGGGGAAGCAAAGTTTGTTTATCACGCTGCCAAAGTTCAAAGGCAATCAAAACGGCACAAACGCGTCAGGCTGCTGTTTAATTAGAGCGTGAAGACACTTTCTCGGAGCAGACAGAAAGGGAATCGCGGTGCTGCGTTTGGACTCCTCCAAAGTCCTTCTGTTGGTGCCCAGCGCTTGCGATGCCACCGTCTGTGCCACATACGGTTTGTCTGTCCTGTGCTTAAAGGGAAGAGACCCAGATAGAGGCAAAATACTCACGCAACACATCCAAAACAAGGACAATTCCATCCTCAGCAAGGGCGGCATGACAGCAAGTCACACCGATACAGAGCGACGTGCAGATGTTTGTGTGTGTACAAGCGTGTGTGTGTACAGGCGTGTTTGTCTATGACTTATACAGCAGCGATTACTAAAAAAGCAAGAATGCTTCCAAAGAAGGCAGAAAAATGCCAGTCTTATAATAAAGCCGCACTTGCTGGGGTAAAACAACGTAATCTCCCCACCCAAGGAGTGGGCACGGAGCAGCTCCAAGGGTCTCGCAACCACACGGCCTGAGCACGATGCTGTTAAAGCTTTCGGGCTCACTGCGCTGCATGAACTGAAACCCAAAAGAGTTGCTGGGGAGCAGCAGAAGGCGCCGCGTTCGTCTCCAGCAGCCGCGCTCATCTCAAGCACGGGCTAACAAATTATTCAGTGAGCTACGTGCCTCTGAGGAAGCACAAACAAATCACGGCTGGGTAAGAGTGGTTCAAAGCCAGACACTTGTTATCCTGCGCATAGACATATCCAGGGCTGTCTAGTTGAAAGCTGTGTGACCCTAAGATATAGTTATCAGGAAGCAAACTTTTAAACACGTGATAAATGAACTTGTACAGGAGCAAAAGCTGCCATGCAAGCAGAAATTTTGTCAAGCTCCGGAAGAGCTTAGAGAATAAACCCAGGTCTTAGCAGAGATGTGTGTCAGCCTGGGCTGACTAAGCCCCGGTGCCTGGAGTGCTCACCTGGGAATGGAAAATGTATTGGCCACAGCAGGTTGTACATTGGTGGCGATGGATGCTCCACTGGTACAAAGCTGCTCCATAAATCTGGTGTGTTTAATACACACATTGCCACAGCATGCAAACGAGAGTGTTATGTCCTTCCCTCCCCTCTCTGCCCCCCTTCCACAAATAAAAACCCACCCTTGAGCAACGTGGATATTAACGAGTGATCATTACATACCATAGGCGCTGGATGTCTCATAAATAATCATGTAAAGTTTGCAAACAGCCGGAGTGTTGGTCTGGGAATTTACTGTGTTTTGACCAAGACTTCACAGTAAATTAATTCAAGTCAGATCCTCTTTATGCCTCAACCTCCCAGCCACACATTCAACAATATTTCATACCTGAAGCACCACAAATTCCTTTAAAATAATGCTCATAAAATGAAATAAACCTCCATGGAAGGAGGCTGTGTGTAGTCTGATCCCTGCAATGGAGAATATGTGAAAATAAGAGGCACGAAATAGTTTACTTGCTTGACACAAGCATCTACCAACAAGTTTAAAGCTTGAACAACTGAGGAGTCGGCTCCTGGCCTGTATTGCTCATGGTTTGCACAACGGTTGGTTATCCTCAAGCTGGCAAAAACAACAAAAAAGAAAGCGAGGAAATGATTTCCATCAGCAGCTGTAATGCAGATTGCCGCAGTAATACGCTCTCCAACACTTTTCATCCACTTTGCTGTTTCCTCACCCTCAAGAATCAAAACTTCCAGAATAATGAAGAAATAAGTAACTACAGGGATTGCTCCACGTACGCCCGCTGCGAGCGCGGCTGCTTGCTGCGCTGGGTTTCTGCATAACAATTAACGAGATGAACTAAGAGGACTTGTCAAAGTGAATAAAGCAGCAGCCTATGCAAACACCCCTCAGCCGCCGGCTCTGGGGTGATCGTTTGTAGGAACAGAGTTACCCATTGCAAATATTTCCTCTTGAGAGCTTACCTAAAGCAAATCCCATTCGACTACTGCTTCTGGGACACTGTTTAGCCCATCTATCAGAAACAGCGGAGCTATAGGTTTGATGATGCTTTACCGTGTTCTTCAGTTCAGCCGTTTCTCCCCATCCAGGTGTGTTTCTGGGTATTGCCCACTAGAATTCCTCGCCTGAACCTTCTCCCTGGTGTCAGCCTACCCCTGCAGAAGCTGCGTTAGCATCTGTAAGCAGTTCAGCTCTGTCAGTGGTTTTACATCTTTAATGGGATCTGCAATATCTCTAGCAGCCTTGTCAAGTTTTATAGCCCCGTTCGCAGGGATTTGGGATAGCTGACAAGGTCCAAAAGCCTATCTCAGTCTGAAAAGTGTAATCCCCAGCTCCTCTCCGATTCCTGCTCCTTTTCACCAGTCACTTTCTGTCTTCTAACCGGGTATTGGCTGCATGACCATCTGAGGAGCAGATACAGCTTAGGGCAGGGATTGCAACCCTCTGTGTCTGTACACGGTCAGATTTCCCTGGAGAACGCACAAGGAAAAGTCAATTTCTTGAGAGCAGATGCCCACTTCTGCCATCACTGCCTTCCCTCACCCTGAGAAACACAGAATCACAGGACCATTTTGGTTGGAAGAGACCCCCAAGATCATTGAGTCCAACCATAACCCACCCCTGTCCCTGCCCCATGTCCTGAGAACCTCATGTCCGTCTGTCCAACCCTCCAGGGATGGTGACTCCAGCACTGCCCTGGGCAGCCTGTTCCAATGCCCCACAGCCCTTTGGGGAAGAAATTGTTCCTAAATCCAACCTGTAGTCCACATTCTCACTACAGCCTGCTCTTGTCTTTTGGGTGGTTTCAGTCCAACACAGCCGGCCTCTTGCTTTGCTGCTGTTGCACATGTAGCTGGTTTTGTCAGAAAGCATCGCCCGAGCAAATCAACCTTGCCCAGCTGACAGAGGATGCCTGTATTCTTCATTCCTAGCAACATGATAATCCATATCTAGCTACTCTGTCGAAAGCTATATGATTAATACATATCTTGTCTTTCCATGATTAGTGTTTAAGCAGCAGCAATGGCATGCAAGGGTTTTCGCAGACTTATTTAGGAAAGATTGTCCCCATTCTTCCTTTTTTAATGTTAATAATGTAGTTAGAGTCTCAGTAGATCTGTCATAAAATACATTATCAAAGCAACCAAGATAAGCGCAGAATTATTTGCTGTTTGGAAAATCCAGACACATCACAGAAAGCAATAATAACACGAAAGAACTTTGATAAAAGTTTTAAAGAAAGCTTTTTTAGAGAGCCCCGGCAGTAATTAGAGCTCATATTGAAATAAGCTTCTTAGTGTGGGCTTAAGTTAATTTCCATTTTAGTACAAGAAATGGAGTAACGCGCTGTGACGGAACAAACTTCACTTCAAGGGAGGGTCACCAGGTATCGCTACGAGAGGTGAAATGTCCCTGGTCCCCAGGGAGCCCCACTGAGGCACCTCTTCGAAGTCATTTCTTTTCTCCCTTTCTTTTTCATATTGACCACACAAAAATAGCACCGCTGCCTTATAACATCCATGGTTCTGGAAGTCCTATCCTATCTTAATTCCATTTTAAAATTATTGCTCTAAACACACTGAGAGATTTTCTATATTCTTCTGGCAGTATTTTTACGGTAACACGTGTCACTGTGGACCAAAACCTGATTAGTACCTTCTGGTTTTTTAAATCAAATTAATAGCAAAGGACTCTTTTGGAGTAAACGAGATATAATAGAGGCTTCATAGGTTTGCCATTATACTTTACCATTGTCATGTAGACCTAGTTTCTTTTGCAGCCATTAATGAATAATGGCAATATAATAATCTCCAAAGCTCACCATTCCAGCACCAACCTCTCCTCCAGCTTAATTAATACGTCAAGATTAATTTCCCTCTCGGAAAGCAGGGACTCTTCTTTCTTTGCAGCTGGATCTGTTTCACGGGCATCAATCCTCGGCGTCCCGCCGTGCGGCTCGGCCTCGCTGCCAAGGACAGTGTGGTGGGGCACGTGGTTCTTCATCCCTTAGTGTTGAAACCAGCTCCGCTATGAAAGAAAAGCAAAAGAAAAGAAGAAGAGATGGACCCTATAGGATTGGACACTATTTGTTATCACTGCCACGGTCTCTTACTGGTCTCCACAGCACAGCATTTTGTCGTAAAATGGAGCAAAACCATGCAGACGCGCCTCAAAAACCTCAGGAAAGGTGCGAAGACGAGGAGCGCGGTGGCGCGAGGGCTCAACGCCGGGGAGGGGAAACGCTGTGATTCCCTTCTGCGATAACTCCAGCTTGTCACAAGGCCCCCTCCATGCTCAGCTGCTTATAAACACCTATCAAGACAAAAAATTCAACAGGCCATGAAGCAGCACTCGGGTGGATTAACGTTAGTCTGCCTCCCTTACGCTGCAGCATTTCAAAATTCCTTTGAAGTCTGCATATTAGGAAATCACTTTCCAAGCCACACAACTTTCAGCTTTAGATGTTTCCTAACAGTTCTGTGGTTGAGGAACAGCTGACTAATCCTTTAGGATTTAATGAGGTTAACTAACACGCACGGCTTTGCAGGGGAGCTGGAGCTGGTATTTTGGTAGCGAGCATGGAAAACAATGACAAGAAGCATTCTGTAATGAGCCCTTATGGAGTGCTGCATCACTTCTATAACTTTTGCCAAAGCTGCTTTTTCGTTCACAGAGCACAGGTTGGAGTTCTGACCTTGCTTGATTGTCACCCCCGGAGCCACCGAGCAGCAGGGACAGCGACAGCCCCACGTCCTTCTCAGAGCACCTGTGCCGAACCATGAGCTTAATCCGGTATTTACCGAACACACCAAAGTCGCACGTAACAAGTTGACAAATAAATTCATTAGGATGCAATTACTGCCATCAGAACCGAGGCTACTCAATTATTTTTAGCAAGAACATGTAATTAACTGCAGGTTCACGTCAAACGCTGCCTGATGCCGTGAATCAGGTTAGGAGGATTGGCTTGCACAGGAAAGCACAGGGGTGTTTTGGAAAGATCTGCCTGTTACAGCCCATAGAGCATAATGGCACTAAGAGGAAATAAAACTATGTAGAATATACTATATAGAATCGATATATTCTATAATATACTATATATAATATACTATATACTATACAGAATATATATGCTCATTTGTAACTCTCCCTCAGCCCACAGGAGCCTGGAAACAGTGGCCAGGGCTGTTCTGTAGAAGCAGCTTCCTCACTATCTGTTCCACTTGTGATTTATTTCATGGGAAGTTTTCTTCTTATAATGAGTGGGAAATTCAAAAATATACGTCATGCAAATAAAAAAGAATCCCTTCCAGAGCAGCAGCCAAGCAGGTGGCTGTGTAGGGACCGTATGTAAAAAGAGGGAGGAAAAAAGGAAAGCAAATCTTTCAGGATGAACTGGGTGCATAAAGCGGGAGAGCAGCGTGGGTGTGAGCAGTGTAACAGGACCTGGGAGATGTGGCACAATCGGGTGAGTTACTGAAGTTAATTTGGTTAATTGTCCGCCCCTCAGCCCGGGGCAGTGCCTGGGGAGTCTCCTGTCTCATCTGCTCGGGGTGAAGGTTTCTGCAAAGAGTCCAACCTTCCCACGTCTCATTTGCAATTGGACTTTTAACAGACCCGCGTTGCTTGGCAAATAATAAAGATCAAGTCTTTACACTGCAGTATTTAGGTTATTGCGGAGAGATTTGAATAAAGCCTGAAGAGCAGCTGATTTAAGACCCACGGTTGGGATGGCAGCACGTGCAGGAATCACAGATGGTTTGGGTTGAAGGGACCATTAAAGCTCCCCCAGTGCCACCCCTGCCATGACAGGGACATCTTCACCAGCTCAGGTTGCTCAGAGCCCCGTCCAGCCTGGCCTGGGATGTCTCCAGGGATGGTTCATCCACCACCTCTCTGGGAACCTGGGCCAGGTTGCACCCTCAGGGCCAACAATTCCTTCCTCATGTCAGCGAGCAGCGCACAGGCAGCTCCTCCAACACAAACCCTCTTTCCCAGCCCAAAGCCATCTCTGGGGAGCCCTCACGCACGGTGATGAAACGAAGGCATCTGAAGCATTACAGAAAAATGCCTCGTTGCAGCAAAACCACACAACGCTGGATTTCGTCACCTCCCTGTGACGGGACAGACCCCGCAGTGAGGCCTGGGGCTCGGTGAGGGCAGAGCTGCGTCCCGTGGCGGAGCCGTGGGGCACCCAGCCCTTCATGGGGAGGGCAGAGCCAGACGTGCCCACGGACTTCACAGCCCAGCGCCTGGGAACCGAGAGGCACCAAACCGGAGCGGGAGGCACCAAACCGGAGCGGGAGGCACCAAACAGCAGCAGGACGCACCAAACCAGAGCGGGACGTGCCAAACCAGAGCGGGAGGCACCAAACCAGAGCAGGAGGCACCAAACTGGAGCGTAAGGCACCAAACCGGAGCAAGAGGCACCAAACCGAAGTGAGAGGCACCAAACCAAAGTGAGAGGCACCAAACCAAAGTGAGAGGCACCAAACCAAAGTGAGAGGCACCAAACCAAAGTGAGAGGTCCCAAACCAGAGCAGGAGGCACCAAACTGAAGCAGGAGGCACAAAACTGGAGCAGGAGGCACCAAACCGGAGCAAGAGGCACCAAACCGGAGCAAGAGGCACCAAACCAAAGTGAGAGGCACCAAACCAAAGTGAGAGGCACCAAACCAAAGTGAGAGGCACCAAACTGAAGTGAGAGGCCCCAAACCAGAGCAGGAGGCACCAAACTGGAGCGGGAGGCACCAAACCGGAGCGGGAGGCACCAAATCGGAGCGGGAGGCACCAAACCGGAGCGGGAGGCACCAAACCGGAGCGGGAGGCACCAAACCGATGCGGGAGGCCCCAAACTGGGGCAGGAGCCCCATGCGCCGACTGGCAGGGCTGGCAGAGGCAGGAGCACCCCAGGCTCTATCCCAGCCCCGCACAGCATTTCTGCACCCGATGATTTATGCACTGCTAACTCACGTATTATACTTCCCTGCTGCATAATTCATACCTCTTTCTTTTTTTCTTTAGCAGAAGATAAAAACTTCACAACTGCTAATGTGCAAGTGTGTATTAACGCGGAGGCTGCCAGACAGAGCCTGGATTTGGAAGGAGCTCTTGAGAAAGAGCCAAAGTCCCTCCTCAGTAAGCAGATTTATACATTTTGAAAGCGATTGCCTGGTCGGTAACGGGCTCCATGCGATTCTCTGGTGTTTGCTGCTTCATCTCAGGGCCCCTGAAGAACTTGGAGCACCGCAGAAGCAGAAATAAATAAATAGATGGTTTCCTTTACGTGAGGCTGGGCTGGATGGGCCGTATTGTTCGTGTTCCACTCCCGCACAGAGCAGTAAACCGAGCACAGAAAGGAGGAGATAAGAGCGTTCATTCCCACGAGGAGCACGGATAGGATGAAAAACAAGTTTTTTAAGTCATGCTTTGTGCAAGGTTGTTTATAATGCCTGTAGCTATTTTTAAACCTGGGAAATGAAGGGCTGCAAGCTGCAGAGAGCCCTTGAGGGTAGGTGCTTTGTGTTATATATCACTGTCAGGTGAACAGGAGCGGACACACGGTACCCGGCACGGGGACATCACGACTCCATCCCTCCCCTTCCCCAGCAGGAGCCGTGGGGGTGACCCCAACCTTCACAGGGACAACGTCACTGCAAAAACCCTTCCCAAAGACATTGCTTGGGGAGAAAATCGTTGCTGGAGCTAAGGAAGGGCTGGTCCCGGGACCTGGGGATGGGGAGTGTGTGGGAAATGGGAAACGTGGAGACGCTCGGGCTCCTTCAGCAGGTGGAGGGGGGCAGGACAGACAGACAGCCTCTGCCCACCTCCCACCCCATCACCGGCGCTCGTTAACACCGGGATGCTGCCAGCAGCTGTTTTGAACAGTCTGTGACATGGGGAAAGTGAGAAATCAATTTCCAGAGCCAGAATTTCTCTCTCCAGGGTTATGGAGAGATTTGAGGCCAGCCAGGCTCGTGCTGCAGGACATCCCTGCGGTGGCTCGGCCGAGCCGTACCTCTGCAGAGAGCCTCCCACGGCCCCTGCGAGCGCGATCCCCGCCACCAAAAACCACAGAATCACTTCTGTTGAAAGAGATCTCCAAGCTCATCGAGTCCAACCATTCCCCCACATCCCCATCCCTGAGAACCTCGTGTCCGTCTGTCCAACTCTGCAGGGATGGTGACTCCAGCACTGCCCTGGGCAGCCTGTTCCAATGCCCCACAGCCCTTTCCAGGAAGAAGTTTTTCCTAATCTCCCATCTAAACCCAACCCAATTTAACTGCAGCACTTTGCCATGGCACAGCTCAGCTCCGCACAGCTCAGTCCTGGCTCACCTGGGGATCTGCTGTGTCGTTTCCTGGCGGTTTGATACGTGTTCATCAAACCGAAAGGGATTAAAAGAGAAATGAATCATAAATACCCTAAATGAGTTGGATCTATAACCGCTTCCCTGGTACCACTAGCGCACTGTCAATATATATAACATTATTTAAATAATAAGTTAACAACTTTTGCCTGTAAACCAAAATCTTATTGAAATCTATGCTGATTACAAGGCAAACATCTTTGTTCTAATTATCTTAATTACAGGCTTTTAATGGGAAGAAGTTGTAGAAATAAAAACAGACGTAAGTGACAGCTTATAATGGTGATAGCCGCACCTGCTGGCACTTCTGCTGTGTTGTCAGGGTAATTAATGCACTGACTCCTGTTGAAGGCGAGCAGAGCAGAGGGTTTGCAGGCAGGTTGGCCGAGGAACGTTGTACGCACACGACTGTCGCGTGAAGCGATGGTGGCAGCTTGGCCAAGCTCAGCATCCCTGTTTATACAGTGCAAGACCTGGAGATTTGTGGCAGCGAGCAGAGAGCAGCTGCTTTGCAGGGACGTGTGCTGGTGTGATTCGCTGGGTAACGTGGCACACGGAGTCACAGAATCATTTCTGTTGGAAGAGATCTTCAAGGTCATGGAGTCCAACCATTACCCCTACCCTGTCACTGCCCCATGTCCTGAGAACCTCATGTCCGTCTGTCCAACCCTCCAGGGATGGTGACTCCAGCACTGCCCTGGGCAGCCTGTTCCAATGCCCCACAGCCCTTTGGGGAAGAAATTGTTCCCCAGATCCAACCTCAACCTCCCCTGGGCAACTTGAGTCCATTTCCTCTGGTCTTATCAAACACTGATGTCTCCATAGCTGGTGCTCTCCTTGCTCAGCCCGGCTATTTCTGCCGCCCTCCACGCTCCCCCCGGCAAACACCTCGGATGGTGTCAGATCTGGTGCCCACCGATCCTGAGCAAGACAGGCCAGATCAGTGCTGTGGCATAATTAGTTAATTAATTCCTCATCATTTTGTCCTACCTGGCAGGAGCGCTGAGGCCAGCGCTACAGCCCCGTGTGGGGTTTGCCATGGGGCAGCTTGCAGGGAGCCCTGTCTGCGGTCCCTGCTCTGCCAGGGCCTCGATGAGGCAGAGGGGTCCCCAGCCATGGGTTTCAACCTCTCACCTCCCCACAGGGACATGGAGCTCGGTCCCCGGGTGCTGGGACGCTGGGCAGCGCCATTGCCGAGCAGAGGGACCGGAGCAGGTCTCTGCTCCCAGCTGACAGGCAGCAGTTCCCTCTTCTGCAAAGAAACACAGAGAAGGAGAATTAATTTCCATTTGCTCTGGTTCAGCACCAGCAATTGCATTGAACCTTTCGGGCTCCCGGCTCCACTCCCATTGCCTGTGCCTGACAGACTAATGAATTTCCTTTGATTACTTGTCTGCGCTGTGCCTGCTACCTTCATTTTATTCTCATTTTAGCTCCTTATCGTTCTTCACACTCTCTTAACTTCAGCCTGTGAATGGCTTCATCCTCTCTAAGTGAGGCTGTGCTGCCTCTCAGGCTCCTTATCATCTCTGAGAGCACAGAAAGTAATTCACCTACTTTGTCCTATTGCTGGATGCCACGCAGCCCTCTCAGAGAGATGGGATTGAGCTCACTGGAGAATAATACCTGGCTGATGAGTGGGTAGAAAAAGCCCTGGCAATGGAGGGCTGATGCCTGCTGGCCTTCCTCGCTGCATCCTCATCCTCATCCGCTCCATCCTCGGGGCTCCCGCACCAGGGCACGGTGGGTGGGTGGGAGAGTCGTGACATTCACTGCATGGGGATCTTCTTTTCCAGCGCTGTCCTGGTCCACTTTTTAAGTTTAGTCTGGAATTACCAAAGGAACTTTTTAATTTTAATTCAGAAAATCCCAGCGCTACCTGTTTATGCTCAGCTGAAGAGGGACATTGTTTTCCTGGTGAGGTATTTGGGCAGTGCCTGAAATCAAACATGCAGAAGGCTACGTCTATTGTTAAAAACAAAACCAATCAACCAACCAGAAAACAAACCCAAACCCCACTGTGTGGAAACAAATGCAGCAATAACACTCACGGCCTAGGGAGCCACAGATTTTGTCCTTAAGATGAATATTACAAACCTTTCAGGAGGTTCCCACCGTTCATTTATCAATGTCACATCCTAGGAAAGAGCTTCTCAGCACTTTTCCTCAAGCTCTTTAACTGTTGCCGGCAGCAGGAGCAGGGCCAGGGCTGGGACACCAGCAGTCGGCACCCGCCTGCATTGGGCCATCGTGCCCATGGACCATGTGCTGGTGCCAGCAAGGAGGAGCAATCTGGGCTTTGTTTCTCTTTTCTATCCATCTGGACATACGGATACAGGACATTTTTGGAGGCCCTGAAGAGGAAAAGCGCATCCCTTTGAATTCCGAAACCAGCAGCATCTCTAAGAATGGAGAGGGACGCTGAGCGACATGAGGAGTTCAGCACCTTTTCTCACTCCGCAGCATTCTTGAAATTTAAAAAGTCAAATACCATGCAGAATGGAGGAGAAGGGGAGCAGCCAGTCACGCTGAGGACATTTGGAGGAGTGTGCTATTATATAAAGCAAGGCAGGGAAAGGTTAGCAAATACCACTCCTTCCCTGGGGAGCCCTTCTCTTGCAGGAGTCATTAGTGCACTGGCAGGATAACAGATCCTCTCTGCTAATTCTCTAGGTCGTAAGCAAATTAAGACAGAAAAGCCGATCCGCTATCAATCTACATTAGGCACGGCTGACCAGCTCACCTGCCTGGTAGTCGCTTTTTCACAGAAAGGTTAGGACTGGAAATATCAAAGTCGTGTCCTTAAGCCGAGCAGGGCTTCTCAGCTCAGCTGGGCAAAGGAGGTGCCAGGGCTGCAGGGTCCGGCTTTGAGAAGGGGTCTCTCTGACAAAGCCCACAGCTCCTGCTTAGTTCCAAAATGCGTTGCTGGCTCACACTGGTACAGCTCGTGATTTGGAAAAGGACAGAGCAGGAAAATGTCATTCACGGGACGGCAGAAGCTCCGTCCTTGGGCAGGAGCGGCAGAGGGAGGGCGCTGGGGAGGCAGAGGCTCCCCTGGGAGCAGCTGGGTCTCTCCCAGCGTGGGCGCAAAGCGCTTTTAATAACCTAAAACATAAACTGCTCGGTGAGATTAAAGCAACCCACTCCCGGGGAGGATTAAACGCAGGTCTGGGGGCCCGGTGGGGAGGAGGCGCTGGAGAAGCCTCGTGCCGGTGCTTCGCTGCACAGCTGCTTTCGCGAGAAGACGCGTTCCCTTCCAACCTTGGGCTCCACGATCCATCTCGTGTTGAAGCCGTGGCGGGACAGCGAACCTCACGGAGCCGACTTCAAACAGAAACGCTGCCTGCGAAACCTCCAGAGTCACATTTGCAGCGAACAAAACCCCCCGCCCGCACACAACACGGCGTTTCAAATCCTGCCTTTAATCTCAGGTCCCGGTAACAACCTTCTCCCCATCCAATTACTTGTCTTACAATTGACATCGCAATATTAAATTCCTGAGAACTAAAGCGCTTTGAAAATATAACCTACTTTAAAGCAGACAAGATTTATAGTGGAGGTATTTACTTTCTAGTCCTTGGCGCTATCAAAGTCGCTGATGCCTGATCAGCAGCCCCCCAAATGAGGTCTCGGAACACGTGTGGTCTGGTTGGTGTTTGCCTGGCACCGTTTGCAGGCGGCAGCCCCAGCAGAACGGGGCACGAGGCTTCGGTGTTGGGTTTGGCTGGACTGTGATTTTGGTGCTTGTGAGCAGCAGGTGAATGGCAGAAAATGCCTTTGCTGGTGCAGGAAAAAGAGGTTGATCGGCCATCCCGATCACAGCAAGAGCTGCAGAGAGACGACAGAGAAGGGAACAGAGCTGGGGAAGGGCACAAGTGTGATGGGAGCGGCTGAGGGACCTGGGGGGTTCAGCTGGAGAACAGGAGCTGAGGGGAGACCTTCTGATCTCTGAACTGCCTGAAAGGAGCTTGGAGCCAGGGGGGTCGGGCTCTGCTCCCCAGGAACAAGCGCCAGGAGCAGAGGAAACGGCCTCAAGTTGCACCAGGGGAGGTTGAGGTTGGATCTGGGGAACAATTTCTTCCCCAAAGGGCTGTGGGGCATTGGAACAGGCTGCCCAGGGCAGTGCTGGAGTCACCATCCCTGGAGGGTTGGACAGACGGACATGAGGTTCTCAGGACATGGGGCAGTGCCGGGGGTGGGGGAGCAGGTGGACTCTGTGATCTTGAGGGTCTCTTTCAACCAAAGCGATGTTGTGATTCTGTGACAGCCAAACACTGGGGCGCGGGTACAATCAGTTTGGTCAAACCATCTGAAAGTAAAGAACCACCAGCCATACGTTAGAGAAAAGCTGCCATAGCGGGACAACTGGCCAGCACCTCTCGCCACACAGTGACCTGGCCCAGAGGGTTCCCCCTGTGCCAACCCCACCCAGCAGTGACATCCAGCCCCATCTACTTCTCTGGTAACACCAGAGTGGGTCCTGAGCCCCATCACTGTGTCCCATATGGCTGTTGGTCCCGGTTGACTCTGTGTGTGCCCTTGACGCCCCTCTCCCGCTGTCACCACTGTCACCCGCAGCCACCAAGGCTGCTGCATGCGGCTTCAGCTCGTTACTACACAGCTGTAGCAGCCACGAGCAGCTCCAACGTAAAATGGGAAAACCTTTCCAGCAGCGCAGGCAGCAATTCTCAAGGCAGGCAGGCAGGCAGGGGTACTCATGGTACACATTTCTGCCTGGCCTCATCTCTAATCATAAATTTCTGCTCTAACCTAAATGGAGAGGCATTAACTTTCGCTCCTGAAACAAGGTGCAATTAGTTGGGCATAAAAGAACACTGAAGTGATGCTAATTACCCTCTAAAAGATGAATAGAATTGAGTCAGAGAAGCAGAAAATTACCTTTGTGGGAAAACAGCTTCAGAGTTTAAACGGAACCAGCGGCAGTGGCTGGATGGGCACTGCAAGGTTCAGTGCCGCTTCTCCTCCTCTTCCTCCTCCCTGGTTCCAGCTGTGCCACGAGCCCCCACATCAGCCAGGCAGGACCCTGGGTACCGCAGCAGGGTCTGCATCCCACCCGTGTCACCCTATGTCCATTGGCTGGGGTCTGCATGCCACCACATCACCCTACATCCATTGGCTGGGGTCTGCATCCCACCATGTCACCCTATGTCCATTGGCTGGGGTCTGCATGCCACCACGTCACCCTATGTCCATCGGCTGGGTTCTGCATGCCACCACATCACTCTATGTCCATTGGCTTGGGTCTGCATGCCACCACATTACCCTATGTCCATTGGCTTGGGTCTGCATCCCACCACATCACCCTGCGGCCACCAGCTGGGCCACGAGCACCCGCTGGCGCTGCCCTGGCACGAGGATGGAGGATGAAGGATGCTCTGCAGCTGCTGCTGTGTCAGCTCAACCCCCACGGCGAAGAACTTGTCTTTTAACACCAGCTTGCAAGCACCTTGGCTATCCCATTATGTTTATCCCTGGAAACCCTCCAGGTTTTTAATTAGCCCTTCCCATTTAGCAGTATTCAAGGAATCTATCGTGCTATTTTCACATCCATCCCGCGGGCTCCTCCGCGCTGCCCCGCAGCACTTTGCTGATCGGTAATTGCTTCTGATAACAGCGCATAATTCATCACCGACAAACTCTCCTCCCAGCGTGCTCCGAGATGGGCAGCAGCTCTGCGGATGGGCCAAACCCCCGTTATTTGCCTTCCTGCAAAGCTGTGGCTCCTCCAGAGCATCACACCAATCCCCAAGCCCCATCCCCACACCCGGGGGGTTTGCCAAGGTGCTGCCCTGTGCTATTGGGTGGTGACACACGGTGGTGACAGCACTGACGCAACAAACTGGGCTCTGCCCCAGCTTCACTCTCCTGCAGCCACAAGGAATTCTGTCCGTACGCAGCGTGCCAGCCGCTCGAGTCCGGGCCACATTCTGGCTTTAAATCTTCAGGTTTGCTCCGCGGTTGCGTGTGCCCAAAGCAACCGAGGGCTGGAACCCAAACAGCACAGCTGCAGGGCTTTACGTGAGCGACACGTGCAGCAGTGACATGCCGCAGACAGACGGTGACAGCCCCCTGTGCTGGAGCTCGCTGTGACTTTCAGGGCTGAGCAGCCAAGGTGAGGCGATGCTTGTGCCCTTCAGACCACAGGAGCGGGGCTCCCGCCTGCACCCAGCGCTGCCGGGGCTCCGGTGCTCAGCCCAGACCTCCCCACTTCATCCCACTCAGGACTGGGTTTCCCCAAGAAAGAGCTGGGGTTTGTGGGGGGTTTTATCCATCGCAAAACCACCTGCATCCGAGACCTCACGGAGCTTCAAGCCCATCTGTTCCACGCAGGCAGGCAGCACGTGGTACCGTGTAGCTCCAGGGACTTCTAATAGTAATTAACAATCTGTTCTGCTCAAATCTCGGTGGTGAGGACTCGGGGAAGCCGTTTGCTGGGCTCTGGAGCGAGGCACCCACGGGGACGGCTCCGACACAGCTGCAAACGCTCCCAGAGCAGCGAGGGGGCCGGCTGACACCTCCTGCTCCGGTTCATACATATAAAACCTTCATCTTCCCATCAAAGCTACTCCCGGGTTTACACTTACGGGAAAATCTCACGGAATACGTTGTGGGAAATAAAGATTTTAAAAGGCAATTTGAAAAGCAGTCCGGGAGGCCTCCAGGTACCGCTGCCGCCTGTTCTCCCTGCTGCGCAGGACTCGCTGTACCTGCAGCACAGGCTGGTTGTTCCAGCCCGGATTTGAACACACTTTCCATTTACAAGATGCATTATTTACCAGCTTGACATGCAGCTAATTTAAAAACAAGATTTATCAGCAAAAAAAGTAGCACTTGCTGTGGCGGCTTCCAATGAGTGCAGTAAAGTGCTTTGCTGGGCTCGTGCTGAGTCTGCAGATTCCCACCCCATCCATCACCCAAGGGCGGCCCTGGCCCCGTAGGCACTGGACTCGGTGCTTCTCGGCCCCTTCCAGCCCCAGGGGTCTCCACTCACCGGGACATGGCCCATGTTGGACTCATGATTCCAACAGCCAAACAAGGAGGCTCATGCCAAGGGAATGACCTTCCTGGCATCACAGCAAGTTCCGAGCCAGCAAAGAGCCCGGATCACACAATCAAACCCTCCTTGGGCAGAGGGGGGATGAGCCCAAGGGAACATCAGCCCGTCCTGCTCCAAAGCAGGGGAGCAGCTCGTAACGCACGGGAGCTGCAGCTGGGGCTCCCACGGGGAATTTGGGGGGCAGCGCGAGGTGGTCTCTGTGTGGTCACCTCGAGGAGACGCCAAGGAAAGGGATGAGCATTCGCCATGCTGTTACCTGACACGGGAGGGTGTTACAGGACGATACAGGCACAAATCCTGCACCCCAGCAGTACCCCGAACGATGCCGGAGGAGCCGCACGGGCGCCAAGGGATTTTTAGACAAGCCGTGGGAAGCGTCAGTCGCTGCGCAAAGGTGCGGCTGTTCACAGAGCCAGGTGTAACCGGAGCTCATCAGCACATCAATGCCCACCCTGGAAACGGGATATCGGCTCTCGCAGGACCAGTGTCCGCTCCCAACGCGTTCCCTTCCTGGCCGGTGTCCACCAACCCACTCCAGGGACCCGTCGGGCTGTTAATCAGCAGGGTGGGTGTCAGAGGATGGACCAGACTCTGTTCAGTGGTGCCCAACACCAGGGTGAGGGGCAACGGGCACAGACTGAAACACAGGAGGCTCCATCTGAACATGAGCAGAAACTTGTTTGCTGGGAGGTGCTGGAGCCTGGCCCAGGCTGCCCAGAGCGGGTGTGGAGTCTCCTTCTCTGAGACATTTGAACCCTCTGGACCCACCTGTGTGATCTGCTCTGGTGACCCCGCATGAGCAGGGCTGGGCTGGGGATCTGCAGAGCTCCTGCAACCCCAATCACAAACCTGAGCGTGGCCGGGACCTTTCGAACGCAGCAGCAGAGCCACGGACACAGGGGTGAAGGACACCTGTGCCTGGCTGAAGAAACAGCTGAGGGTCCCGTTGCCGCCTGACACCCCCGCGCCGCCGCTCCCGGACACGTGGCCCCGCACACGCTGCTCCTGGCACCGCTGCCCCTCCTCTGCAGCCGGAGCAGGAACAGCCTGTAAACAAAGATAAATATTTAATGTTCAAAAAGAGAGAGTTTGTGGTGACCCAGATTTCTTTCCCCCAGACACCCCACTGGGCCCATAGGGACTGAGTGGGGTAGGAACACAGCCACGGACACGTGTGACCCCCCCAGCGCTCAGAGCAGCCCCCAACCCACATAAGCCAGGACAGCACATTTCCCCGTCCTCTCGGGGCTCCCCTCTCAGGCAGCTCCACAGGAGCCATAGAATCATTTTGGTTGGAAAAGCCCCTCAAGATCATTGAGTCCAACCATTCCCCCACCCCTGGCACTGCCCCATGTCCTGAGAACCTCATCTCCATCTGTTCAACCCCAGGAGCACCCACCAGCACCGCAGCACCGGCAGGACCAAGGGTGCTGCTCTGCTGCTCCGCACGCCGCAGTCACGTCCTCCACAGGCAGCGCTGCCTTATCAATAATAAAAGGCAATTTCCCCAGACAGAGCCGGGAGATTACGCAGCCCTTTGCGCTCCTCATCTGCCGCTGACAGGATGGGAAGAACTTTAATAAGCCGCGATTTGACAGTAACGCAAAACAACAACAGCATTAAGGGAAGAATAATGGCAAAGGCAGCTGTCAAAAACCTCATGTTCTCTAACCAGGAGAAAGAAATCAAAGCTGTCAGGTCCCAAGAGAGGAGCGAAGGGCAGCGGGAAGGGAGGGCAGGCAGGTACCACGGGAGCTCAGCGCTGGGACGGGGAGGACACCGGAACCACCGTGGCACCAGCCCAGCGGAGACCCCGGTGTCACCGCAGCGGGGTCAGCAATGTCCCAGCTCCCGGGGAGGAGAAGCACCGCGAGCAGCAGGTGTGGGGACAGCAGGACACGGTGCTGTGTCCCCGGGCTGCACCGCGCACGGGGAGCAGTGACCGCAGCCCCACGGCCCCGGCTGGCTGCGGAGCGGGATGGAGACGGGCCAGCTGCTCCTGCGTCAGCCTCCCTGCAAACGGGCAGAGGACGTCTGATAGCGCTGAGAGATGGAGAAATGAAAGGGATCCAGAGCTGGGCTGCGGAAGGCTGGGGCCAGGAGCTCGCACAAGGATTTGGGCAGCACTGACCCCATGGGGACAGCACTGCTGACACTGGGGGAGAGGGGACACATCTCAGCAGCAGCACCTGGACCTTGGCGAGGCTACGAGAGCCGAACAGGACACAGCAACAACTCCAGAGCCCCCTCTCCCCCCAACCACAGCAGATGCACCACTGTTAATAACACCTGAGCTCAGCTCAAGCCAGTTTGACCTGCCCAGGTGAGGCTGGCAGCGCAATCTTCCCTTTAACGAGGTCATGGGATTTATGGACCCTCACACATCCCCCACGCGTAATTTGAGCCCGTGCTCAGTAATTCAAGTTTGCTCACAAAAGTTCGAATTCCATCAGTGCCGCTGCTGGGGAGGAGCCTGCCCAGCAGAGCCAGAGCTCCTGGATCCTCACGGGGGAGCCGAGCGGCATCGCCGCCGTCCATGGGGATGCTGGTGCAGTTCAGGGCAGGCGAGAGCTCGTTGAGAGTCTGTTGTACCTCGATACGTATAACAAATAAAAACAAAGATGAGAGAGACGCCTCAGTGAAGACCAGATCCCCTTTTGAATGTGGGCTGCGCTTTATGAACCACATTAGTACGAGAAACACAGCAGCACAACTCCGAGCCCCTGGATAAGGGCTGGATGTGGCCCTGCTGGCTGTTTTCATGCACTCTGCCAAGTGAAAGATTCCCAGCAACCAGCTTCTGTGGTACAAATCACAGCATCATTTTGCTTGGAAAAGCCTCTCGAGATCATTGGGTCCAAGTGTTCCCCCACCCCTGTCCCTGCCCCATGTCCTGAGAACCTCATGTCCGTCTGTCCAGCCCTCCAGGGATGGTGACTCCAGCACTGCCCTGGGCAGCCTGTTCCAATGCCCCACAGCCCTTTGGGGAAGAAATTGTTCCTAAATCCAACCTCAACCTCCCCTGGCGCAACTTGAGGCCGTTTCCTCTGCTCCTGGCGCTTGTTCCTGGGGAGCAGAGCCCGACCCCCCCTGGCTCCAAGCTCCTTTCAGGCAGTTCAGAGATCAGAAGGTCTCCCCTCAGCTCCTGTTCTCTGTGCACAAAACCATGCAAACCCCCTGGCCCCTCTGGAGCCAGGTCCCTGCAGAGGTGACTCTGCTCTGCAGGACAGACGGACACTCCTCTCTCGCAGGCTGGATGCTCCTGCTTCCTCCAGCTGCAGTTTAGCATAAGTCACCGCGGGGCCACGACACTCGTTACACAACCTGCTCATTAATATTGCAGCAGCTGGCAAGGTCGGGCGTTGGGCAGCCAGACTGGCCAGGCAGGTGCTGCGTTTTGGGAGCAGCGGAGGGAAAACCGCTCCATAAAATCACGGCTGCAGCCTGAACACGGCGAGGGAACCGCAGACCTCTGGTGCTGCTCCTGCAGGCAATGAGAACACAGGAGGAAAAACACCAAGTAGAAAAGCAACATCCCGCTCAGGACACCCAGAACCTCTCACCGTCAGATGAGCATCCCGAGGATGAACGGCCCTGACGGGCTCTCCAAAGCTGCTCCAGATCCAGCGGTGTCGGAGCATCCAAGGGTCTGGACCTGCCCCCCACCCTAAAGCCGGTCAATAAAAACCAGTGAAGGGTTGGATAATGTGTGCGCCTGGAAAGACAAACAAACAGGGCTTAATGAAACCTTAATTTTAAAAATATGGTTTTTAATTTAAATGCAAATTGGGCGCTGTGTTATCTGCAGGTCACTTGCACTGACACACTGCTTAATTAGCAGGGATGGGACTCAGGAAGCGAAGGCAGTTAATGGCTGGTCCTTTCCTGGGCGTTTGTTTTAAGTTAATTAACATTTTTCGGAAAGGGATCCATCCTGCCCTGCAGAACGGCTCCTCTGTGCTCAGCCAGCCCTTTCCCAAGCCAAGCGCGCTGCCAGGGACGCTCTCAGCAGGCTATTAGCTATTAATCGAGTAGGGCACATTTATTTCTGCATCCTGAAATCCCCTTTGGCGAGTCACAAATCACAGCCCCACCGTTCGATAGATGCGCCTGCAACATCCAGCGTCAGGCAAAAAGGTATCAACAATAAATCTGAGCGAGGACGTGGGAGATTTTTCTAACCGCCGGGGTGAATTACATATATAAGTCTTCAGAAGAGACATTAAACCTAATGTGAAATTGAACCTTCAAAGTGATGAGCGGAGCAGTTATCCCCGGTGTTACACACAAGTTATGCGCAAGAGGATCTCATTTAGGGAAAATCTGCCTTTGCCAAGAGAGATGAGCTGGAATCCAGAGCCGCGATCTGTGCGTCAGAGCTCCGGGGATGGAGCTTTAACCCTTCCCTGGGTCCAGCTCTGCCTTGTGCCGCTGTTACCCAGCGCACGTGGACCCTGGGCACGGAGCAGGACCCAAAACGCTGCTGGTGCTGAACCGCATCTGGGAGATGTGAAGGGTGGGACATGCAGGAGGTGGGAATGGGGGGACAGTGCCAGCCCGATGGCCGCAGCGCTGCCCGCATGCACCAAACAGGAGCAGCACCAGGATCCTGCTCTGGGACAGGAAGGTTCTTCCACCCTGTTTAGAGGGTGGGAGAGTTGGGGTGTTCAGCTCCAGGGAGACCTTATTGCGGCCTTTCTGTACTTAAAATGGGCTGAGAAGAAAGATGGGGACAGACTTTTGAGTAGGGGCTGTTGCGATAACACAAGGAGTGATGGTTTGAAACTAAAGGAGGGAGATTCAGGCTGGACATGAGGAAGGAATTGTTGGCCCTGAGGGTGGTGAGAGCCTGGCCCAGGTTCCCGGAGAGGTGGTGGATGAACCATCCCTGGAGACATCCCAGGCCAGGCTGGACGGGGCTCTGAGCAACCTGAGCTGGTGAAGATGTCCCTGCTCATGGCAGGGGTGGGACGGGTGAGTTGTGAAGATCCCTCCAACCCAAACCATCTGTGATTCTACGGTTCCCCTCTGCGGGATGAAGCAGCTGTCACCTCACAAGATAAACCCTGATTGAAACATTATCAGCACAAAGTGGCCGCAGAGCAGGATGGACCCCGCAGCAGCGGCGGGTCCCCAGCACACGGCCGAGCGCAGCAGCCGCCAGGGCCTGTCAATAACCGCTCACAGTTTAATCAGCGTATGTCCCTCCAGAGAGCAAATCGATCGCATCTCATTGGGAGAAAATGAGATAAACAGCAGCCCTAATAGCGCTCCATTTCCCTGCAAATAGGAACTCCAGTGCGGGCCGGCTGCCCAGGCACAGCAAGAAAAGGCCCTTGGTTAAGGACACGCTCCCAGGTTGTCCCTTCTCTACCCTTTTTCTGTGTTTCATCCCATTTCCCATCCTGATGGGATGAGAATGGGCGGTGGGAGCCCAAGGTCCGGCTCTCAGGGGCTGTTCCCCTCCTCTCCCAGTACCTGGTGGGTACCAGCTCCCCCTCCGCATCCCCATCACGCAGGAGGACACACAACAGGACCCGACCACCACCTCTGCTCACCTGGGGACCCGCAGACAAGAGTCACAGTGTGTTCAGGTGCTCAGCGCTGCCCGTCCCTGCCCGGGGGACCTGGCGATCCCTCGTCACCGACGTCTGGCTGTGGGTGAGGTGACCCAGCACCCTCCGCTGCTTTTCCATCAGCTACTTCAGCGCAAAAGCCATAAAAATTAGGATTTAGTTTATTTAGTCCCTATAGTGTCTGCCCACAATAGTTTCATTCTGAAAAAGGGTCCTGTGTCTCTTCAGTTTCCTATGGAGTTCGGGGAGGGCTCAGCACGGCTGCCCAGGCACCGGAGCCCAAGCCCCACCAAGGCTGGGCCTCCCACAGACCCAGGGACCCTCATCTCTTCCCATCTCCGCTGTTTCCTTATTCCCTTGCTAAGCACATACCCTGAAGGACTCGAAACGCCAGGCTCGATTTGGCAGGAGGGAAGGTGGTTTAATGAAGTATCCAGTATCTCAAACCACCGAAGGATTAAAGCAAGGCATGGATAGGAACTTCTGTGAAAACTCAGTCATTAGTGAAGCCCGAGGGTAGATGCAATTGTTTTCTGTTTTTTCCTCCCTTTGATGACCCAGTTTTTTAATCTCATCAGCACCAGGCTTCAGTGTTAATTTTTAAATATGCTTGGGTAACTGAGAACATTAACTATTCATGATCTTATCTTCAATAGCTGCTGGTTCTCTGACACCATGCCAGGGTTGAGCTGCACATAACGAACCAGGGAGAGCTGACCTTACCAGGGAAGGCGAGAGCTGGTTTTTCCTGTGCGTCTTGTTGAAACCATCCCAGGACGGCGTGGGGTTTCACCACCCTCGTGCTCCTGGGTAAATCAAGGCTTGTGGGGCAGGCTCATCTCATCGAGGCCAACCCCCTGCGATTGTGGTGGCTTGAGAATATGTAAGAACACACACAAAAAAGGTGGGAGTTGGGGATGCTGTGGACACTCCAAGTGCCTTTTTTCCCCTGGGAAAACGCACCAGTCTGTAGGTACGAGGAGCATCCCGAGCTGGCTGGAGGTGTGTCCGTCCAGCCAGGTACAGCCTGGTACCAGCACTGGAGGAATCTCTGGTTATCAGGCACACGAGCTGATAAATAGAGAGGCCAGAAGCCTGCACGCAGAGAAAGGACAGCCCTTCCGCTCTTGCTACGAGGGCAGAAAACAGAAGCAATGCCATCTGCTTACAGCCTGGCTTCTGCTTTTTGGATGTTTCAGCAAAGGTCCTATGGACAGGGAGGCAACACAGGCCACAAGGAATTGGGCAGTGCTGCCAAACACATCGCCTCTTGCTGCAAAAATGTGGGCAGGGACCCATGGTGAGGCTGCCAGCGGCTGCCCAGCCGTTCCTCCAGTGCTCAGGAACCACGTTGTGCTCACCATCAGCAAGAACAGAGGACGAGGCGGCTACAGAAGCTCGGGTTAACTCGGGAAAAGCAACACGGCGCCGAGAGCTGTGAGCAGGTAAAACGGTGAGGCGAACAACACAGAGCACAGGAGAGCAAAGGTGATCAATTATCAGAGCACAAACCAGCACGAGAATACAGTGATAAAACAGAGTAAGTTATTCAAAGGGATAAAACACGCTTTTAGGAACAGAGACACAGTGACACACTCTCACCAACTCACCTGTGCTGAGTCTGTTGCCAGGAAGAAAAGATCCCTTTGGTACTTGAGAGGATGCGAGTGGCAGGAGAGCGCTGGGAGCAGAGCGATGTGCCAGTCTTCCAGCCCCAAGTCACCAGCTCTGGGGAAGATGTACCCCACGTTTCCAGAAATGGGTGTTTCCTACTGGAAAACTGAAATGAATCACAAAATTAGAGCAGGGATGAGGCTGGGAGGCAGCTCTGGAGGACACCGCGTCCAATGCTCTGCTCAGGCAGGGGCACCTGAACCAGTTGCCCAGGAACGTGGTGACAGAAAACTTCACCGTACTTTTTTCCCTATGAAAATCACGTATCATAGAAGAAAAAATGAATTATTTAATCTGCATGCTAACAAAATTACACAAGATGCTCAATGTAGATAGCATTTTATTGAATGAAGGTATATTACAATACACAAATATATTACACATGCTATACAAAATATACATTCGTATGTGAAAAAAATATAAATAGACACCAGGACATAGCAACAGGGAACATGAGCAGCTTTGCTTATGAACCTCTGGAGTTCCTGTACTGCGAGTACTTTGGCATTGATTGAAGAAACGGTTTGCGTTGCTGAGAACAGAAGGGCTGCTCTGTCCTACCTGCACCCCTGGAGGGAAGGGGAGAGCAGAGACCCCATTTGTCTGCCAGTCTGCCTTGGAATTTTTGGCATGGCAAGGTGTTCACCCACTCACAGGCTTCACCTATTTACAACCAGCTTGAAAAATACGACTGCTCATGGAAGGATGCAAGTGTCCTAATTCGTAACGGCAGCTCTACAGGGCAATATCTCCCAGAAACAAACGCAGCTTTAGCTCTTCAATGGGTTCAAGAGCAAGCGGTTCAGTTTGTTCTGGTGCAGACGGTGTTACTTTTAAAGCCCTGGTCCTGGCACATCTCACCTACCTATGGGGAATTGAATCTCATCAAGGAGTTGTGCCCAAAGTACACCTGAGGTCTGGACAAAGCTGTACTGGGACAGAGCCCTGTGAGCTCAACTCCACAGGAGAGAGGGACAAAGGAAAATGTCACCAGCGTTTGCCAAATGGAGATGGGAGGTGGAGCAGCAGCATCTTCCTGCTCTGCACGTGCCAAGCAGCACTCGGCCGCAGCAGCCTGGGTGAATATTGGGAAACAAGGATGAGATTTGGCTGCTGTAGTTTCGTGTCTTGACCTTTCTCATCTGGATTTAAACTGACAGGACCAGGTTCCTGCAACAGAGAGAACTTTGGATTGAAAATAAGCACCATGTCTTAAATAAGCCTGGAGGACATAAAACCAGAAAGGAATAAGCTTGAGGTTCTTCTTTTAGAATGTCTGTTGTTAAAACATTTCAGAGCCCAAAGAGAGTTTAACACACCTGTGTCCCTCTCTGCTTTGTCCAGGGACAACTGGATCCTCTCCCTACTAAAGCTGCTGGCTACCAAAGCAACCACAGTAGCTTTGAGAGCACAGTAAGAGCCCTTGATAATATCTGCTCATTTGCACAGATCTGCCTATTGTTCATGCCCAAAGAGCTATAGGAAAATCATCATTATTCCCACCACTTCCTCACTCATTTACTCAATCCATAGTGTCCAAAGTTTCAGCTGTGATTCCGCATGACTGCATCTGATACTCCAGGCACACACCCTTCTGTCTAGGAACGGCTCGACTGGAGCTCTCACATACCTCCCTTGGGCTGGTCCAAAAAGGTCTGTCTGTCTTTATAAAGATAACACCACGCAGCTGTTTTTGTTTTACTGCACATCCTACAGCTTGGAAAAAAATGCAACAATGACGAGTAAGAAAGCCCCTTGCTCTTTGGCGTGAGTATTCGGCATAACGTCAGAACACATTGGCGCTGAGCACAACGTACTGGCTAAAAACCCATTGCTGACGGGTCTTCAGCCCCTTCTACACAAAGGTGCATCTTCCCAGAAGAAAGATCTTTGCAGGAAGTCTTAGAATGCTCTTCCTTCCAATTCTGCCAGGCACATTCCACTAACGAAGTTTGTGCTTCCTCTGTCTCAGCAAACACTGGATTTTCAATATTGAGTGGCTCCCTGCTCATTGTTTCATTCCTCACCTATCAAATATTTAAACATTTTGGCCACGCTGAGGCCTAGGGAGCTATCAGAGACTTCGATAGGGTAACAATTCTGCTCCATATTTTACGACAGAAAGGAACACAAGTGTTTTAAACTACCTATGCTGTGCAGAGGAAACAACATCCACGGAGCATTTATCAAATGATCTCCTGATTTACCTGACGCTTCTCATCACAACATTCTCTATAAAAATTCACTTAACTCGCAGCTGGGAGAAATACACAGACACCTCTCTGCAACATACACGATACAAAGGCTTTTTTAAAGATGAAAGCTCAGATAAGCTTCTGAAACAAAGCACTCAGAACTCCCATCTTGCAGCTATGTTACCAGATGAGCAGAAGGAAATATTTTGTGTACTATTCTTTTTGTTTGCTATTTACAAGAAGCTCTGGGAAGCTGGATACCCCAGCCTGGAACATGGGTTAATGTGGGTTTGTTGGGCTTTATGCTCCTCTGGGCAAAATGGGAATTAAATCGAGAGATTGAAGGACTCTCTCAACACAGATCAAACCGGGAATCCTGCTCACGCCATGGAATGGATCAGCCTGCAGTCAGGTCGGCCGGGCTTAACGCACACAGAGTTGTATGGAACAACAAAATGCATCAATATCACAGTTTCACCACGTACCTAGAGTAAATTCACTTCTTTCCAACCCAAAAGACAGCTCCATCCTCTCAGAAACAAGCGTTCGGTCCCACCAAACAACCGGCTTAAAAACATATGGCTTGATCCGCAGCTGTCGAGGCTAACAGTATGATACATACTTTGGTATAACAAAAAATATATTTACATTACAGCCAACACATTTATATGCTTAGTGTATACAAAATATTTATAAATGCAAATGTATTTACAACTAGAGTCCATTATTCATAGGAGAAAAGAAGCCCCAGAGTTAGACTGGTAACAGACGCCCGCAAACGATCTAAGAACAACAAGCTGGCCAAGAGTTTTACGCTTACAATTACTGGGGAATTCCATGAGGAGGCCCTGAACACGAGCAGACAACGCGGGGCGAAACAGCTATGCGTTCTGGAGAGGTTTTCAAAGCATGCACCCACACAAAGGCTGCTTCCAACACCAGAAAAATCCACCTTTTAATGCTATTCTTGGGGATATATCATCCATGTGTTCTGTTGCACATTCCCATGTTCCAACACACAGAAATCCAAGGAAAAAGGGCACGTGGCGCCTCCTCCTACGGAGTCTGACCCTGTTTGGTCAGCCTGGGATTGCAGACACACGCACACAAGCATCTTTGGCCTTGGGGTTAGTCCTGAGGTAGTAAATACAAAAAGTCGCTTGATGTGGATTTGCTTTCAAGGCTTCGTGTTAGAGTCTTACGTGGTTTCGCTGTAGTCATGAATGTTCCGTGTCCTATTAAAATCAAAGTTATGGTCACGTAACCTGTGGCAAGGCCGGGGTGAAGCGGCTTGTTCGCGGTCGCTGTCCGTAACGCCCTCGTTGCGCAGGGGCCGCGGGGTCTCACGGGCTGGCTGCTGATGCACAAAGTGGGAGTGAGAGCACGCCAGGTCTTTGCTGACTCCCCATAAAGGGAGCTGGAAAGGCTCTGAGGAAGAAAGATTAGAAAATGAATAGGAGCGACTCCACGATAGACACACCGGACAGAGCCGAGTTGTGCGACTCGGTAACAGCAGTTTTTACGAGGTCATTTGCTCCGTTTTTGAGAGCGTATTTTACTGGATTCCTGTTTCAGCGATTTGTTACAGCAACCAGAAAAAACGCCTCCATTTTCAGTGTGAATTTATAAAAAGTCAACATAAACCCAACCAATTTACTGAAAAAAAAATCCTCGAGTTCTGTGAAACTCAGGCCAGCTCAAACAGAAGGGCTACTTCAATTTCCTCCGTGCAGCTTCAGCTCTTGGCTAATAAATGTCCTTGAACACATGCAAAGGATCACATTCCACAAGCTTTAAGCAATGAACCGCAGATTAAGAAATACCATCTTTTGAACATCACCCTCTTCAACTCTTGGGTACTGGATGCAAACTGTGGTTAAAGGCAGACGAGTTACTCCACAAACAGCGGTCACTCGAAGAATTAGCTGTGCCAAAAGCCAAGGGCAGCACACGGAAGGCCAGAAGTAACAGGGAATACAAAGCAACAAAAGGGAAAAGGCGACACTCACCATTAATCTGCTGGGAGGAGATTTTCTTCTCGCTTATTTTGTCATGGTTGGTAAGGAAGACAGACATGTCTCTGTCTGCCAGGAGGTTATCCAGAGCATTGGTTTCATGCTGGGTGCGTGCTGGGTATGCTTCCTTGGGCATCTGCACCATGAAATTAGGGAGTGTTGGATCCAGAGGGTCCTCTTCCGTGATGTAGGCATAGGGACAGTACTCTCGCGTCCTGGAGTAGATGTTCGCGTTGTCGTAACAGTCTGAGCAGATCACTAACGGCGCTGCGGCACCTGCCAAACACAGCGGGAAAAGAGAACACCGAAAAAGAGGATCCTAATTCAGACTCTAGTGCAGTGAGACCACAGACGAGAGCAAACAGGGAACGGGAGAGGTGGGAAGAACTGAAAGATCACTTCCGAAAGCCAGCCTAGATAAGGACTGGATGGCTCCTCAGCATTTAGATGGTAAAGATAGCATCTCTATGGACTCAATGACACAAATATCCTGAAAAGCTTTAGTTATGACTGCAGGAAGCAGACTATACATCTGACAGAGGCAGCAATTTTACGCTAACGACAAAAGGTAGAGTAAGGTCTTCCAAGCTAACTTCATTTCCACCTCTAGTACCTGGGCTCTTGAGATGCCAAAGAAAAATCTACCTTGACATTTAACCCAGTTAATTCCCTAATGACATCCCCATCGTGCTAAACTGAGCACAAACCCTGAAGCCAAGAGCCTCTGGAGGGAACTGCGCTGCTCTGGCACCTAAAGGACAGCAGTCACGACATCCCCATGCAAAGGCACTCATAGCATATGAGAGCCCACACATTTGCTGGACAAAAGGTTAAACGATGCACATGGAATGCAGAAGCCTCAATAGCAGAATATAAACCCACTAGAAGAAAAGCCGGAGAGGAGATGCCTCAAATGAAGAACGATCGATGGAAATTTTACGATCAACCTCAATTTTTCCTCTAGAAAAAGCCACTTTTGATGTCACTCTGCAGAACTACCCTGCTTTGCACAATATTGCTGCCAGCTGTGAGGACTGAACAGTGCACTGGCATGTGCTGAAACAGCAGGAACACACGTGAGGGCTTTACTTACCATCTGCACCTTTATGCACGTAGCTGCTGGCAGGAGGCATGAGCTGCTGGTGGCTCCCGGCCTCCGAGTTACTGTAGCCTTCCTGCGGCTCCGACAGCGTTCCCTGCGAGGAGAGGTAGCTGGGGATGTCCGCAGGTAGGTTCATCTCCTCTGCAAGGCACAATTAACAGCTAAGCGTGAAGATTTCAAGGTAATTACCAACACTATTACTCACATTAACGTCATCCAGAATTTCCACTCATATATGTTTAGCTTTTTTTCTGCCTCAGTGATTATAAATCCGTACAGCTAGCTCCAAACTAACAGGGCCAGGAGGGGAATTTACCCACATTATTCCAGGTCCTGGAAACATTTCTAAGTTTTTTCGAACATGTTTCCAACCTTTACAGTTTTCCCTCAAGGCAGAACACATCTGGTGTATAAGGAATAAAATTAACACACTTTTGATACTTAATAAACCCTCTAGAATGAAGGAATTTGAGCAAATCCCTGAGGGTATTTTAGAAAGAAATCTTCAGTTCTTCAATTCTATCCATCTGTAAGAAATCCAGAAATTTCACCACCGCTCAACAAGCGTTTGGGATCAAAACCGGCACTGAACACGGCTGCTTTTGCGCTTTACCTGTGTTAGTGATGCTGTAATCTTCACTCTTCCTCCGCATGTGGTAGATGACGATAACCCACACCAGGGAGGTTCCCACAACGCAGCACACCACGACAATAATCACAATTCCCACCGTCGTCCAGCCGTCCTCCTCGTGGACAATGCCGCCCTGGGAAGAGTCACAATTCGGGGAAGCCAGGACGTTTAGGTAAATATGGCCACGCTCGGTGCCCAGCGTGTTGGACATGATGCACGTGTACTTCCCAGCATCTTCTAGGCCGGCGTCCACGATGATAAGGAGTTGATTTGCGGCAGCAAAAAAATGCCGTTCTGTGACGGTCAGAGGGCCGTCGTCTTTGGTCCAGTTGAGGCGAGGGGCAGGGCTGCCGCCCGCGATGCACTGCAGGACGGCGGTTTCACCGCGCGTTACCGTTCTGTCCTCCAGGGGCCGAACGAAGGAAGGAGTTTCTGTGACAGCAGAGGAAAAAATGACTCAAAGTTGTAAGATAACTTTATTGTGCAACACTGTTGTGCACCCCATGATACTTATAAAATACCCCCAGGTATTTAAATATCTGTTCTTACAACCTGAATGTAAAGCTGAGCAATGAAACACATGATTCAGGAAATAATGAGTTCAGCTCTTCCATGGATCACTGCAGCAAATACAGCAAACATCCCCAGAATTACACCAGCCAGTCTGCTGCTTTATGTATTCCAATTCTAAATTGGCATATGATCATAATGTTAAGTCAGTGTCTTCAATAAATACTGCACTCCAGAGGGAACTGCCCGCCCATTATTACATTACGTGCAACTGAATTTGTTCTAAGACAATACAAATTATTTATCTAGTTTATACCGCTGGATTGATATATGTCTCAGTTCTGTTCTGCAAAGATCATACTAACTTCACCAGTCAGCACCGTAGCTTGGCTTTTAAAGCTTTGCTGTTCAGGAATGTCTGCATTGAAATGCCCCAAAACCACACAACGCAGTTAGAGATGCTGCACCAGAGGCAGCATCCTTAAACATAATGTTTGGAGGAGAGAAGGTGGGGCAGCCATGGGGAAAATAAAGTCCTCTCTCATTCCTTATTGCAAAATACCGTCTGCAGATAGAGGAAAATTATGTTCTTTGTATTTTAACTTCATTCTTTAGCACTTTACTCACAGTAAGCTACGCCACCGCTGCAGAAGTGAAGTGACCCACACGCAAGCACAGATGAACCCACCGCTTACCCAACACGGTCAGCGTGGCGTTCGCTGACAAACCACCCGCGATGTTTTGCGCCATGCAGCTATAGATTCCCATGTCTTCAATTTTCACGTTTGCAATGAAGAAGACGTCGTCCTCGGGCATGACGTGCATCCTCCTCTCTCGCGCCGCAGGGAAGTCTGTGCCGCCGTCCTTCTGCCAGGAGATCTGCGGCGGGGGGTGACCCTCTGCAGCGCACTCCAGCCGGGCCATGGCCCCGGTGCGGATGGTGAGATCCATGGGGGTTTTCAGGAAAGAAGGTAATTCTGGATCAAAGGAGACGTAGGTTCAGTATTTTCAATACCAGGGAAAAAAGCGACAAAAGCTCCACAGCACAGAGAATGTCTGAAAACACACAAATCTGAAAGACACCCGTAGCTCTCCCTAAGAGAGAGGTGGATTCTGCTGAAGTTTTCTGCAGTCATTTCTAATAAGCCTGTCCTCCAAATTTAAATACGCCATCTAGAATGCTCATTTAAGATAATCTGAGGGACACTTCTCATGGAGAAAAAGCAGTAAAAAAAAGGTTTAGCCTTCTTTGTAAGCCCTTCATCAGACTTTTCCTTCCCTGGTTATGGCAAAGGTGAATTTCCATCTCATCAGTCCAAGTCTGCATTACCTGTCCCAGATAAGCAAAGCAACACAGGCACCTCTGTTCTCAGACACAATGGGGATCAGTGCTCCATTGACTGATGTGAACGTCGTCTTCTTACCTCCCTTCCCTCCAACCAAAATCAATAGAATCATTATGGCTAAAACTAATTGATATTTCAGAGCTTGTTTCGAGTCTCACCACTTGTTTTTAGCTGAATCTTCCCTGGCTTTACGAACACATGGGAAAAGTGCTTAGTTCTGAAGAGACAGCAGAGGGAGCTTTTAGTTTAAAAGATCCTACCTCCACTTAACTATATGAACAACTAATTGTGTTATAATGAAGGCATGGGATGTATCTGCTCTTTTCAAAAGTGAACAGAAGGCTTTTCACCCACAGAAATTAAAAAAAAAAAAAATCACTTCTTTCCTCCTATATAAAAAGATGTTGGATACCTCTAAATACCACTGAGACAGCCTTGCAAGACTATTTTGGGTCAGCTCTATTGAAAAACAGACTTGTAGCTGTTTAAATAGAGCTTTAGGGTAAAAGTGTTTCTCCTTTGTTACCACGATTGCTTACCATTGACAGTCAGCTTGGCTTTGTTGGAATAATTGGAGCCGAAGTGATTGGTGACGATGCACTGATACTTTCCTTCATCGGTGAAGTTCACATTGAAGAGGTGCAGGACAGTGGTATACTCGACCATCTCGCCACTTTGTTGCTGGTATCTGGCAAAATTCTCGACCTCGGCGTCGTACAACACTTCGCTGTCCTTACGCCAGGCGGTGGACATGGGCGAATCGCTGCTGCTCACAGCGCTGCACCTCAGGGTCACGTTCATGCCTCGCAGGGCAACCGTGGTCTCAGGATGCACTCTGATCTGCGGCTTAGGGAAATTATCTGAAAAGAAAAGCACCAAGGTTAGTTATTTTCCTCTTCAACTTGCAATTAATACTACTCAAAAGACAACATAAGCAGAGAGCTTTGGGAACACGTGTCCTTCTTGAGGTGCACATATTCAGCTGTTTCCAGTTGGAAACCAAGCTGTGAAAGAGGATTAAAACCACCCATAGGCACACAGTAAGCACTGCAAACACTCAGTGTAGAAGTGTGGTCCTGAGCAGTGCTCTGTATTTCGTACAACTGTCTGGAACTTGCTATATTTAGTCCACACACAAAAGCCGTGCTCAGCTGAAGAGCCAGCCTATTTTACAAAGGACTGAGACTTATTCTCAAATAGTTTAGATATCTTTAGGAGCCTTTAAGTTTTACGAATACAAAGCATAGCAAGCTGGCAGTTCACTCTATCTCATCCCACTTGATGAGAGTTATTTCAATACCTATTATTTCAGCAAAGACATTCTCAGAGGCACACACAGCGCTCAGTGTCAGGCACCACGGTGGTGATATTAGAATGGAGAAGCAGGTGCTTGCACCCACATGATGATTATTGTAGCCTTTACCACCACGTGAAAGAATTGCGTACGCACGAGTAACACTTATCAGATTGCTCACCCACAAAATGAAACTACAGGCTACTTCCAAGCCTGCCACAGACTTCACACATGACTCTGGGCAAAGAGCCTCTCAGTTTTCCATCTCACAGTTACAAAAATAAACAGGCTTAAGTCTGCAACTGTGGTGGCAGAACCAGATAAACATTATGGAGCATCAGAAAATGCAGCAGAGTATTAATTACTCTGGTCTTGCTGGTATGGATAAGAATCAATAAGGATGTGTCAAACAGCCTTTACAAAGTTAAAGGGACAATGGAAGCATCATCAGTTTTTAACAGGAACCTAAATAAAAAACAATGTACTCTCACAGAATGATTCCCTCAGGTTAGCAAAAAGAAACAGAATTTAATCCCGAGCTCCAAAGCAGACCCAGTGATGTAGAAAGGCCCACACGTGCATCACAGCCAAGACCACCAGCGCCATTCCAGAGAGGTGCCTGCACAGGTTTGTGTCCCCGTGTTATTACACCAAAAGTCCTTAACAATACCAACCACAGACGAAGTCGTCGGGGTCCACGCTGAGCAGGCTGTGTCCTGCCAGCCACTCGGGGTGGGCACAGCTGACGTTGAGGGTCTGCAGGCGGCTGTCGCTGAGCCACTGCGGCAGCCACTTCAGCTGGCAGTCACACAGCAAGCTGCTGGTGTTCAAGATGCTGCAGGCACAAGGCAAAAAAAAGCAAAGTTTCCCATTTCACATTCCCACGCGTGATTTCACGCAACAACTTGAAGTGTGTATGTTCAGAAATGGCCAAGATTTACAGCATTCTTCTACGCCTCCAGGTATTTACTATAAAATGCTAGCTATATATGCTACAGACAACCCAGAAAAACTTTCCCTCTATGTCAGCATTAAAACCTTAAATCTTTTTTGTTTCTGAAGAAAACGACCTTGGACTTTTGACTTGTAAAAAAAAAAATTGAGCTTGTAATTACAATCATCCCATCCCTCTTTAAAGTAACTAAAAGGAACATAACACTGCAGAGCAGCTCTATGTCTCAAACCAAACGTGCTTGCCTTTATGAAATTAGTGTAAGCCTCAAGATTCATTTTCATGCCAGCTAATGAATATTTGAGAATGAAAGCGATTTGTTTCATACAGGTATCTATTGCAGATTGTTTTCTCCGCTCCACAGAAAAACTGTGATCAGGAAACAACGATGGGTCACTTTACCCCCACCATCTGCTTTCAGAGTTTCCTAAATATTATGTGTGGGTATGACTGACTGGAGAAAACCCAGCATGTTAACAAGAAGTGATCTGCCACCACATAAACCCGGCAGTGGAAAAGGCACACAAGGAAACCAGAACTCCAGCGCATTGTTTGCTGTACATACCAACAACTCCTCTCTTTGAAGATACGTTAGACAAGGCGACAAAAGCCTTTAACACCTAAAATGTGTCTCCTCAAACTGGCACATCTTGTGGACTAACAGTCCATCTGGATGAGATTAACTAATGGAATAACAGTTTTAAAACAGATTACACAATATTCAGGGACTTTAACTCGGAGATGACTGACTTACAGTAGGATTAGTCTTGGGTGTGAAGGTCACTTCACATTATACTTTAAATGTCTGAAGATCACAAGAGGCTCCAGCAGCTTAAGCATCTGCTGAGTAAGTCAAAGTTCTCATCTAGCTGTGAATTTTGAAGTCTTTTCCTAGTCCCCAAAAATGGAAGACAAAATGTAGCATTTGCGACGTCCCCTGACAGATTCCTGACGAATTATTTCTTTTGCTCACTGTCTACACACCAGCATGTGCCAAGTTTGCTACAAAACCCATAAGATATGATAAACTTCATGGCTCAGCACTGCAAGAAAACGTATTTTCAAGCAGTTGCAACCAAGGAAACAGAGGTGCAGATTACATCAAATCTTAAATCCAAGTATACTACTAACAACTTTGAGTTGACAACTTATCAGTATTGCTTTAAATATTTTATAATGAAAACAGACACACTTCAGTCAACTTCAGCCAATCCTATGGTGGCCAAAGGATTCTTTACATGGTAGGACTCGTAAAGAACCTATAAAAACTGTCATGAACTTACAGCTCCTTCAGGTGAGTCTGGGCAAAAAAAGCATTTTCTTGGATTGACATTACTGCGTTGTTGCTCAAATCTCTGTAAGTTAAGCAAAGAAAACAATAATGGGTAAGTATGATTTCATATGCTACCTTCAGTTAAATTCTTGAGAATTTGAGAGAGAATACAGGACTGAAGTAGACAAATAACTAAAAGCTCTACAAGGCAAAGTACTTACAGGTGTTCAAGTCCTTCAAGACCGGAGAATGCTTTTTTGGTAATTGACTTAATCTGGTTTCCCTGCAAGATTCTGAAAGACAAAACCCCCAAACCCAGAAACCAGCTTGAATGTCAATATGAGTTCAAAAATAAGATCCAAAAGAAATTCCCTGTGATGTTTAACTAAGCCTTTTTCTAATTGTAGCTGAGCTAAAAGATCAAATACTGTTTCCAGAGCTTAAAAACTCAACTCAATTTTACTAAGAAGAGTTTCTTTTCCATTCTTACTCATAGATCTGGGTTAGAGACGTGTCAGCAGATAATTTAAGCCAGTAGAATGAAACAGGGTTAAGTACAACTTGGGAGCAGAGCAATAACTTCCTAACACCAATCTGCTGCAAACACACCCTCACGCCAAGCTACTTGTTAAAAGCCAAGTCTGTAGCTCCACAGGATGGAGCTTCTTATAAAGCACATGGCACTGGATGGAAAGTGCATAGTCTAAGTACCAAAAAGCTGATAATTCAACAGCGTTTCATGGTTGCTCCAAAATACTTTGTGGTTTGCTGGTTGGTTGGTTTTGATAAGCAACAACTTTTACCCGCACTAAAGCAGCACAAAAAGTTACAATCGTCACACAGTGGGACTGGGCTATTCAATAATAAACGCAGCCAAATACTTATGCTTCATTTCTTCAAACTGGTCTGCACGGTGATCCAGTGCTACGCAGACTCAAACACTCCTAAACATGGAACCCAAGCCTATACCAAGAGGTTGCAGCACAAGTGGAGATACAATGAACACAGCTGCCAGCTGGAAAGGCTTTCTGCCTTGTGTCATTGATTTACAGTTACTTAATATTTTGCACTCTGGGAAGAACTGTCATTGCAATGGTTTGTAATACGTACAGTTTATCCAGCCTGCTGAGTCCCACAAACGCTTCATTTGCGTCTTCTATGGCCCAGGAGATCTCGTTGTTCCGCAAATCCCTGCAGGAGAGGAGATTTCTTATAAAGAAGATGTATAACATCATCGTGACCCTGCTAGCGGAGCGCTGGGGAAGAGACCCGTCTGTGGGACCTGCTGGGGTGTGTGGCACAGCGTCACTCGGAAAGGCTCAAACCTTTTACACCACTAAGCTTGTCAGGAGGTGAATTTTTCAGGGAAAACACAACTTGTTCAAGATCAATGCTACAGACAGAACCACAAACAAATTCTGCAGTGCAACTTCTTGATGTGGTATGGAAGGGAAGACCCAGCCTGACGAGCACTTCTCATGTGATGGATTATTTACCAGAAGCTGGGAGAGGCTCCCAAAGCAAGTTGGTTCTCGTCAGTGAATTAAACCATAGAGTAGCAGCATTAATCTTCCTGAGTAACAGGCTTATAACAGCATTAGCATATTAAGAGATTACACACAGGTTATAGCATAAGGTTGCCAGGTACAAAGCAGTAGATTTTCAGAATGAAGTTGATATTCTGCTCACAGATCTTGTTACCAGCTAATGGGATTTCTGTTTGACCTCTGCACAGCACATCGGCCCCTCACGCAGAGGAGCAGTCTCAACAGCAAAAGCAACACAGCAATATGGTTTGCAGGGGATTAAATGCTTTTTAGCAAAAAGGTGAAATTAATTCAGTTGCATTTTTAGCCTGAATGGAATGGACTGAGCCAGGAGTTTGTGTCAAAACCACAGGTTTTGTCTGTTTTGATACCACATTGCACAGAAGTCCCTGCAGACCAGAGAGTGTTTAAAGGAAGATACAACAATGAAAAAGGGTTTCTACTGCATTTTACCAGGTATTATATGCATTAGCTTGATGAAGCTTCCAAATAAGTCAACTGCCACAGGAAGTAGACTACACATTTTCTTATTTCTCTTCCTTTAAAATATGGAAGTCTTGTTCTCAACATCATACAGCAGCCATTGCCACAATTCATATTCACACTTTAAAGTTTAGGACAAAGAGAAAAGGTCTTAACAAATATGGCCTTGACACTTGGTCATAATAAGTATTTTCCTCTTTGAAAATTAAGGTACTGGACACAGATGTGATCTAAAGAGAAGAATGACTAGATGAATAATATACCATTTTTTTCCAAGTTGCTAATTCTTGTGATTTGAGACTTGTTTCTAGAATCATCTCCAGGTCTGCTGCAGGATTTTAGATTGCGAATGCTGGAGTGGTACCAACACCAAGCTACTCACAGTATTATGAAGTAAATAATGCAATCAGATGTAAAACTTCAAAACTTCACTGCTATTCTTAGACACACCTTTAATCCTACCTTGCAGTTAATATACAGTTTCTGTGGTTTATTTCTGTTAATTAAAGCTACATTGCAGAATAGCGGCAGGAGCTGAACCTACAGAGACATATTTATGTCAGCCTTCACACCGAAACAACCAGTATACAAGCAACAATGGAACTAATCCGACAGCAACACGGTGTCTCCTGTTGTTTGAAGTATTTTTCCACTCCACTACTCAGACCACTCAGCAAAATGAGTGAGCAGCCCAAAAGAAAAGCCCCTCATTGTGTGAGCTGAGGAGTTGGCTCCTCACGCTTGGCTGCGCTCGAATGCTTGGAGCCTGTTAATCACCCCGGCCCTCGGCCGCGCATTCCAACCCCGAGCGAACCTCCAGTCTCTGTCCCATCCGTGCCTCTGAGGAGCCCAGGAAAACCGACTAATTAATCTGCTCTTGTTCTTTTCAATGCCACTCTAAATCTAAGAAATTAGTTTTAATTATTTCATTAAAAGGTTGCATTAAGGTTAACAGAATATGACTGCTTACATAAATCTCTCTGGTGAGTTTGCTTATTTAAGCATTTATTTAATGAACTGACAGAGGGGTTATAAACTTTCACTCCTTTCTCAACTGCCATTGTTTAGGATGATTACAACTGTTCAGATCTACTTGGGACCCTTTTTTTTGTTGTTGTTGTTTAAAGAGCCAGGATTGAGTCTTTTCTTGTCAGGAATATCCAACGGCTGCAGCTCCTAGGAAAGGTCCTGGCAAGAACAGAGCTGTGGCTGACAGCAAGAACTGAACCCACACCCGACCTCAGCACAGAGCAGGGTGGGCTAAACCCGACCTGCCGCGACCAAAAGGGTTCGCTGCTTGGTTTCTGAGTTTCCAACCCCAACTAAAGCACCCGGAATACTGGAATAAAGAGAGGTCCAGGCCAACCTTTCCCTCCACAAAGCGCATTTACACAAGCTGACTACCCACCCCTTCTCAGAACTGGTGTGACGGGCAACTGGGCATCCAAGGTTACCAAGTCACTGTATCTTGTCACCACTAAAATTAAGTGGTTGGTTTGGGTTAGCTGAGCCAGAATCCTGTTATCTCTGCAGACCAAAAAGATGATCAGCCCCATCACAACTGCAGGTAGGACAGCACATGACAACGACAAAACACCGATCTCAGGCTTGCACAGCGCAATATCCACTGTCTTCACTCCCCAAAAGCTTCGCTGCTTTAAACTGAGATTTCAATTAGAAGGTTTGTGTACTTACAAGGTTCGAAGGTTTGTCAGGCCTCTGAACACACCATCAGCAATGTGACTAATGCGATTGTCACCCAGGTTGAGTTTCTCCAATAAACCAAGTCCCACAAAGGTAGACTCCTTGAGGCGAGTTAGCTGGTTGTACGACAAGTCTCTAGAAACATTGAACATGCACTTTAAAAGGTAAGTAGGGGGATTAATTATGAAAATAATATCAAACTTGATTAACTATTGCACTTTAATTTCTGTAACAGAACACTTATAAAAATCAGTTAAATACACAGCATTACCATTGGCCTAACAAGGCAATGGAGTGCTCGCTTTGGCAATTCACTCTTGCTACGTATGTGCGATCCAATCTGTTATTGCAACACTCCAAAATCCCCAATGAAGAGCAGCCCACGACTTACAGCTCAGAGAGTCTTTGGCAGAACTCCCACGCATCTGGACTGATCCTGTTAATGGCGTTCTGGCTCACATAGAGTTGTTGCAATGTCCGCAGACCGTACAGCCAGCCCTTGTTTACTTCTGTTAAGTTATTATGTTCCAGTTCCCTAAGGAATTAGAAGGAAAAACCATTTGCCAATGAGATCATCAATGAAACATATTTACAAAATTTCACCTTGTGGATCTCAAAGTTATTTACAAATATTAAACCTTAGGCAGCCTGAAATGGACAATTATATTCATTCCACAGCACACCCCTGCGCTATCTGTGTCAAAACGCCACAAAGAACCATCCCATGTTGGGGAGAGTGCAAATGAAAACCAGCAAAAAGCAACCTAAAGTCAGAGCATTCTTGATCAGCACACAGGAAGAAGCTGGGGAGAGAGTCAGTATCTTTCCACCTCTGAAGTAACCAGACATAATAACAAAACAACAGGAAAATACACATCTGGAAACTGATTTCCTGTGATGCTCATCAATATCTTGGCATGGCCTCGAAGTAAGGGAAGCCACACAAGACACAACCCTCCACAGCTAGAGTTCTCAAAAGAAATTCTACAACTAGGCATACTCACAATTCTTCTATATTACCCAGGCCAAAGAATGCTCCGTCCATCAGTCTGCTAAGCCCATTGCGCTGCATTTTCAAGGATTTTAAGGATTCCAGTCCTTGGAATGTTAGACTTTCCACTATTTTAATCCGGTTCCTTTTCAGTTCCCTTTTACAAAATAGACATTTAAATATTAAGACACCTTTCGACAAGCACAATCTTGTAAAAAGTCAACTCAGACTGAGATGACACCACGTTTTTAAGCCTTCAAGGCTGCTACTTACAGAAACTGCACGTGAGGCAATTTGAAGATCTTAGGTGGAATCACACTAATCCTATTTCTGTTCAGCTTTACCACCATTAGTGAGCTAGATAAGTTATCCAGACAGCCTGCTTCTAGAGTAGTTATTCTGTTGTTACTCAGATTCCTAGGGAAAGAAAAAAGAAGCCTTTCAGATCATCAAGAATTTTATGGACAAAACCGCACAAGCACTTCAGAGCAACCACTTCAGTAATATATAATCTATGGTAATCTAATTGATGAGGTCAGGGACAGCCAGGGATGCCAGACAGAACAGGTCACACATACTCACAGGTACTTGAGCTGCATCCGTGGAAACGAAGAAGCTTTAATTTCCGAGATAAGATTAGAACTGAGATCTAGATTTTCCAATGAAAGGTAAACTTGGAGTTGCTCAGCATTTATTTCTGGGATGGTATTGTGCACCCTGAAAAATATCAGCAACAAATATGATTATCAGAACATGCCATCCTTTTGAGCTGCGCAGTTGAAAGAGCTACAGGATTCTGCACATCGGTATTAGCGCATCTCTCAAACGGAACATGTAGCACACGCTTCAGAATGTTAATTCCTAAAGCAATACTGAAAATCCAAGAGCTATTTGCCACCTTGACGTATGAAAAGATCCCAACTCCGGGGCTTGTAGTTGGGCTGTTCCTTGTGGGAACCGTCATTCCTGGCCTGAATCCCTCCCCTTCAGAGCTGCCTGCCTTGGTTGACTGCATTTTATTGGTAATTTAGGGTGACTTGATTGTCTAACTGATTTGTATTTCTTTAAAGAGCGCTTACATATTCCCCAAAGCACTTTAAAGGAGCAGTATTTCAAGACAAAAGAAGCTGTTTTCCTACAACTTGATCGCAGCACTCTTAACACAAATCTCCCGTTTGTTAAAGGAGAAAAAGGCAGACAAGTTATTACTTACAAGGAGAGAAGAGTTATGTTTGAAGTTGTTTCTCCAAAATATGGAATTTCACTTAGCTCATTGTAATTCATTTTCCTTCAAAACAAAACAAACAAACAAGATTACTGGCACTTCAAAGAGAAAAAATACCCTTCTGTACACAGCAGAAATAATTTGTATCACAGAACGCAATTAACGACTATGTTAATAATTGTAGTTGACAAAAAAAAGTCCCCTGAAGCTTAAATACTAACAATTTGAACAATTTAATAATGAAGTACACCAGTTATCACCATTTTCATGGATACTGTTACTTTAACTTATAACCAACTATAGCAAAAACAAGCACGTCTCATTTCTTTTTAAAAACATTTGTTTTCTAATATTTTATGAAAATGTTTTCTGCTCACAACGCAGCAGTTCTATACTTTAGAGTTTATCCTCACAAAAAAGCAACTTACACTTCTTGTAGCGTAGGGACAGACAAATCAATGCTCCAGTTGGACGACAATAAATGATTATGACTTAAATCCCTAGAAAACAAAGAGGAAAAAAAAGCTTATAGAAGGTGTGTGCTTCAGTGCCGGTTGGTCTTGCTTATAAGGGAACAACCACAGGAGCTGGATTGTTTCAACAGGCAAAAGAGTCATTCAATCTGGTTTTAATGCCCGTACTGGATGTTGATGCTATTTCTATTGCTTTAACTTTAAAGCAGTGCTTTACTTTTGCTTTAGACTTGATGTATAAAACGTTACATGGAAAAAAAACCCAAACCCACACCAAATGGGTGCACTTCTGAGAGCTCTTTAGGCACGGACTATCTCTGTTTTGTGACATGAGCCAAAGGCCGACCAAGAGAAATCAAGTTTGTGATGGAAACCCGATTCTACCCATACCGAGGACAGACAGACATCGCTCCAAACTGTGAAACCACTTCATCTTTTTGATGCCTTTCTAGTGTGAGCCCAGAACAGAAACAAATCCCCAAACTTCGCGCCGACAGCCTGAGCCGCTGCGTGTTTGACAAGCCTGACACCACGACCGATACCCTCAGCACAGCCAGAATCCTGAGCAGATAGCACTGAACGCCACCTGTGAAATCCAATGTATATATAGGCGCATATATAACTGAACACTGCCCATGAAATCAGAAAGTTGCTGGTTGTGCCTGCCTGGTAGCAAGACACGGCGCTTCTCACTCCGCTTCTGACACTGAGATCATTCAATCACACAGCAAAGGTTTCTGCTCTCACGCAGAACTCGGTATCATTCCCTTGCTCTGAAATAGCCAAAACCAAAGAACCCGTCATTTCAGAAACACATTTTTACTGTGAGGCCCGTATTATGCAAGATACAGAGCAAACATGCAAAATTGCGTATTTTAGAGATTCATCTGGTATTGTGTATAAAATCATCTAAACACTGGTGTTGAGCTGAAGTGGTATTCATCCCTCGAGGAAATAAAACAGAACGCACACACCAAATTGATTACCATACACTTACTCCTGGAAAATTATTGTAATCCAGCCCAAGTGAGCACACCCGCTGCCTCCCCAGGGCTCTGTGTGTACAGCTCACTCCAGCTGCAAACGCACCAGCTCACCCAAAACACCTGCTGTGAATGGAACCAGCTGAACTAATTAACTGATACCTAATCTCCTTTTACTCATCATGTCCCTAGTTACCAGGAAATACAAACACTTTCAGGACTGGAAGGCAGTGACCACCAGCATCGTGCTACCTTTTCCCCCCACCCTATGAGTAGGGTTTGTGTTCCTTGTTCTGAAGAATGCGATATTAAGATGCAGACTTATCAAAAACCATCTCTTTGATTTCCCTACCCTTCTCATCACCTGCCAGGTAACCCACAAAACACATGTAGTTTAGCAGGAAACATGAAGGTACAGTTGCCTGAATACTTCTGCCATGGAAAAGAGTTCAGAAGGTGCTCTCCTGGCCTTATTAAAAACAGCAAAAAAACAACAACAACCAAAAAAAAACCCCAAGAAATAAAACCAACAAACAAACCCCACACACAAAAAACCCACCCAACCCCATACACGCACGGGTACCATCACCTGCAAGTAGTTTGAAAGAATTCGGAAAAACAAGAATGTTTAGTGCTCAAAATCAGGTGAACTGTGAGGGGAAAGCACATCAGGGACTTTTTCATGTGAGAGAAATTAAGCTTTGATTAATTTTAAACAGCTTGCGCGCATTACAGCTCATTTAGATTCAGAACAGCTAGACCAGTCCTAGGGAAGAAAAAATGTCACCCCCCACACACACATACTTCGTGTGCCAAAATCCTGAAAGCCACAACAGAGAAAATACGCTTAATTGTTGTTTGCAGCATATGTCCGATTGCGCAATGCAGCGCCAGCACTGCTCCTTCCCATCGCGGTTTGCGCCAAGCAGCTGGAAACGCACCCTCCGTCAGCTTGGGGACAGACACGAGTGTTTGTTGAAGCTTGGAAACCTGCTCTCCAAACAGCATGGGTATCGTTCTGCTTATCAGCCACCTGATGAACCTCCAGCTCACTTTTCCAGGCACTGACACCCTTCCTGACAAGTGCTAACGTTAAGATACCCTCGTACCTTTCTAAACAGGAAAGGTTTCACAGACTGGTTAGTTGTACTTCTGTGCTGAAATACATGTTTTCTCTGAATTGTTTCCAATACGAAGAGAACTACAGAACCACAAAGGGGTAAGAAGGTGACAAGCCCAGTTTTTAACATAGATGAAACTGTGGAGTCCTTCTAGAGGAATTCCTGGCCTTAACTGAAGAGCGGTTTGCATGTTTATACTGTCTCCCAAACAGGCTTTTTTTCCTTGATCTGGAATACTGTTATTTCTATCAACCAAGAAACACGATCACTCCAAAAGATCCTAAGAACTCCTCTGTATGCAAAGGTGGGGTTTGATATCTTTTGTATTTCAGCACCTTTTCCAGCCCAGTCCCCTGCAGCCAAAGGTGACACACGCAATGGTGACTGTGACATGAACGACCAAGGAAGGATAAAGGCAAACAGGGTTCAACCCCGTGTGAATGCTATTTAGCACACTCTCTAATTAAACTCTTGGGAGCAGAGACCAAGGGTGGCTCTTCATTGTGTTGTGGGGTGTTTTTTTTGAAAAAACAACGGCAGCAAATGTCAAGGGGAGCCCACAATGGTTTTCCTGAGGGAAAAAGTAGGGAGTCGCTGAGCAGCAAAGGGATGCAGGGAAATCAGCAGCAGGACAAACTGCCACAGCACACAGCTGGAGTTGGGGCTGGAAAGGATATTTCCAAGCACAAACATAAGGGACTGTGTCCTACAGCCTGACCTGCAAAAAACGTTAAGTCCTGGCTTAAGCAGCATTATAAAAACCTTACTATAGTCACAACTTCACACTCATTTCAAACGTTTTCTCATTTTTTTGACCCAAAGACGGAGCCTCCTCCGGGCGGCTACATGTGCAGCGGTGCCGGTGCCCCCGCTCACGGGAGCCGGGCTCCGAACCGGCGGCCGTTCCCCCCGCAGCACCCGACCGAGCGCTCCGGGCCCTGAGAACCCGCGCATACCGAGCACCGGCCATCCCCGCCCCAGAGCCCGTCCAGGCCCCGGCCCCACACACACACCCCGCCCGTTAGGCCGCGGCCTCCGCACAGCACACCACCCGTTAGGCCCCGCGGCCTCCCCGCGCCCCGCGCTCACTCACAGGCCCGTGGTGCCGGCGGGCAGCGGCGGGATCCTCCGCGGGCCCGGCCCGCCGGGCAGGCGGTGCCGGCTGCAGTCCAGCAGGCCGCGGCGGCAGGAGCAGGGCGCGCCGCAGGGCTCGGCGGCCGCCCGCGCCCACAGCGCCGCCGTCGCCAACAGCAGCACCAGCAGGGTCCACGGCAGCGCGCCGCGGGCGGCCCGCACGCCCGGCCCCGCTCCCCGCATCCCCCGGCCCAGCGCGGCCCTGCCCGGCCCCGCGCCGCCCGCCCGGCCCGGCCGCCCCGCCCCGCCCCGCCCCGCCCCGTTACGTCACGTGACGTCAGCGCGCAGGCGGCGAGGGGCGGGGCCGCACCGGGAGGGGCGTGGTTGTGAAGGGCGTGGTCGAGCGGAGGCGTGGCTGTGAAGGGCGTGGTCCCACGGGGGGGGGGGCGTGGCATACGGAAGCCCCGCCTGCTCGCCGCCGCGCGGTCGCTGCGGTGTCTCCGGTTGTGGCTTGGTCGCCGTCAGGTCGTTCCGGGTCCCGCCGGCCCCCAGCCCTGCCCTGAGTTTGCTCTGTGCTCCTGGGCAGCCCCAGCGACCGTTGCCTTCTCTGGCAGCCCTGGGGCCTGCGGTGCCCTGTGAGCCAAGTGTTGTCATAGAGACATAGGATAATTTTGGTTGGAAGAGACCCTCAAGATCATTGAGCTCAGCCGCTAATGCACCCCTGGTACTGCCCCATGTCCCTGGGAACCTCATCTCTGTCTGTCCAACCCTCCAGGGATGGTGACTCCAGCACTGCCCTGGGCAGCCTGTTCCAATGCCCCACAGGCCTTTGGGGAAGAAATCGTTCCCCAGATTCATCCTCAACCTCCCCTGGCACAACTGCTTCCCCCGACAGCAGCAGCCCCCATGGTACCAGTGGCTGTTGGTGTGCAGCCAACGCCAGCGACCAGCCCCGCGTACCAACACCTGCTGGGAACCCGCAGCAGCCAAACCGCCAGGTACCTGCAGCCTGACGCTGCATCCCCTCTGCAACCCGTCTGTCCTTTTCACATCCCGCTGAGGAGCTTGGGCTACCCCAAGCCCCACTGTTGGAGCTGGCAGCTCACTGCCTCGGCCACAGTTCCACGCCATCCCCCTGAGGATGGCCGAGGGCTCCAGGGAGCAGAACCACAGGCATTCAGTGGGTGCACTCCGAGATCTGGTGGGAAGCCATGTGGTTTCTCCCGGGAGATCTGAGGGGTCCCTGTTGATGCTGTTCACACGCTGCCACCTCGTGGTCCTGGCCCCAGCCGGGAAGGGACACGTGCAGGGTGGCGCTGCTCTCCTAGGGTCCGCTGCCCTCTTGCAGCAGGTTTTGGGTGAGCCATGCATGGGCACCACACTCCCACTGCAGCCTCTGGTGCTGCACCGGGCTGGTAACCGGTGGCAAATCCAGCTCCCCCCGTTGGCATGGAGCTGCTGAAAGCTCCGTCCCAAGCCGGCTCAGGAGAAAACATCCCCCCTCCCCTCGAGTCAGGATCTGCGGCTCAGCAGTGCCTGTGAGCAGGACAAGCCGGTGCTGGTGCTTGCAGCGCCTGCGGTCCTGGGCCAGCCCCAGCTTCTCTGGGTGGCCCGCAGCGAGGCTGGGCAGCAGCCAGGTCCTGCTGCAGGCGAGTCTGGCTGCCTGGGGAAGATGCACCAAGGGAGCAGCTCGGGGCACAGCTTCAGCTGCAGAAACTGGAATCAGATGCTGGTGGCAGGTGGAAGGAGGTTCCCACGGAAGAGCGAGGCTGGACCGCCCTGCCTTTTGCTGCTGGCACGTTGGATCGGCATCTGTGCAAACAGGCCTGAGCTCCGTGCAGGGCCAGGGGCAGCGCAGTGGTGCTGGTGCTTGGGGGAGATGCTGCCTGTGTGACAGTGGCCTCTGGCAACACTGGCCCTGGCTACCCAGGGTGCAAAGCTCCGGGGGAGGTCAATTAGGAGCATCTGCTCAGACAAAGTCCAGGGCCCAGCACTGGTCTCTTCAACAATTGTTCCCACTGCAATTTGCATGTATAAGAATATTGCCATGGCAGCAGAAATTTGCATATTAATAGAAGCTAGTCTTAATTGTTGAACTGCTCCTAATGTCTGGGAACAGAAAGGAGCCTGCTGTGTTTTACCAAGCTGCAACTGCCGCTGCCAGGGGCCCTGCCTTTCCAGCCAATTCCTCAAAGCTCTCCCTGCTCCTCCCTCTCCAGCTCCAGTCCCTCATGGCTCCCGTGAGATCTGCAGTTGCCCACAGCATCAATTTAGGAGTCAAAGCCCTGGCTCCCATCCTGCCTATGTGAGCCATCTGCATGTGCACCACTGATGCTGTACGTACCTCCTGCATGCCCAGGATCACCTGCGTTTCCCTCTGGGCACCCCAAGGCCCAGCCCTGCTGACTGTGCTGAAGTGGGTACAAGCCCTTGCAGAATAGGCAGAAGTGGCACGGCTGGTACCAACCAAAATGGTCCAGGGGCTCGCCAGGGAAAGACTTGCACGGCTGTCCGTTCCCGAGGTGTGGAGTCTCCCATCTCCTCTGCACAGGTTGCTCCTGGACCCTCATGGCAAGGGCAGGAGACTCCGTTGAGCACCCCGGGGGGAGACCTGGGCTCCTGGAGCAGCATCTGCCGGAGCCCCCGGCTCTGCCAGATGCAGCCCGGGCGGTGCTGGGGGCTCAGCGCGTCCCCTTGTCCCGCAGCCTCTGCCGAGGATCCTCCCCGGGGAGACGCTCCGCAGGTTCCAGCCCAGCCTGGCTCCCTCCTTCCCGGCGCTGAGCTGCGGCCGGGCCTTCGCCACTGGATGGCACACGAACCCCGGCGGAGGAGCCCGGGTGGTCCCGGGTTGCTGCGCAAACCCCCGGCTGCTCCGGGGAGGTACTGGGGGATTCCGGGAGGTGCTGCGAAGTGCTGGGAGGTGCTAGAGGATGCCGGGGTGTGCTGGGAGGTGCCGGGGGATGCTGGGGGCTTCTGGAAGGTGCTGGGGGATGCTGGGGATGCCGGGGTGTGCTGGGAGGTGCTGGGGGATGCTGGAGATGCCGGGAGGTGCTGGGAGGTATCGGGAGTTGTCGGGGGGTCCCGCGAGGTGCCGGGGGATGCCGGGGGTTCCTGGCAAGTGCTGGAGGATGCTGGGGGGGTCCCGGGAAGTGCCGGGAGTTGCTAGGGGGCCCCGGGAGGTGCTGGGGGGTTCCAGGAGGTGCTGGGCTCCCAGCCCTGCAGTTTTGCTCCCTCCTCGCAGCCCTTGGGAGCATCGGTGCTCGATCGGAGCGGGACTCTGCCCTTGGCTGGGTACCACCTGCCGCACCTCTGCCTGGGTGCCTGCCGCTCCTTGGGAGCACACAGGGCTCTTCCCACTCAGCACTCCGTCCGGATAAGAGCAAGCTCACCTCATTATTCCTCACAGGCTGGAAAATCAGGGAGGTCTTTAAACCTGTTGGCCTTGACAAGCACAGGCTGCAACGAGCTCTTTATTTAATATTATCCTTCTCACCAATGCCTGCGGCAGAAGGCAGAGGGTATTGGTCTGGCTGATAACTGATAATAAAAACCCCTTTCTCCCCTGACTCCCTGACCAGCCCTTTCTCCCACATCTGCCCTTGTCCTCTGCTCAGCCCCATTCTTCTGGCTCCTCACCAGCACAGAGGTACCTCTGCATCCCTCCCCTCACTGGCATGGCTCCCAGCAGCACCCAGGCCACGCAGGGTGGCCCCATGCTGCGGGATGCCCGATGCTGTGCCGCTGGGATGGGGCAGCACCGCATTGCCCAGGCTGCAGTCTGGCTGCCCCGGTTTCACCCTGATGCTGCCACCTCATCGGCTGTGCCGCAGGTCCCTGGGTGCCCTGGGTCTCTGGGTGCCGTGGCTGTGCCCAGGAAGGTGAGCGGGCGGCCAGGGGAAGGGGCAGGGAGTCTCTCTGCTGCCCTTGGCCCCATTGTTCTCCCATGTCAACAACAGCTGGGAGAGGAAATGGGGGCTAAGGACATGCCAAGACACCCACTGCTAAAGGGAAGATAAGGAGGGAGGGGGCATTTACTGGCTTTCCAGGGGTGGCAGAAGCAGCAGGGTCCCCTGCAGTGCAGGACAGGAGGGCTTTGTGTCCCCAGCCAGCCTGTCATGCTGTCACACAGGCGTCCAACAGTGACTGGGGATCCATGGGGTGGTCAGGCAGTGATTTATTCAGGACAACATGGAGATCAAATGCTGTGATAAACTCTACAATAAAATAAAGCTGTTATTTTACAACCTTTAAGCTATATTTAAACTAAATGGAAATTAATCTTTTTAAAAGTCTGATTTTATTCAGATTTACGTTTTCATCGTCAGACTAGATCAAAGGATTTCCTGGGGAAGTTTATATTAGGAACCTTTTTGGGATGTACACCTGCGATGTTGCTGTATTTGGGGCACTCAGACTACAACAGACCAGACACAGCTTTTCCGTGTTGCCACTCAGCATTATTTCCAGTGACAGAATAGGAATCGACCTGCGATCTGCTCTCTGGGGTGGTAAAGTGCTGGAAATCCAGGAAAGGAGACCGATGACATTCCAGCATCTCTGGCTGCCCACCGCATCCCACTCACCCTGGCCGGGGTGCCCGGTTCAGAGGGAGGTGTCACACGAAAGGCTCTGCAAAGTCACCTTCTGATCCCTTCACAGAGTCACACAATCCCAGGCTGGTTGGGTTGCAGGAGCTCTGCAGATCCCCAGCCCAGCCCTGCTCACGCAGGGTCACAGAGCAGATCACACAGATGGGTCCAGGGGGTTTGAATGTCTCAGAGAAGGAGACTCCACACCCGCTCTGGGCAGCCTGGGCCAGGCTCTGGCACCTCCCAGCAAAGAAGTTTCTGCTCGTGTTCAGATGGAGCCTCCTGTGTTTCAGTCTGTGCCTGTTGCCCCTCACCCTGGCATTGGGCACCACTGAACAGAGTCTGGTCCATCCTCTGACACCCACCATGGAGATATTGATCCCATTGATCAGATCCCTCTCAGCTTCTCATCTCCAGCTGAACAGCCTCAGCTCTCTCAGCCTTTCCTCATCAGAAAGATGCTCCAGACCCCATGCTGCTGGCAGGTCCTGCTCAGGGGACGCAGGGACCGATCCCGTTCAAGGAGCCACAGTTGTGCAGCCATGCGAGCACCGACACTTCACTGGTCACCCCGCAGCCGTGTCCTGCCCAGCGCCACCAGCACCGCGGCCATGGGAGCTCCCGCAGCCAGCACGGGATCCAAAGAGCAGGCTGACATCAGAGCCAGGGCAAAGTCTGGTGGGACGCAGAGAGATGTGAAAGGCAAAGCGCCGTCACGTGTGCCCAATACACGTGACAGCTGGTGGGGCACCAGCGCCCGTGCTGCCTGCCTGGCGCTCTGCTCTGCCCCATCTGCATCCTGGCACAGGCAGCAGGACAAGAGCAGGGCCAGGACAGGGATGTGTCCCACCGTGCATGTCACCTGGAGCAGGGAGGAGCATCCCTTTCCATGCCTGTTGGGTACCTTGGATGGACTGTGATGCAGCTGCACCAGACAGTGCGTCCCCAGAGCATCCCAGTCACAAGGCGCTGCGCTGGGATGACCACACCAGCCTGTGCTGGTGGCCTTCTGCTCATGGTGGCCTTCTGCTGGTGGTGGCCTTCTGCCGGCAGGGTGCACGGACAAGTGGGTGCGTGTGAGGGTGCTGCACACCCCGGCCAGGGCATCGCCCTTCATGGGGCTTTGTCCACGCCATCATTAATAATATCAAGGTGTTCTGCCAAGTTCTTTCCAGTAAACCTGTGACTTCATTCAAAGTGACAGGGGACCTGATTTATTATACTAATGAGCTGGCGATAAATAAACATGACCTGAGAGAATCCCAATCCCACAATTCCATTCTTGTTCGGCTCCTTGAGGAGATGAAAGGTTTCCTGCAATTTCCCAGTGCTACCCAGAAGCTCCTCTACTTGATCTGCCAAAGCTTTCTCCTGCTGTCGAGCCTGGCATTTGATTGAATTGACAGAAGCGGCTTATTAATTGTACTAATGAGGGGCTCAGCAATATGGAGCGGTGGAGAGAGTCCAGTGTGGCTAATAAAACGCTCAAAGCTGAGCAGAGCATAAGGTCACCCTGTTGCCAGGCTACTGGCTAAGCTGCCTGGAAAACGAATATGTGAACCAGTAGGTGACTCTGGGAAAAATATTGCTCCATAATTAATAGGACAGTGATGCTTTCTTTACTTCGGAAGAATATACGGTAGGGAGGGTGTGAGCGCGCAGGCGTCGCAGCCGTCCCCACTCAGGAGCGGGCAGGGGATGGGCGGCTGGGGCGGCCACGGGAGCTGTGCCGTGGTTGGGATGATGGGTCTGAGCACAGCAGGTTGTGCCAGGGGCTCCTGTCACCTGGTCCTTTCCTGGCAGCGTCCCTGGAGCAGCCAGTTTGCTCCCCGTGAGCGCCAGGCTGCGGGACAAGGCGCGGGAAGGTGTCCACGCCACCATGGTGCGGCCCGAAGGGAGATTTTGGGTATCGGGTAACAATGAGGGAACTGGCCCGTGTTTGACCTGTGCTCGTTTCCCAAATATCGCTGCAGGGAGAGATAAACAAGGCTGATTAGAGCCACCAGTAACTGTAAATTTGGCAAGGGGATGTTCTGGAGATCTCTGATCTCCTGAGACAGTCATTCCCACTGGGAGTTTACCATACAGCCCCCAGGGGTTTATAGCAATAAACAGCAGTATTTTTGCTTTAGTAGGAAGGAAAAAGGAAAAAAAAAAAGGACAAATAGTGATCTTAATCTCTTTCTTTGCAACCTGTTTTGGAGCTCCCATTCAAGTTCTCCAAATTGCACCTCACCAGGGGAGCTTATTCTCATACCAAAACTGTTATTGGAATGAAGCCCTGGAGCATGAGCCCTCTGCTTTGCAGTGGTGGCTCTGCCTACAGTAAACACTGGAAAAAAGGCCATTAATCTTTCAGGCTCCTCTGGGTCTTGCAGCTGTGGCACTGGGGGGTCCCGCGTACCCCTCTGCCTGGTACCCGTGCTGTGTGTCACTGTCCACCCCCTGAGCTCTGCACTGGGAGTGCTGGTGGGGTCCCTGCACAGGGAGTCACCTCCAGTGGTCTGGGCTGTCCCCAGCAGAGAGCTGCTCCGTGCATCGGGGTACCGACGTCTTTCCTGCTCCATCGGCAGGAGCAACCTTGCAGCCTGCCAGGCGCAGCCATCGGATGGGCTTGATGTGCTTTTTTGAGAAACGCATTGACACGGCTGCGGTGGCCGGCAAGCAGCAGCGACCGAGCTACGGGAACAAAGCTCAGAGGGCTCGGTGGGAAGGACTCCTTACAAAACCCACCATGTTAACGTGGGGGAATGAAGTGATGCAACAGAAATGGCTTTGCTTGCAGATGGGACCATGGACGCTGAAATAAATAACTTCGGCTTTTTCTATAGATAAACAACGCTTAATCCAATTCCTTAATTGTATTCTTTAAACATGTGTTCATTAGAGCATAAGCAAAACAGCGCTGGGTGCGCAGGGGATTCGCTCCGCCCAACACGCACACTTTTAACAATAAGAAGTGTGCTTAAATACAGTAAGATATTACATATTCATAATGACCCCAGGAACGCCTATACACAGTCATGATCTCTCCCGCTTTTTATTAAAATGAGTTTCAGATAAGCATTTCCATATTCCTCTCCTTGACCCTCCCCTGTTTGCCTGCGCAATGTCACTTGGTGAATTTGAGGAAGGGTCTTTAGGGGTCTTTGGATGAAGGCTCCTTCAGCTTCATCACAGTGGACTTTTTACCTTTTGCTCATTATGGGGAACTGGCTGGAACCCAAGCTACCAAACCGACTGAAACAGGACTGGCGCCCCCTTTTTGCTGTAAATCTTGGCTATCTTGTCTCCTCAAGGTTGCAGCTGGTGCTGTAAAACTTCTTATCTCAGCATTTAATGAAGTCCTGTTTTTTTTAGCACGATTGGTTACATACAGCTCTAAACTAGATATTAATTATGTGCTTTAAAATGTTAGCTTGTTAGTAGGCCCTTATTGTATAGTTGTTTAACCCTTAAAATGTTAGTTCCCTCTATCAATATAACTTCCTAAACAAGTTTCATAACTTTTTACATAGAACTTAACCACCTTTTTCCCTTTTCCAAGTTCAGAGTCTGTGCCTCATTTGGTTATACCTGTAAACATTAAACATCTTAGCACGAATCACAACTGCATTTTTCACAACGCTTTATCCATCTAAGCAGGGAGGCAATGAGGCAGCAGCGGGTGGCCAGAGCCCTTTCCCTCTGACTGCTGTCACTGTCCCCGTCTGTGCAGGGCTGGACCCCGGCCCCATTCCCAACCCCACGCTGGCTCCTGGGGAGATGCTGGTTGCTCTGCGCTGGCTGGGGATGAGCCGGTTGCTGTTCCCCACCGTGGCTGGGGGTCAGGGCAGGCAGTAGGGGATAGTGCCCCAGCCCCATGGCCCTGGGTGGCCGGTGGCACACACCACAGCACTCGGGCATGGGTGGTGGGGAGGGAGCCGGAGCGGAAGGGCAGGCGGGAGGCAGGGAGGAAGGACAGCCGGTCTCCATGCTGCGCCTCTCCCCCGGGGCTGCCAAACAATGGCAGGGAAAGCGGTGGGGAGCTGGGAAGCGTTGGGACAACAACAGGACACGCTCCGGTCGCCTGCACCCTGCTCCTGCCAGCGCCCAGCAGCCTCCCTCCTGCTGGCACTCGTCCCCCGGCCACAGCCCCATCCCTGGTCCCACGGCTCCCTGCCCCACCGCTCCCTGCCATCCTCCGTCCTCAACCCTCTCCTCCCCTCCCAAAGCTTTTGTTTCACTTCTCTGGAGGGAAATGGATCTAAGGCTCAGGTTTCCAAGGTGGAAAAGCAATTTCTTCCCTTGCAAATTGCCCTTGTTTTGTTCTGTTGCCTGATCCCCACTGACTCTGCTCGCTGGGGACAAGGACCCTGGTTGCCCACTGGCTCCCAGGGCCACCCTGGTGGCCAGTGGGTCCCCTGGGGGCTCTGCCCACGGGTCCATGGCTGCGTAGTTGGGTGCAGGAGACAGAGGCTTTTCCAGGGGTGCTGCCTGCACCTCTGGGCTCAGCGAGTGCAAAACGGGTCAGCACAAAGCTGCAGCTGCAGAGTGGACTCCTGCACAGCACCAGGGCTCTGCAGAGCTCTGCTCCGGAGAGACAGGTCCATCAACTCTGCTCTGTGGAAGTTTTAGCTCTATTCCCTCTGCAGCTGAGGTGAAACCCTAAGTTTCATGACCTGAGGGCTCTGTCCTGTTGCCTGGGGTCTCCTGGGCAGGGCAGACCATGCCGCAGCATCCTGCCCTCGCCCCTGCTCCCCCCGCGCTGAGGATGCTGAGGGCCCCCTGCCAAATTCCCTCTGCCCAGCTCCTCTCGCCGGCTTGAAATTCGCTTGGGAAAGAAAGAAAAAAAAAAAGCAAAACAAAACAAACCCACTTAGACTAACAAATAACAAACCTGGCAGCCGGCCAGCGATTCAAAGGCTCCAAAAACGAAGCCGAAATTTGCAGCTGGCCACGCTCCCTGCCTGGTTTGGCAGCAGCGCTGGTGTCTGAACACCTGCCAGGGCCAGGAGCGACTGCGGTGCCGGCAGCGGAGCGCGCCGAGCCGGCCGCGGGGCATCGTGCATGCCCTGGCACCGCTGCCGGGGCCGGGACTGCTGGTGTACCCGGGCCCCGGGCTTTATTCTCACAGAAAGGGATATGCTGGCTGCAGGGAGCAGCTGCTGGGACAAGGAAAATGCCTTGGAAAACTGTTTGCAAACAACTGTGCTGCTGCGGGAGGCAGGGTGTGCGCCGGGCTCTCCGCACAGCCGGGTTAACAGGACGGCATCGCATGGTTCTCCTGTGTCCTGCGGACATTCTGGGTGGCCAGATTGGCTCTGTCCCCATCCCAGGGACGGTGTCATCGCCCCCTGAACAGCGTCTGGTGCTGTGGGATGGTGAGGGAGCGCGAGGCCAGCTGGGCAGGGAGGTCAGCGCGGTGCTGGGGAGCACGCAGCCGGGCGAGAAAACACAAGAGAGCCTGGCAGAGGGTCGGGGCTCCCGCGGGGTAACACAAACTTTGCTAATCTTAAATGACACGGAGTCAAAAAGGTACAGGGGAGCGGAGGAGCCGAGCGTGGCTGACGGAGGGGCAGGACATGGGGCTGTGGCCCCCCGGCCTCCCCACACCCGGGAAGGGGTGTCATGCGGAAGGGTAATTGGATCCCAGGATTTACTGAATGATACTGTGGATTATTTCACAGCCATCATGTCACAGGGTAATCTTGTTATGGCATTATGTGGCCACGTGCGTGCACAGCCCCGGTGTGCCCATGGCTGGTGACACACGAGGACCTGCCTGGGATGTCCCTTTGCTGAGGGTTGGTCTGAGAACAGACTACAGAGAGAGGGTTGGTTACCCCAGGGCGGTTGGTGCCCTTTGGGACCTGAGGGTGTCTGGAGTACACAAGAGCCTGGGACCTTTTGGGGAGCTTTGTGGCAGAGCACAGAGCTCCAGGGCTGCGAGTGGCCTTGGCAGCGTGGCCATTCCTGCCCTGGTGGCATGGGGAATGGGGTCTCACCCCAGGAATGGGGGTTTTAGCAGAGCCCAGTGTATGGGGATATAGCGGAAGATTTGGCAAGGAGGTTAGTTAAATGTAAATACGCTTAAGTGACTTGCATCTGTCTGTAGAAAAAGCACATACATCACACTAATTGTTTTACTGACCTTGTGTGCTTCATGAGTAGAACCTCTGTGTTAGATAACATAGGCCTGTGAGAAACTCCAGCCACCTTATCATTATGTCTGAGATTCCTGCTTTGTTGTGAGGAAGAGTGGGAGGCTGTGCCTGCCTGAAGCCGTGAAATACAGGCGAGCTCAGCAGGCCCAGCGATCTTCCAGCAGGGCTGAACTGACCAGCGCTTGTGTCCCCGCTTGTGCCACCTCTGCCTGGGAGCTCAGGTGTGGCTTCGGAGATCCCCCAGTAGAGAGGTAACTAAAATAAAACTTGCTCTTTGCAAATGCATCCATGGCTTCTGGCTCTTCTTGCGATGTGCGTGTGTATGTGTACACACCCAGACCCAGGAGTGCCCATTCTGGGAGACCTGAGCCCTGTATTTCCCAGGGGAGCACAACCAGGGTGTCCCACAGAGCCAGGGGGGGCTGGTGGCTGGGATGCTGCATGGGACTTGGAAGGGGGGTCTACAGCTACTGCTGACCCCATAACAAATGTCCCCCATGAGACCAGACCACATTCATCCTCCTCCCTGCAACACAGTCAGGCGCTTTTCTGAGCCGTAACGGAGGCAACTCCTGTCTCTGAGACAGAGTAAATACGGCTCACCCCCACAAAGTGTGTAATAGCAGATGAGCCAGAGCAGAAAAACAGCCGCGACCGCAGCTTCCTGCCACAGCCCCATAGCCACAAGGAGATGGAGGTGATGGAGATGACAGAGACGGGTGCCCGGAGCCACGCGGGTGTTTGGCAGCATGGTTGGGAGTGAGAGACCCCATCCCACCATGGTCAGTGCCTGGATCCCCCAGGCTGGGGCTGCTGGATGGCAGTAGGAAACCTCAGCATCCTCCTCCTCCTTCCTCCCTCCAGTTTGGGATGGGGAAGCGGAAACTGGAGGCAGTGCTGCCCAGCCCCACAAAAGCCGCTGCCAGCTGAGCCGCGGCACTGGGCACAAAGTCTGTGTTTTACCAGGGATTAATGAACTTTGGTGCTTGTGCCCCAATGAACTTCCACCCAGAAAAGAAGTATTTGTACCCGGCAGCAGCGAGTTTAATCAAAAACAAGCTTTTATAGTGTTTTGGGGGTTTGTTTGCGTCCAGTTGAAACGGTGAAATCTGAAACATTGCAGATGCAGCCAACTCTCCCACAGCAGCTTTCCAACAGGTTAACTTTGGACTGGGATGATAACGAACTGTATGCTAAACACACATGTGAAAGAAGCTTAATGCCAGCATGTTTGCCTTGTCTTCAGCTGCTCCCACTCTAATTTTCCCTGGCTTTATACATTTCATTCTTTTAAGTCTGCAGAGCAGGGAAAGGGTAGCAGTGACTTTATCCTAAGATGGTGCATGACCTCCTGCTTAAAAACAAGGGCTGGCTTTATTTATCCCAAAGCTGGGCTTGGGGAATAACAGAAATGTTTATTGTCCCACAAAAGACTAACTTATCAGCTATTATTAGAGCAGGGATGATAATTCAGAATGAGCAGCTTATTAAGCACATTTAACCCCGTTCTCTGTTTATGGAAGACCTGGGATTTGTTTAGATGGTAACTGTGGTTGTTAGAAGGGTTTTCTTCTGAGGCTCTTTGGAGACAGAATGTGCACGCACCCTGTGTCGGCATTTATGCCACGGGCTGTTGTGCCGCCGTGGTGGGTAGGTAGGGCAAAAGACAATTCACAGGGCACCTGCCCGGATGAGGAAGCAGTTCTGGCTTGTACGTAAGACTCATTAAATTGCTTTATGCAACTTGTCCTGCCTGTACAGCTCAGCCACCAGAGTTTGTGTGAGGCAAACGCAAAAAGCACGTGAAGAAAGCAGAACCGAATTTGCCAGCGAGAGCTGGTTTTGATGGATGCTTTGCTGAGGATCTTTCCTCCAAAGAAGCACAGCTGAACAAAGCCGGGGGGAGACGGAGGCTTTCCTGACATTGTCAGTGCTGGGGACGGAACAAGTGGGGTTTTGGAACAAGGAACACAAATGTGTGTTTACATGTAGACACAATAGGTTGTGTGCTCACCAGTGCTGAATGGGAGCAAACCGTGGCTGAACTGCTGCTGGATCCTGCCAGGAACGGAAAGACTGAGACAGCAGCACCGGCAAACTCAGCCACGAACAAACTGCCAGCGTGCAGAGCACTGTTCGCTTCCCTTTCACCCCTGCTCACCTCCATGCAGCCTGCAGGGCTGTGTGTAAACGGCAGCGTGTTTAAAAAATGCACCTGTATTTCAGCAACCTCACTGCCGCTGCGAGCTGTGCTTTACTGTCCTCTGTGCCCGATAAACTTGGGGACACAGATCACAGCAGCACTCAGCACCAGCGTGCCCTGGGCTCACTGCCAGAGAAGCAGTGCCTGCAGAGAGGGGGACAGTGCGGCAGAGAGGGGGACAGTGCTGCAGAGACAGGGACAGTGCTGCAGAGGTGCGGACAGGCAGCCACTCTGGCTGGGGTGGTGCTGGCACTTCTTGCTGCATTTGCTGCTTTTCTCTTCCTTTTCGCCACCCTTTCCAGGAAGAAATTGTTCCTAATATCCAACCTCAACCTCCCCTGGCGCAACTTGAGGCCGTTTCCTCTGCTCCTGGCGCTTGTTCCTGGGGAGCAGAGCCCGATCCCCCTGGCTCCAAGCTCCTTTCAGGCAGTTCAGAGATCAGAAGGTCTCCCCTCAGCTCTGTTCTCCAGCTGAACCCCCCAGGTCCCTCAGCCCCTCCCATCACACTTGTGCTCCAGCCCCTTCCCCAGCTCCATTCCCTTCTCTCAACTCGCTCCAGCACCTCAAAGGCTTTTTCTTGGCGTGAAGGGCCCAAAACTGAACACGGGATTTGAGGTGCTCGGGCTCTGCTCCAGTGCCGGTCTGGCAGAGGGTCTGCTCTGCCCATGGGTTCCTCCTCAAGCTCCTGCCAGCTGCATCATCCCAGTTCAGCCCTGCACTGGCTCTCAGGGCTTCCCAGGTGGAGCAGCAGGAGCGGGCTCCTTGTTCTCCTTGCCATTCACGACCTGTGTGCTCAAGCCAGGAAATCCCAGCCCTCTGGCACTTGCCAGGCTCCAGGTTTAAAAATACTTAAGGAAAATAATCCTCCAGTCTCACCGAGGCCAAAGTAATTCTGGGCAGGTTTCAGAACAAATACTGGGGGTTGTGTTTTGTCTGTTCTCGGCAGGCGCTTGGCTCAGCACTCGCTGCCTCCCTGGGGACTCGCGCAGCCGTGACGTCTTGGTGTCCGTCCTCGGCCACGTCGTGGTTCGGGAGGGGACCGTGCCAGGCAAGACATCGCTGTGGGAGCGCTCAGCCCCGCTTATCAGCCAGGAGTGGCCTGATGACGGCTAAGGTGTCCACGAGGTTTGGGAGTGCGGCACTTCATGCCCAGGTCCATGGCATTCGCCCAGGTCCATGGCACTCGCCCTGGCCAGTGCTCACCCTCCTCCTCCTTAAGCAGTGCGTGGCAGAGTCTGGGGTTCTGCTGGCCCCACTGCCCTGCCCCATGGCTCTCTGGCCTCCACAACACCCACGTGCCAAAGCACCAAGTGCTCTGCGCCTCCCCAGTGACCCCCCCAGTGCTGAAAAACAGGACCAGAGCTGGAGAGCAGCTTGGAGCTCCAGCTTATCCCCATGGTGATGCTACCATGAGATCACTGAAGGTGCCATTCTCCCAGAAGCAGCTCAGTCACCAAACCCACCAGCAGTGGAAACGGATCCTAAAGATGCGTCATGTGGAGAGGGAGGGTGCTGAAGCCTGTTGGAAGATCAAGAGACTTGGCCATGGATGCCACCAGACTCTGACAGCTGGGGACCACACAGAGCAGGCTACGAAACAAGGTGGAAACAGGTTCTCTGGGGAGGGATACAAGGGAGGGTAAAATGCAGGTGAGGCAATGTTATTGACACGCGAAGTTATTTGGTGCAGGATATGGTTGAATTTTTTGCAGAGCCCCCACCTTTTCCTTCCCACCCCAAGAACAGGAATAGAGTCATTAAAACGGCATGTTCTGGGACACTGAAGATCCCACGGGAGGGCTGGAGGTGGTGGGAAATACGCCCACCCCCGCGGCCTGACCCCGTCCCCCTGCCTCTTCCTCAGGGGTCCCCAGGTCTGCCAGAAAGCTTTTGGAGGAAGACGATCCCAGCATTTGGTGTATGTAGCAGAACAGGATCTCGTGCTGGTCAGACTGGTTTGGGTGACCCCAGCTCGAAGAGGACAGCAGTGCGGCTGGGCTGCGGTTGGATGTTCATCCACCAGCACCGTCCTAAGGATGGGGCCTCCGTGTCACCTACAGCACCTGGTGATGTCCCATCCTGGCAGTCTTCACGCTTGCAAAGGCGCAGTCACTCCCCGGGGTGAGATTCGGCTCCCTCTAGATGACCGAACTCCTCCTGACAGCACCTGCTATAGATCCTATAGGATGGGCTGCTTACTTGAGCAGGGGATCAGTGCTGCCAAGATGTGTTTGTCAGGCAGCCAGCACTCGAGAAAGGAGGAAAGGGAGTGTGGAAGGAACGAGTCAGTGTGCTGGGAACATATGGGATGGCAATCTGTGGGGAAGGACAGCAGCCCCCACGCTCCCTAAAGAGCGAGTAGAGACCCTCACATTAGCATTGGAAAGAACATTGAACGGCATCACTTTCCTCTGGCTCCAGGGACAGCAAGGGAGGAGGAACACAGATACTGTTTCTTGTGCCAGATAAGCTCCTTGGCAAAAGGCAACAGGCTGGTGTACGCTGTGGCATGAGGGGCCCGCGGAAAGGAGCCAGAGAGCGCTCGTCCCAGAAGATGGAGAAGAGGCACAGTGCGAGGGCCAAGAGAGGACCACAGCGTATGTGTGGTGTCTCTCAACATCTGCTATGTGGTCTGCATGTGGTCAATGATCCCTTATTTCTAGGCAGGCTCGCCAAGGAGAGGATCCTTACCCTGGCAGCGAAGATCGGGAGCAACAGCTGTGGGGATGTGAGCAGGAGCCAGGCAGTCAGCACCGCGCAGCCTCGTCTGTCCTGGGCAGGACGCAGAAAAGCTGAGCCAACACAAATAAAGCAGGCAAAGTTACACACCGTGCCCCTACAACTGATTTTGATAAGAAATTACCTCTGCTATCATTGGGTAACATGTATTGAATGCAATCAGTGCGCTGAGTGAGTGTAAGAAAAGCCTTAACTCCTCTTTGTGTTGGTAGATGAAAGTTTCTCTGACATGGCCACTAGTGGACATGGACCCAGAGGATTTGGGACCTCTTTGTGGAGACATAACCTTGCTAAGGGACAATCTGTGTCCCCAGGGGGATGTGTGTGTGAGCCCGAGGGCAGGCGGAACACAGAGCAATTAAAAGAGCCCAAATGGGTGAGAAGTGTCAAGCTAAATGAGCCTAAAGATAGCCACAACTGCAAAGGTATTCTGTGGTGTATTAGTGGCCATTTTGAATACCTTATCAGCAGAGCTTTCTTCCTAAACCAGATTATTTTCTAAACAATGACAGAGGGTGTTACAGCAACACACCCCTGAAGAATGTCAGTGCCTTTATCAGCCCATGGAAGCAGAACCTGAGTGTTCCCGGAGGACAACACTCCAACGCCTTCTCTTCCCCATCCATTGTCACGGCGTTGCTATGATGGGTAAACTCAAAGCCTGGAAGCTCAGTTGAAGTGAAATGTGAATCCAAAAGTTCAGAAGACCTTTTCCCAAAGCCTAGTCAGGAAACTAGAATGAATATCTCAGAAAGAACAGACCTTCCCAAGAGATTTCCAGTAATTCCTGGATTTGGACTCACGTTGTTACCTTTCTTATCAAGCAGGACACGCATATTCATGGCAGATGAGAGGGCTAGACTTTTACACCTGCTAAAGACATTAACCCCAACAGAAGGCAGAGCTCGTGATCATATATTAAGATTACTAGAGGTTATTAGTGTTTACAGCGGGACACAGAAAACCTGAATTTGAACGGCTCTGCCGTGGCCTCTCTCGCACTCTGGAAGACTTTAAACTTGATTAGTGTCCACAAGAAATGCAGTCAGCAGCAAGAGTGCAAGGCTGCTTAGAGTTGCTGTTCAAGGACAGCTTTGTTGCCCAATATCCTGAAACAATATCCTGTTTTCATCGCAAGAAAAAATTCCTAATGGGATTAATATTAAATCCGACTTTTAAAGGAAACAAAAATGCAGCAGCACAGAACAGGAAGAACTCCTTTCCACCTCCTACAAGACAGAGAAACGGGAGCAGCACAGCGCTGTCCTATGGCTTCTCGCTGCCATTCCAGTCCATTGCTGATCTGGTAACCCTTTGCTCACTTGTTTTTTGCCATCCCTGGCCACATTTTTCTGCATTTTTCTAAAACACGGCCGTGCTCATCAGGCAGCAGAGTTAGGGAAAGGACACACTTTCCGCCTGTTGTACAGCTTCATTCATCCCAACAGAGCTGGGGCTCCTCAAAGGACACTGGAAGCTTGAGCCCAAGCAGTGCTGAGCACTTGATCCTAGTTAGGATGTTAAAGCATGGCAAAGCTAAGTGGCACTTTGAGTTTGATCCAAAATTGCACTTTTAAATGATTATTCATCTTGTTGTCAAAGCAAAGCAGAGGGCAGACCTCTCCCTTCTAAGTCACACAGAAGTAGATGTATCAAGAAAACCTCCCACTCACTCGCTCTTTGGTTTACGCTGCCTTGCCTCAGAAGTGGGTGAATGAGTTTGTTGTAGTCCCTGCTCTTTTATCGAGTGCACCTGGCCCATTAAGTGCCTTGACATGCACAGAGCACACCCATAAACACGCTCACTGGGACTGCGAGGAGCGGTGGTTTCCTTTGATATGAAAGGGCTCGCACCTCCTCTGCAGCTGCTGCCATCTCCATCTGCGCAGTGTCACTGCTTTTCCCCTCTCTTGGCTCCGAGTTGAACTACACCGCACTTCTTTCAGCTCTAAAACAAATTAGAGCATTAGACATTCGACCTAGAAGACAATTAGTGTTGTTAGGCTGTGGGAGATGGCTGCTCAAGAAAAACATTCGCAGGTAACCGAATGTAGCCATCCTTTTGTGCAGCGTTCGGTACGCGTGGGGAGTGAAGAGAACTTGTTGCATCGGTGATGCAGATGGTTTTGCATCTAAAGGTTGATGAGCTCTGCTTGGGATGCAGACACGCTTCCAGCACAGGCCTCTCTGTATGCTGAGGTGTCGGGCACACTGAGCCCAGCCAAAAAAAAAGGGTGAGGGGAACGCCAAGGGCATCCAGCTCATCCCCAGCCCTTGGCTGCTTGGGGCACCGAGCAGTAGCCATGTCTAGCAGAGGCCGCTCGGGGCTTGCTCTGGCTGAAATGATCCCAGATACACCAGAAACATCTCCCCCAGGCAGCGCACGTCACCGCCTTGGTGGAAAAGCAGGCTGCCAGCTCAGGCTAGCAACAGTCAGAAATATGGTGGTGAAGACGTGAACACCGTAGTCAGGCAACAGAAGAGCTGATGGGTTTTAATAATGATCCTCCACCCCAAGTGAGTCCACCCAAGCAGGACAAGAACCCCCTAAGAGCGGGAGTGAGTTGGACCTGGGGGCATGAGGAGGTGACCCCGGCCCAGCTGAGGCTGGACGCGGGGGGGAGCACCCCCTTCCTGCCCCACGGGTGGGACCCGCGTGCAGAGTCACTCTCGCGGGACAAGTTAAAAGAGAAGTCCCCGAGACGATGCTGCGCGGTTCCGACCCCCGGCCGCATCCGGCCCGGCCTTCCGCCCGCCGCCGGCGGAACGAGCCGCCAACCCCGCTCCGCGCCGCCGCCAAGGGGACCGGGACCCGCGCGGGGGGGTGAGCGGAGCAGTCGGGGGCAGCGGTGGCCGCCGGGCCGGCTGCGCTCCCGGTCGCCGCCGCGTTCTCCCCCTCGGCGGCCCGGCGGGGCGGTACGTGCCGGGGCGCACGGCTCGGGGGCCGGGGCGGCGGAGGGGGGTCGGATGGGGGGTGCCCACGGAGCGGAGTGGCGGCGCGGGCCGGCGCGCACGTGGCGCGGCGGAGGGCGGTGCTCGGCTCCGGCCCGACCCGCTTCTCCGCCCTCCCCGGCGGGGCCCCTCCGCCCTTATAGCGGCGGGGGCGGGGGCGGCGGCACTCGGCCGGCGGCGGCACGCGCAGGTAGGGCCCGGCGCGGCGGCCCACGTGGCGGGCGGGATGAGAACGGGACGGACGGGGGGCGCGGGGTCCAGGCAGGCCGCGGCCACCGGCTCCGGGAGGACCCCGCTCTCCGGCGGCTCCGTGCATCCCAGAGCCGCCGCTCCCGATCCGACACGGGGAGGGTCCCGGGAACACGGGGTTACGGCGGGGCTCGGCTTGGCGCCTGCGGCTGGCCACGCGTGGGCGCAGCCGGCGCCATTGGTGGGCCGCGGGGCTCCTCGCTGGCGGGTCTGGTCTGGCCGGGCCGGTGCCGCCGCTGGCGGTGTCTCCGGTGCGCGCGGGCCCGCGTTCCGTTAACGCTCGAGGCGGCCGCGTGCGCGAGGGTCGCGTACGTTGGGGTCGCGTGCGCGCGCCCTGCCCAGAGCGGGCTCTGAGGAGACAACGGCCCCTCAGGCCGCCCCGGCCACCGCGTCCCGGAGCCGAGTCCCGCCGTACACAGCGCTGATCGCCCCGTGCCCTTGTCCCGGTGACCTCCCTCTGTGGGTCCGACGGGGCGCGGGGCCCTGGGGGTTGTGCTCGGTCGGGGAGCAGTTGGTGGCCTTTGGGGTCCGGGTGGCTTCAGGGCCGAGAGGGTGAGGGGGCTTTGTGGGGTGTCCGACCACGTTGGGCTCCTCATCCCTCCACGGTGGCCGATGCCCGGTGAGTCTTGTCCCTGGCGAGGCTGGAGGGGACCCGGCCGCTCTGTGCCCCGCAGCCACGACCGGTCTGCTTTAGGGTCCATTGCAGCGTCCTGCGGGCCTCTGATAGCAGTGCGGTGCAGGGGAAGAGGTGATTAAACCGAGTCTCTGGCACCGATAAGAGAAGGGGAGCTCTGAGGAGGCTGCTCCGGCCCAAGTCTCCAGGAGCTGTGTGGGAAGCGGATCCGTGGTACCGGGGGTGTAAGTGTTCGTGTGGAGCAAATGTCTGGGGACAGCACTGAGATGCTGCTTCCCCGCTTGGATCCTCGCACTGGCCCTCGGATGTTTCCTCTCCGCAGGCGCTTGGGCCTCGGGTGCTTGAAGTCACTTGGGTGGGTGAGTTGCTGAAGCCCTCCCAAGTGTTGTGATCTGCTGCTGGGATCGGGATTTGCTGCTCTGGAGGAGCCTGCATAACTGTGCTCCAGCCCCAGGAGACACCCCTTTTAATGCATGTTGTTGCATCACTCAGAGAGGACGCTTTACGCACCGAGGTCCCCAACAGCAGTGCATGTGTGCCAAGGTGTACACCTGCCCTCAGGTGTGTGGGCAGGAGGTCACCCCTCTGACGAGGTCTCGCAGTGATTGGCAGCGGGAAGCTGGGACCGTTGGAGCTTGCTGGCAGCTGGTGCGTTCTCGATCTTGGCCGTGAGGGGCTGATTAAATGATCCTGGAGCTGATGGCTCCTGCAAAGTGCTTCCCAGCCTCTGTGACTGGTCATAGTAGGAGCTTGCTGGGGTCTGAGGGACTGCTCTGTGCAGAGCCTGGTGACTTGTGGCAGGTGTTTGTTAGCACCGGGGGAGATGCTTGGGGAGCCAAGCGGGGTCAGGTGGCAGCCAGGCTCCTGTGGAGGGTGAGTGGCTCAGTGGACACCCAGACCTCATGCTGGGGTGCTTCATCCTGACTCGGGCTGGGGTCTCATGGGCAAGTGATGTGCAAGCATGTCGTGAAAAGATGAGCAACGATTGTGGGGTTTCAAGTTGACCTGTGGAAGGGGGATGAGGATGAATTGGAGGATCACAAGGAAATGGTGGATAGATGACTTGTAGCAGTAGTGGGAGAGGTGGGATTTGTGTCCGTCCCTGTGACAGCAAATGGTGGTTATGCTGGGTTCCCACCCTGCCCTGTGAGGCTTACTGATGTTCTTGGGCTTTGCATTTCTTCTGGGGAAAAAAAATGGGTTTTAGTTACATCACAAGAAACATGAAATCTACTGTCTTTGTGCTCTTCCGTGAGCCTTAAGCCTTTTTGTGGTGCACAAGCATCCTATTTTCATGCTAAGTGAGGTATTTTAGTGCTGGCTGATTCTCCTGGGTGTCTTTGCTCTGAAGTTTACTTGGCTGTGTCTAAAAGAAGGGTTGAGAAATGGGCCAGGACACAGAGTCACTGGTGTGTGCTGGGACTGGGAGATGGACTCGGGCTCCAGATGTAGACAAACCGCCAGAACTCCTGTTGGGTGGCTTTGTGAGTGATCACTGTGGACCTCTTAATTACAAACAAGTGGTTTGCAGTGTATTGCAAACTTCCCTGCCCCAAAGTCACAGTGTGCCCTGTTCTGTGGGAAGGTGTGAAGCATTCTACTCTTCCAGGAGGTGGTTCCTGAAAAACGTGCGAATGGTTGCTTTCTGTTGGCTCCTATCTCACACAATTGGCCTGATTTATCTGGCAGCTAAGGTGGAAAATACCCAGTGACTTGCATGCTATTATTTTATATATCCTTTATGAGGAGTTGAAAAGCTGCACGTAGGCTAAGGGGGTGAGTAGCATCTCATGAAGCACTATAGTGCTAATCTCATTGTTGCACTTTTATGGCTTTTCCTCTTTCCTTCTGTGGAATCAGCTTGTGACTTTGGGAAAGTGGGAGCCTCTCAACAGTACTGTCTGTATGACTCACTTTCAAATGTGCCCTTAAAGCTGCTGCAGTGTAGTTGTACTGTAGCCAAAGAAAATTCATGCTGGGCTGTAGTTAATTCCTGAAACTGCAGTTACCTGAGTGCTGCTGGGTTGTTGGTGAGAGTCTCCCATCTTGGTTCTTGTGCTGCCTTGGCCCTGGTTTGGGGGATTTAGTGAAGTGATAATATGGCGGTGCTGGGAGCAAAGGCAGCTCAGGCTCTTGCTCTTAGGAGAGAGACCAGCAGTTACTTTTTTACTGCGACGCCTCTGACTTTCTGGGGTTTTGCAGCCTCCTGCTACCCTGCTCTGCCATGAAACCTGGAGTCCTGGCTGTCCCTGGCTGGTGGTGCGGGTGTCTAACGAAAGAATGTCGACGCTATTCGGTACCACATTTTTCTCATTCTGAGGATTTCCTGGCGGGCATGGGGTGTCCTGGGAGCGTTCCCGAGCACCACTGGTGCGGGGAGGATCAGCTCTGCTTCCTCGCACAGCACGGCTTGTGCTGGGCATTGGATTGTGAAACCTTGCACAGGAGCTGAGAGTCCACTGTCACCCCCCTGAGACTGGGGGGCTTAGCTGGCTGCGGGGGCAAACAGCCAGTGCTGTGGGAAGCCCTTTCCATAGGGATGGGGGCATGAGCAGAGTCTGGGGCTGTGTCACTAGCAGTACCTTGGCTGCGTCCCCAGTGCCTCTGAGCTGGAGGGACAGAATCTTGTACTCTAAGGGCTGCGCTTTTTGAGCTTGTGTGTTTTGGGTGAGTCCCTTCAAACCTGGCTCTGAAACTCACTGCAGCCCCGCAGCTCCAGAGGTGAAGCCATCATCTCGTGGGACTGGTTAGAGAGCGGGTTCTGGGTGCTGCGCCTGGGCCTGAAGCTGATGTGGGCTCAGAGGATGCCTGTGAGAGCTGTTTTGTGTAACCTTTTTGTAACCTGTCTGCAAGCCCCTCTGAGTCTGCCCGCGGAGTTTTGGGTGAGAGGGCTCTGGGAGAGCCATGGCCAGAGAAATAAGTCAGGGTTTCTGTTTTGGTCTTGTTGATAGTTCGCTTAAGCATGACTTCAGGCTTTCTCATACCAATAAGGTGCTTGATCCTTGCTCAGACAGGCTGAGTATCGCTGGTACTAATAACTGGACACAGCAGCTCAGGATGGGAGCTTGTCTGGTATCTGTCTGGTCAGCAGAAATCACTGCCCATCTCTCTGTTTGGTTGCTTGTTGCCTTCAAAGCTCCTGACAAACCGTCCAGTCATCCCACTTCAAGGTGGCTCGCAGCTTTTCACAGCCTGTGCACCACGGCTGCTGTGCTGGGAGCCATCCTTGGGTAGCAGGGGGGCTCTGTGTGCCGCAGAGGTGGGTGATGGGTGTCCGGGAAAGGCGTTGGTCCCTGCCCGGGGCTCGCGGGTTGCTCCGTGCCGCTGCACGCCGGGGCTCGCACTGGCGGTGTGGTGAGGAGGGTGGCTGGCTCTGCCGGCGCGGCCGCTGTGCCCCGTGGCGTCTGCCTGTCTGCGTGCCCGGGTTAGCTCACCGGGCTGGCAGACGGGGCATGTATGAGGGTGCGCTGGCTGTCCCCAGGGGCAGAGATGCTGAGCGGGCTGGGCCGCTTCTGGCAAAAAACTTGAGCTTGCCCATGTGAGCTGCTGGCCTTGAGCAAACCCTGCCCACACTGCTGACCTCGCCTCACCCCACCAGTGAATGCTGCGGCTGAGCAGGACCTCAATTGACTATTGTCTTGGTGCAGAGCCCTTGCGAGTGCAGGGGTGTCACGTAGGCCATGTACCGCCAGGTTAAACCCCAGCTATGGGCACTCACTGGAATTACAGCTCCATGCTTAATGCTATAAACCCACTTAAAACTGGTGAAGGTGATGTCTCATTAGCTAATAACAATCTCTATTTCATCTTGCTTCTGGCCAGAAAAAGGGCAAATTTGAAGCTGTAAAGCGTTATTTGCTGTAAAAAGCTCGTGATTCCCAGTGCCTCCATTTCCCCAGCAGTAAGTACGAAATCTCAGTTTTGTTTTGCGGACCAGAAGTGGTGGTTCAATCAATCATAGAATACCAGGTTGGAAGGGACCTCAGGTGTCATCTGGTCCAACTTTTTGCTTGGGGTCTGCTGGCTCCTGACATGGACAAATGTCCCGGGGGTGTTTAGGACCATGAACTATCCCAGCGTGTGTTGAGCAGTGAAAGGGCTCATCGCTGTGAACTTGGGAGTTTGGGGAGGCTGGGGTGGGGGGTGTGGTTGTTGTGTTTCAGGCTCTGGTTTGGAAAATGCTTCAGAACGGGGATGGAGGGAATGGGTGCTCACTGGGCAGGTAAACTTATGCCCAGAGTAGTAAAGCCTTGAGCTGGAGGGATGTGCGAGGGGAGGCAGAGGCGTGAAGTACCCTGCATGGGCGGGGGACATCAGTCTTCCTCTGACCTCAAAAAGCAGCAGTGTGAGGACACTTTCATAAAGGGTTTGCCCCAGAAATATTTTGTGGCATTTGCAGTGCCTTATAAATGTGAGCCTCTGTCTTTCCATTCTGGAGTCCCGCCAATCTGGGGCTTTTAAAAGCGCAGCAATTTGCCGCATTATGTAACTAAAAGTCTTGAAATCTTCCTGTTCCAGGCCACTCCAGAGAACGGATGACAGTGCTTGTGCATAGGACCTGGGAGATGAAAAGGATTTTAGTCTTCCACAGGATCTTTTTTGAGATGATACAGTCCTCACTGCCTAAGAAACCTCAATTTCTGTTCTCCATTGCTGTGCAGAGGAGGGTTGCTGTAGGCTACCCATTCCTGCGGATTAGTCAAGACATTTACGGGGAGCAGATGTGATACTTGCAGTCATTACTTGGTCTCATCACTCTTAATTACTGCAAATATGGTTATTTTATTTCCTAATAGGGCAAACTCTAGCTGGCTGCCTGGCAGCTGTGAGTTTGATTCCCAAACACGTCTTACACGTTGCAGCTCTTCCAAAACAGAGCTATAAGTGTCATAACTAAGTTCCGGGTGGGTTTTTTTCCTTTTTGCAAAGGGGAGGGAAGCTTTCCAGTTGAACTGGCTGCTGCCTTACATGTGCTTTTTTCCATTCTTGTTTGAAACTACTTCTGCGTAGGGACAGGGAGGAAATCAGCAAGAAGCCTTAATGCGGTTGAAGGCAGAGCTTTCTAAAACTGGTCTTTCTTAATAAGGATTTTCAATGAGTCAGGGAAAAATGTTGTGGCATGCAGAGCTCATCATGTAAACCCTCTGGCGTCAGGTTTTGGGAAGCTTGCTTCATGGTCTCAAACCTTATGCAGTTCAAGGCTTTTCACTGTGCCTCAGCAATGCAAGAGAGGTCATGTCTAACCCGCCAAAAGTCTTTTCATAGAGAGATGCCACCTGAACAGGAGGAGAAATGCTGCTCACAGGGAAAGAACAAATAGATGAACCACACCACAGTAATTTTGGTGCAGTCGAGCTTCTTGGGAGTGGTGGAGGAATAAAACCTGTGTGTGTGTCTCAGGAGCAGAAGAAGAAAATCCCCAGTGCCTCATCAGCACCCCTTAGTTTTTGCTTTGGATAGCTTTTATTGCTAGTAGTTTTAATTAGTGCTAACAAGTAGACAGTATTCCCTGCTGATATTTTTTATTGCCAGTACTGGGTAGTCTCATATTTTAAAAAGATTTCAGACAAATCAGTGTAGTTAGGTGATGTTCACTGAATGCTGTGAAAGCTCAGTATGACTCAAAGCAAGAGGTGGCTGGAAACTCCAGTGTGCGGGAAGGTGATGTGAAGCAAAACCTGGTGTTCATACTGGCGTTTCAGAAAGAGCGTGATGGGTGGGTGGGCCTTGCACCGAAAGGCCAGAGGTACCTGGGGGGCCTCTGCCGAGCCTCATACCTTCCTCCCCAGCTGCTGGAGAACCAGACCTGCCAGTGTGGGCTCGGCCCGGTGTCCAACCGGCTGCTCAGCACAGCTGTGGTCCCAGCATCCAAGAGAGGAAATCGGCTCCTCTGGCTCCTGGGCAGAGTTCAGCCGTGGACGTGCCCGGGGCAGCGTCTTGTAAATGATTCCTTTGTTGGAGCGGCAGGGTGGCTCAGATCTGCTCGTGGTGGTCATGTGTCACGCTGTCCGGGACGCAGGAAAATACCCTGCCAGCAACAAAATCGGTGTCTGGGTCATGCTAAACCAGTCTTAGTGGCTTACAGAGACCGGCCTCCTGTGCTTTGCTTCTTCTTGCCTTGTGTGGGTCTGAGGCATCACCTGAGTGTGTCCAGGTGTCGGGTGGCCCTGGCAAACTTGATGCCATATCGGGTGACTTGGGTTGTGCCTCCGGTGCCAGGGGGGAATCGGGGCTCCCTGCAGCTCGGGGCCACCAGCTGTGCTTCAGCTGGGACATCTGGATCCCAGCTTCAGCTGTGCACTAATGTGACACGGAGAAGGAGGAAACAAGGCGGGTGCACACGGTACTGTGTGGCGTACCGAGGGCACGGGGAGATGTGCCAGGTAGATGCTGGCACGTCAGCAGCCGCAGATGAGATGGTAATTGCTGTGAGCCTGAATGGATGCGTGCTATAAATAGGAGGCTGCACCTTTCTGAGCTTGCACGCTGCTTTGAAGTTGTCGCTGTGCCTGGTGTGACCTGGGGAGCTCTGGAGAAAGCTTCTGCTCAAGGGTGGCTTTTTCTTCAAGTGGAAGCCTGAGCAGCAGAGCCAGAGACCTGCAGAGTGAGAGGTGGGCTCTGGGGAAGGAGCCCCATGTCTCCCGCCTTGGCTGATGGTGCTTAATATGGGCTGGGGCTCTGTGTCTGTGAGGCCAGGGGGGCCATGGGGCATCAGAAAGTGTCTTCTGAAATCTATGGGGGCAAATGGGAGTTCTGAGACTGTAACAAACTGTGTTGCTTTGCATATTGTAAACCACGTTTGTGAGCAGCTGCTTTGGTTGCGTTTCCTCTCTGAGATGGCTTGTGCTGCTCTCTGCTGCTTGAAGCAGCCTTATTTTCTGAGTACCCACAGCTCCAGGGTGCAGCAGGGGGAAGGTGTGAGCAGCCTGACCCTGCCAGTCTCCAGATTGCTCTGAATTTGCCTCTCTGAAGGGATTCCGCACTGGGTGACACTTCCCCATTTATTTTGTTTTCCAATCCCCTCTGGTTTTGAGATTTTAAGGTGCCCTTGTGAGACCCTCAGTAGCTTTTTCAGTAGGGGTGGAGGGGTTTGCCATAGCTGGGTTGGACCTACCTCCCTCCCTGGCAGCATATGGAGTCTTCCCTGCTCACTGCTTGGGCTAAGTTTAGCCACAGCCTGTGACCTTCAGGGCTGGCAGGCATGCTGTGGCCCTGCCTGCTCTTTATTTGCAGAAATGGAGGTGTCCTGGCTCATGTGTGTGTGGTCTTATTTCCCCTGATATGTCTGCATTTAATAACCTGGGTGTGCTGCTCCTGCTCTGGGTGGCTTGAGGCTTTCTGAGATTTCGTGGTGTGCTGGGACGGTGCTGGGAAAGCTGCCCTGCTCAGCGTTCCTCCGATCCAGGCCCATGGTGCTGGTACCCCATCTGCTTCACCACAGTGCCCTGGCTGCTGCTGGCAAGGACGTTGCTTGCTCTTTTTAGCTTAGGACACAGTATCATGTCTTAAATTTGTTGCTTATAAATACCTGCTGGGCTGGGCCCTTAAAGGCCAGCCACAATCTGAGCATGTGTTTTGGGATGGTCTTATGAGGCCGGTGTGCTGGCAAGCTGCGAGTGCTCACCTCTCAGATCAGCTCTTCCAGAGCTGGTCTAGGGCACTGGGGCCATGCCAGCCTCATGACCGGGGCTGTAGCTGTGCCATTGCACACCTGGGAATGGGGATGCAGCTCTCTACTTTCAGCTGAGGCAATACTTTGTCCTTTGCAGATCTTTGAACCCCAACTGAGTCATCGTCAACTTGGTTCAAGATGCCACCGGCCATTGGGGGCCCTGTGGGGTACACGCCTCCTGAAGGAGGATGGGGATGGGCCGTGGTCATCGGAGCCTTCATCTCCATTGGGTTTTCCTATGCCTTCCCCAAGTCCATCACCGTGTTCTTCAAAGAGATTGAGGTCATCTTCAATGCATCCAGCAGCAAAGTCTCCTGGATCTCCTCCATCATGCTGGCTGTTATGTATGCAGGAGGTAAGTGGACTGGCAGCAGTACATGTGCTTGGATCTGATGATTTGCACTTGCTGTAGTGGCAAAAGGCAAAACTTTGCTCAAAGTTGGAGTTTTCTCCTTATGTGAGAGCAAAAGTTCCCTTAGCAGGTTTGCTTGAAGGAGGTTGCTCATAAACTTCTATTTAATGCCCAGAATGCAAAAACCGGGTTAATCTGTCCTCCTCTGCAAAGCTGTAAGTAAAATCTTTCCGGGGAATTACAACTTGTATAATTCTGCCCTTGTCCTTGTTACAGTGTGCTGTGGATGCTGTGTCTGCTTCCAGCACGCACCCGAAGGCCGGGGAGCTGCTGTGCCATGCATAGGAGCCCTGCTCATGGGGTCTCTTCCTTTTAGATAAGATACTGATTTTTAATTTTGTTTTTTTTTAAATCCAGCAAACAGTGCCCATATCTAGGGATGTGTCCCTGGTTTCTGGCCAGCTCCAACAGCTCAGCTTTGTTCTGGAATGCACTGAAACCTGGTGCTGAGCAGACCCATAGACAGCTTGTGCTGTTTGAGGATGGCAGGATGTGCTGGAAGTACAGAGACACGAGCAGAATAAAGCAAAACTACTTAAACTGAAGCAGCTCCTCTCCCCCATCCTTCAGAAACTACTTCTTAGAGTCTTTTAATCCCCAGGCTGTGTGCTTTACACTGTCTTTAACTGGTGAGGAGCAGGCAGAGTGCTCCTGTGGTGTGATGTGCTCCCAGCCCTTGCCTCGCCGGTGTCCAAACCTTGGTGTCTTGTGCCTGCCTGCACTCAGCTTTGCACTGAGTTGCTCGGGTGAAAGAAACTCTTATTGGGAGCTTGCCGTTATGTCCACTTCAGAGGCAATCGGAGCTTGTACCGCTGCCATCCCCACCTGGCAAACTGCCCGTGTCCTCGTTGCTTTTGTGCATCTAAAGGAGCTGACGTAAGTGCCCGGCTAAGCACGAGGCTTTTCCTTTGGGGAAACAGGCTCTGCTTTGTCCTCGCTCAGCTAGTGAAGCGACCAGCACATTTCCCTGCTCCTGTGTTATAACAAGCTTGTAAACCGTGTAACTGCCTTAATGAGACTCAATCTGGGCCATTCCTCTTCTGCTAATAGCTCAGAGTCGGTTCCTCAGGGCGCCCTGGGGCAGCACTGCCTGGAGCTGCCTGGCAGCTGGGGTGAGACCGCCCTCCTCCAGTCCTGGGGTGGTTCCCCTGTCCCCCTCCCTCCACACTGACACCACTCCTGCTCCCCTTGAGCTGTTACTATTTAATCCCAGCAGCTCACTGGTGTCGAATCTCTTGCCTGTAAGCTGATGGCAGGGGATGCTGGAGCTACCCCAGACCTCCCCAGCTGCCTCCCTGGCTGCTGGAGCATGGGAATGTGCTGCCCTGCTCACTCCTTACAGGGTTCCTGCAGACACTTTGCAGAGTATAGATTGTGCTGGAGTGGTCACAGTGTGCATCCTTGTCTTTGAGGGCACCTTGCTGTGGGAACTGTGTGATTGCTTGGAAGCAGAAAAAGTAGCTTGTGCTCTAGCAAAATGTTCTGTGCTGATGGTATCGTGCAGAGCTGGGGTAGCTCCTGTCCTGGGCAGGGCGGGGGTGGTGGAACAGTGTGTCCTGCAGCCCAGTGCAGCCTCCCTGTGCAGTCACCATCAGGTTATATGGATGTTATCACCTCAAATGCCTTTCTTGGCTCCAAATTAGCATTAGGGAGGACTCTGGTTCCATTACTTACATGTTTTTCACAACACAAGTAGTTAAAATAGATCAGCTATCATATGGTCAGAAATGCTTCATGTGAGTCTATTAATACAGGAGTGGGTGTGAATCCTTCTTTTTTGATTTTAATTGAAAAAAGAAGAGGGGGCAGGGATTTTTTAGCAGGGTACACAGTGCTGCCCAGCTGGGCAGATTCCTGCCAGCTGCCCTTGGATCCTGCCGCTCTGGGCTGAATTTCCCGGAGGAAAGGCGGCTGCTGCCTTTAGACTCTGTCCAGGGGCATCACGTTTGCCGAGTTCAAGGTTCGATTTTGCAAAGTGTTGTGTGCTCTGAGGGGAAGCATGTAGGGCTTGGGGTGATGTGGCAGCCCCCGAGTGCTGCTGCCACCTCCCATGGGACCAAAGACACAGCCCATTCCCAGCTACTGGTGGCATGGGGTTGGAGCTGCTGGCATGTGTGTAGGCATGGAGCTGGCTGTGCAGAGCGGGATGCTGCGGGGCTGGGGGCAGTCTCTGCATCAGCAGGGCTCCCGTAACCTTCTCCAAGCTTTGTTTAAACTGGGCAAAAAGGTCAAGTAGGGTCTGAGGACCCATTAATAACATGTTGACAACCTTGCTATCTGTTAATGGCAAAACTAGGTCTGTTAATATTCAATGGATGTTCATTGAGTTTATTTAAATACATTTTAGTATCTGTAGAGCATGCTTCACAGCTTCTAATCACTGTTTGCTTTGGATTAAAGCTCGCGATAATGAAGCACTTAAAAGGTGTGTGTACAGAGCAATTGGGCTCTTCCTACTGTAGGGGTAGTAGTGAAAACAGAAGCATCCCTGCTCCCTGGGGTGTCACGGTGCCCCTCCTCCTGGGGAGCTTTGCCTGTGCCCATTCCCAGCTTTGGTTTCCATCAGAAACCTCTTGCTGGAGATGAACAGCTGCTCCGCACTTGCTTTGCTGCTGAGACCCCAGCAGAGTCACACCTTTCTGAAGCCATAAACAGCCTCTGGTGCTCGGCAGAAGCCACAGCGTGCCAGCACTGGCCAGACAGTCACTTCTCTGGCTGCAGCTTCTGTGTATGCTCTAACCAAATGTCACTCTTATCTCCAGCTGCCTCTGAACCTTCTGTCCTTTCCCCTTACCCCAATTCCCTCGCTGGGTGCAGTGTCACTGTGTGAAAGCTGGAAGCCTGTGGCAATAAACCTCCTGTGTTCTTGCGTGCATCTGCCTTCTCTTGTGCAAAGATAACTCATCTCTGGGCATATCTCCTTCGACTTCTAGGTCCCATCAGCAGCATCCTGGTAAACAAATACGGCAGCCGGCCCATCATGATCGCTGGTGGCTGCCTCTCCGGCTCTGGGTTGATTGCAGCCTCTTTCTGCAACACGGTGGAGGAGCTCTACTTCTGCGTTGGGGTCGTAGGGGGTAAGTGATAGCTCTGCCCTAACAGGGCTGCAACGGAGGTAAGTCCTCTCCTGGGGCTACCAGAGAAGCAGCTTAAACCCAGTGATGATTAGGGAATGTCTAAGATGAATTTGCGTAAATCTCAATTCCTGCTACATATTCTAATAATAGGTGGCCCTGGTGGTGTAATGTAGTGCGATTGACTGTACTAGTGACTGTACAGAATTCCTGTGTGTGGCTTTGCTGCTGCCCTGGTGCCTCCACCCAGGTTGGCGGCAGGGGCCAAGCGCTGCTCGTGCAATGGGGAAGTTAAAACAGCCAAAACAGAGCTGTGATTTCCTCCCAAGAGCTGAAACCCCACTCTCCTGCTCATCCCACCAGCCCTTCTGCCACTGTTGCTGGCTCGTGGGCGTGGCTGAGCTCTGAGCCTCTCTTCTCTCCTTCAGGCCTTGGACTTGCGTTTAACTTGAACCCAGCCTTAACCATGATCGGCAAGTACTTCTTCAAGAGGCGTCCCCTGGCTAATGGGCTGGCGATGGCAGGCAGCCCTGTGTTCCTGTCCACCCTGGCACCCCTGAACCAGCAGTTCTTTGGCATTTTTGGCTGGCGTGGCAGCTTCCTCATCCTCGGCGGTCTCTTGCTGAATTGCTGCGTTGCTGGATCCTTGATGCGGCCCATAGGTCCCAAGCCGGATCAGGCGAAGAAAGAGGCCTCTAAGGAGGTGCTGCAGGAAGCTGGGAAGGTCGTGAAAAAGGATGATGGTGACACCAGTGCAGACCTCATTGGGAAGACCAAGAAAGAGAAAACCTCGCTTTTCCAGACAATCAACAAGTTCTTGGACCTGTCCCTGTTCAAACATAGGGGCTTCCTGCTCTATCTGTCAGGCAACGTGATCATGTTCTTTGGGCTGTTCACTCCCTTGGTGTTCCTCAGCAATTATGCAAAGAGCAAGAAGATTGCTAGTGAGTCTGCAGCCTTCCTGCTCTCCATCCTGGCCTTTGTAGACATGGTGGCCAGACCTTCCATGGGACTGGTGGCAAACACTAAATGGATCAGACCCAGAATCCAGTATTTCTTTGCCATTTCTGTGATTTACAACGGGGTGTGCCACATCTTGGTCCCCATGTCCACTAGCTATGTTGGCTTCTGCATTTATGCTGGCTTCTTTGGCTTCGCCTTTGGCTGGCTGAGTTCAGTCCTCTTCGAGACCCTGATGGACCTGGTGGGAGCACAGCGGTTCTCCAGCGCCGTCGGCCTGGTGACCATCGTGGAGTGCTGCCCCGTGCTCCTGGGACCCCCCGTGCTAGGTGGGTGCACTGTGCCCGGGGTGCTCTGTCTGTCCTGCCCAGCCTTGATGAGCAGTGGTGGGTCCCTTGTGAGCCATGCACAGCCCCCAGCACTGGGGCAGGGGTGAGGGGGGCGAGCAGTGGCCCTGAGGCCACCCCAGGATCTAAGGGATGGCTGAGAAAGTGGGGGCTGAGCCCCTGGCATGGGGTGGGGGAGCAGGGACTGGAGGAATAAAGACCTGAAGCTCAGGTTGATGGGCTTATCATAGAATGTCCTGAGTTGGGAGGGACCCACAAGGATGATCAGGTCCACCTCCTGTCCCTGCAGAGGACAACCTCAATTCACACCATGTGTCTGAGGGTGCTGTCCAATGGCATCTTGAACACTATCAGGCTTGGTGCTGTGACACCTCCATGGGAAGCCTGTTCCACTGCTCCAGCACCCTCTGGGTGAAGAACCTTTACCTAATGTCCAACCTGAGCCTCCCCTTGCACATCTTCCTGGGCTTGGGCTGCCCTTGGGAACAGCTCCACAACCTGGAGCAGTTCTGGGGGATATCTTACTAAGCTGTCCCTCTCTGTCCCTCAGGGAAGCTCAATGACATGTACGGTGACTACAAGTACACGTACTGGGCCTGTGGGATCATCCTCATCATTGCTGGGATCTACCTCTTCATTGGGATGGGCATCAACTACCGCCTGGTGGCAAAGGAGCAGCGGGCAGCGGAGAAATCGAAGAAGGAAGGGAAGGAGGAGGAGACCAATGTCGACGAGGCTGCAAAGCAGAAAGAAGCAAACAACGACGTGGCCCCTGCGCCTCAGAAGAGTGCGGAGGATGGTGTCAAAGAGGAGGAGAGCCGCATGTGAGGGACCTGTCTGCATGCCGGAGTGTCGGGGAAGCGCCGTTGCCCTGGCGCAGGGCTGGGGCAGTACTCTGCCAGCGCTGGGCAGCTGTGAGAAGTGTTTAAACCAGGTGTTCATTTTTAACCGGGCTCTGAACTGTCTTTCCATCTGTGTTCAACAAAGGTAACAGGGCTGCACACACAGTATCCTTGTGTGTTGGGGGGCAGGGGGGCTTTTTATAGTCTGGCTTTTTAACAGTAACATGAATGTACTAATATGTGCCTTACAGTCTTCATATCTGCTGAATCTGAATGAGCCTTAACTAAACCGTGCTTTAGCTCTGTATTCTGCTTGGGGTGGGGGTGGGTGTGTGTGTTTGCGTGTGTTTTGGGGGGAGTTTTGTTGTTAAAAAGCCATAAAAAGCAGGATACTGGATTTGTTGAAGCACGATGGGCTTCAGGGCCAGCCCCAGATGAATTCTGCTTCACACGCTTCTTACCGCAGGCCCCCGGCGGAGGGGAGGCACGGGGCAGGGTTGTCCTCTGCCCCCGTGCTGGGTGCCTCCTGGCTCTGTAGGTGGTCTTTAGGTATGTTTTGAAACAGTTTAGCTACTGTAGTTCTTTAAGAGTTCCTCTTTTCTAGTTGTGCTCTCACGGGATATTTGGGTTGGAGAAGGATGGCTGTGGTTCAGGTTGGACAGCATCTCCTGCTCCGGGGCTATAGCAGCCCCTGTGTGCCTGGCCCCTGCAGCCGAGTCCCCATGGGTTGGGCTGGTGTCCCCCTTGCCCCCCAGTTCTGTCCTGGCCGTGCCTTTTTTCAGCCCATCGCTGGGTGATATGAAATGGGTGCCAATGCGGGGGCTCAGCGGGCAGTGCCGGGTTGGGGTGCTGCCCTCGGTCCCCCAGTGGGGTGGGTTTGCATCAGCATATCCCTGTGCTGATCAGTCCCACCCAAATAGGTGTTTTGGGTGCCTGATGCTGGGCAGAGCCGAGGGGCCGGGTGGGATGGGTGGAAATGGTGCATCCCTGAGACAGCCTTCTGCTTTCGCTGTTTTATCTCTTAGAGAAACCTCTTTTACTTCTGTTCAACTGAGATCTTAAGGCAGTGGATGCCTAACCACTCACATCCTAGGACATGTAAGGGGGAGGAAAGAGTTTGTATGTATTTATTTTTTATTTTTTAGTGCTGGAAAATATCCCAATGTACGTGGAGCAGGTTAAAGGCTCTCAAGTTCTAGTTAATGTTGATCAGAAATTGTTTAAGAGGCTGAGGTGTTTTTTTGTTTTGTTTTTTTTTTTTTTCAAATAAACTTTTTTTTTTTTACAGTTTATCTGTCAAATGTTGAACTTCTTTCCTAGAACCACACTTCTGGGTGCCAGACAGTGTATTTTGGGTCTGTTTTGGAGAGAGGTGTGTGGGGCTGTGGCAGAGCCTGGCACTGATGGTGGCTGAAACCAAATTAGGGGGTAAATGAAGGTCTTAGTATCTGTGCTGCCCTGGATCCCTAGAGCCCCTGGTGGGGTCAGGCCCTGCACTATGGCCACTCTCCTTTTGTTCCTTCAGCTGTGGGGACATTTCAGGCTTCATTTTGGTCCAAATCTCACAGAAAGCAGGCCCAGGGGGGTTTTATACTGTAGAGTAACTTTATAAAGCTAAGAGAGTATTTTGTACAAAAGGATTTTGTTGTACAGCACTGAGCTGTGATACTGTAAAGCCAAGGAACTGTATTTTCATAAACAGCCTGTCTGCTGTAGCTGCAGTAGCAGATTCAGGTCACAATAAATCAACCCTGAGGCCCTGCCCCTGCTGCCCTTGGTTTTGTAAGCACGGATGAGCTGCCAGCCCTCCTCTGCTCCTGTCCCCGTGTGGGTTGGTGTCCAACACCGCAGCCGTCACTGGCATTACCGTCACCAGCACTGCAGCCCCAGCAGGTGCCAACACCTCTCCTAAGGAAAAAAGAAGTTTAAATAATTCCCTGCTGCTTGGACTTGGCTGGGAACACTCCAGCGGTAAATCCTTGTCTTCTAAGGGTGGGCTCTGGGACCTCCTGTGGTTTGGCTCCTGGGAGCACGGCTGTGGCAGTGTGGGTGATAGAACCAGGCATGCCCGGCTTCAGGAGGAGAAACTCGCTCTTGCCCTGTATTAGGCTATAAAGTGACTCAGGCTACAAGTTGTGTGAGTGCCTGGCTTGCCCATGCAGAGCACGGGGTCCCTGGCTGCACGCCATGGCAGGGCTGACACTGCGATGTGGCACGGACTCTGCCCCATAGCAAACCTCCCCTTCCACGGCAGCCGTGCTGGGCACAGCCTGTCTCTGTGCCATGTTCCTCTGTCATGGCTCAGCTCACAGAACAACCAGCCTATATTTAGTCACATTATTTCTGTGAGCAAAGGTATTTGCAGTGCTGGGAAGCACAAGAGTGGTTGGGACTTGCTAATGCCTCTGTGAAGAGCCACAAAAAGCCTGTGGGGATGTGGTGCTTCCTCGCTCCTCAGGCCAAGAGGTCCTGGTGGCCGCAGGCGAGTGGTGCTGGGCATCGATGGCTGGTCCCTGCTGACTGCAGCTCCTGAGTTATTGCACAGATTTCCTTTATGCGCTCTGCCACGCCACCTTCCTTCCTCCTGGGGGTAGCAAAATAAAATTCTCTTCATAGCGGGTAGAATTGAGGAAATACTTGGGAGCTAATTCCCGTGCAGTTTGTTTTCCCAAACATCTGAGGTTGCCGACCAGAAATGCTCGGCAATGACTGTGGGGGCTGTGGAGCTGCTGCCCTGGTGTTGGGGCATCACCCACCCACTGCCTTTTTGGAGGCTGCCCAAGTGGACCCCAGCCCCACAGGTGCCCATTCCCTATTGCTGTGGGGTAGGAAGCTCCTATGGTACCATCATGGGTGAGAGCAGCCCCCTGACACAAAGAGATGCCCCCGGCCTCCTGAAGCAGCCTAATCCTCCCCTCAATGCAGCACAATCCCCTTCCTAGGGAGGGGGGAGCCTGGCTGTAGAGCTCATTCATGTGACAAGCATGAGGAGAGGATCTGAGTCCTTGCCTGGCTCCTGTTCCACCCGGAGAGTTTATTCAAGTTTCTTTTGGGAGATTTGGGTTCTGCTGAGTGTGCAGCTCTGGCTGAACGCTCGGCGCTGCTGCTCTGCAAACAACCGCTGCGGTTCCCAGCTGGCTGGGCGATGCTGAGGTGAGAACCGTGCCAGGGAAGGGTGACTGTCCCATGGCCTGGGCTGCTGCAGTGGGTGCCCATTTGGCAAAGAGAAGTGGTGGGGTGGCCACTGCTGGCCGCCACCTTGCTGCAGGGAGTGACCATGGCCCTGCTGTGCCCACCCCGGCTCCCTCAGGTGCTGGAGATGAATCATGGTTGCAGAGACACTTCCTCCAGTGTCACCCAAACCCCCAGCTTGCAGCTGAGGAGCAGGAGGAACTCGTGGCCCTTGTGGAAACCTTCCACCTCTTCCTCCATAGGGCAGGGCTGGTTCTGCGCTTGTGCGCTTTCCTCCTGCCTGCGCTTGTGCAATTAGTTCCCCAATTCCACCCTGAGGTTGGCCCAAACCCCACAGCCCTGCCTGCGATATTGGGAGACAGGCAGGACCGGGCAGGCGGCCGTGGCCGTGTGCTCAGCCTTTGCTGCCTGCTCTGCGTTCCACGAGGAGCAACAGTCCCTTAATGTACGAGCAAAGCAGCATTATGGGAGACAGATAATCAATTGCTACAAGATGATCATCAATTATTTTCACTGCACTTTATATTCTGTTAATGAGAGCCCTTTGCCGCTGTCATGGAGCCATTTCAGGGGAGGTGAGCGATGCTCGGCTGCTGCACAGCAGCGGGAGGTGACGCCCCAGGGTGGCTCCTGTGGTCGGATGGGCTGTGTTCACTGCAAACACCACCAAGGACAATCCCTGCTGCACTTTGCCCGGGCTTTTTCCCTGGGTGGACCTGAGACCTTTGCTCTGCTTCATGCAAATCATGGCATCCTCATATTAGGTGCAGCCTTGGAAAACAGCCCCGAGGTCCTGGGGCACACGGTGCTGCCCGGGCAGGGGCTGGGATGCTGCAGTCAGGGTGCCCACAGGGCGCTCGAGGTGGCTCCAGGCCAACAAGGCCAAGGAGGAGTTTGTGCAAAGTGCTGGCTGGAGGCAGACGGCGGGCAGGTCGGTCCTGTCTGTGCTGCACGCTGTGACTGTGCACAGTGGGAAGAGGCTGCACCAGCCCCACGATGCGCCCAGACACGTCCTGAGCTCCCCAGGATTTCTGCTGCGCTGGCAACCAGGATCTGCCCACAGCTGCCAGTGCCTTGGCAAATGCCAGTCTGTGCCCGGAGCTGTGCCCACCGCCCCAGGGTACAGCACAGGATGGGAAGAAGAGATGCTCATGGCCATCCTGGACCCCACTACGAGGCTTCCCCAGGCACACGGGGAAGAGCTGATTCACCCCACCATAAATCAGCAGAGCCTCCTGGAACCGCGGTGCATCGCCTGCTCATCCCTCTTGGGACATCGGTGTCTCAAAAGTTGTCGGGCTCTGTCAGGCTCTGTTGAACTCTGCCAGGCTCTGTCGAGCTTTGTTGGGCTCTGTTGAGCTCTATCGGGCCCTGTCATGGAAATGGCCCCCCAAACCTGCTCCCCCAGCAGCATGTGCCGCTGCACCCCATGTCCCCACTGCACCCCAGGAGCATCCTGGGGGTCCGGATGATGCACCCGAGTTAACCCAACCTGCCTGCACCTGTGACTCTGGACACGAGAGCTGGGAGTGATGACACCAGGGAAAGATTAACGCTGAGTAAATCAAAACAGTATCATCCTGGCCATGATTAACAAAGAATTAATTACGTACCCACACAAAAAGAGATAGCTGATTACCTTCTATAGAAAATTAGGGGGAAAAGACAGAAAAGGAAACATGTTTAAAATTTAATTAGAGGCCGCATGTTGTGCATAAGAATGAGCCTGGTTTTGTGAATTTAATTGTTTGCAATTACAGATCAGTGTCTCGTTTTCATCTCCTCCCCGTTGGGCTGTGAACGGGTGGCTGAGCCGGGGGGAGCAGAGCGGTGTCACCGCGAGCGGGTGCAGAGCCCAAGCCCCTGCCGACCCCTCCGCTCTGCCCTTCCTTCCATATCTATCTCAGGAGCACCCGCGGACAATGAACCGGTAAAGCTACCCAGGCTTTGAACTGCAATAAACCGTGTGAAAATGGAATCAATTCTGCAGTCGGATGACTCAGTAATGAAAAGTCAAGTCCCACACTGCGGTGTGTCACATCCCTGATATCTTCATCGCTTTTATCTGCATGGAGGGAGCAGATTTACCCAGCTTTCAACTGAGACTGCAGCAAACGGGCTGGTGATTATCCCCTTCCCAGAGACAACCCGGACGCTAATCCCTTGATCCACCCAGCGCACCGGGGTGGGAGGAGAAGCTGCCGGCGAGAGCTCGGTCCTGCACCATCGGTGGATGATGATGGAGCATCACCAGCCATCCCTGGCTGCAGAACCCAGCTCTGCCTGGCACCAGTGCCCGTGGCACTAATACGTTTGAAAATAAAACACTTGGTCTCACTCAGAACAACTTCTCCTACTACACTGGGTCAGCCCCAAGCTTAGGAAATGGCTGAGAAGCCACTCAGGGCACCACAGTCCAGCACAAACCCTGGAGCTTCCATCCCTCTGCACAGCTCAAGGGGGAAAAAGCCACATCTGGCCACGGTCCCCGTCCCCAGCAAAGGCGCTCGAGCAGCCCCAGCTCAGCCCAGCCGGGATACTCAGACACATTTACAGTCACCAGCCTCTTCAAAGTGCATCCTCACCCAGCACACAGCTCCGCGGCTCTGAATCCAGCAGCTCTGAGAGAGCTGAAAGTATCTCTAAAATAATTGAGGAGCTTCTCTTCTAAGTTTCTTCCCACACAAAGGGAAGGGACAGTAAAATGGGCTCAGCAACAACCGGGACCCAGAGCTGGTCCCATCCCGCTTCCCGGAGACCCCTTGGCTTCACCACGACACGGCTCAGGGCAGCTGGTGGATGCCGGGGCAGCCGTCACCGCTCCGGGGCAGCCGTCACCGCTCCGTGGCACATCTTGTGCCAAAACTGGTAAGATCTCCCATTATTTAAAGCGATAGTTTTGTCTTGTCCTATCAGGTTTGACTTTATGCAATGAACAGCATACAAGTCAGAACGAAATCATAAAATACACTTGTGCTAATAACCGCTTTGGAGACCGTATGGGAATCTAATACATGCCAAATAAAAGGCAAAGCAAGCCATTATCTTGAAATACCTGGTTCTCGCTCAGCCAAACACTATGAAATCATTATGTTTAATTATGGGATATCAGCCTGGAATACCAGCTTACTAATTATTTATAATGATTTCTGAATGCACGTTATAATCTCCCGGCCAGGGCACTGGCTGGCACCGTGGGTGGCTGCAGCCCCTGTTGCTTTCCTGTGGCTGGACCCAGGAGTTAATGCTGCCTCAGTTTATTATCCCGCAGGTCAGAGATCCCTGTTGTGCAAGCACACGATGCAGGTGGGCAGGGGGGCATCTCCCCCCCCGCTACAGGTAACAAGGACACGGGAATGAGGACACAAGACCCCCAGAAATAGCCCCAGTGGGTTCCTTGGCCTGGGGGGAGAGGCAGAACAGACCAGTCCCAGCACTTCAAAAAGAGCGGGTGTGTTCTATAATTAACCTAAAATGCTTGCCTGCTGGGACATGCTACTCATGGCAGTCCTCTGGCTAATTAGTTGTTGTTAGAGGTAATGGACAGCTTTTCTTTAGCCCAGAAATTTAAAAAAAATTAAAAGAAAACAACAAAAAGCAGGAAAAATAAGCACCAGCACTCTCAGCATGTCTCCATGGAAGTGGAACAAGTAGGATTAATGCACAGCATGGTCAAATAAAGAAGTGCTGCTTTCAGTGACTTAAGAGGGACAAGAAAAGAGGAATGAAAGCAAAGCGTGGGAGGGGAATTAAACCTCCCTGGAATGGAGAGCAGAGGAGCTGAGAGCAAGGGCTCCTCTGAGCATCTCATTGAGGTGCCCTTTGCCCGCGGAGCCGAGGGGAAAACCCCCGGGACTCAGCTGTTCCTGCAGCTTTTCCTGGGATCCCTGTGCTGCAGGACGGGGGTGACCGCGCTGAGCCCGGCTCTGGTGCGAATTAAAACTTCACCCAGATCCAACCGCTGCCACGCGAGGACCTGAGCACACAGCGCATCGCTCGGCACACTCAGCGCTACCTCATTTACGGGATTTATGACCTCCGGTGCTTCCCATGTTTTCTCTACCCTCTCCTATCAATCAATAATCCATTATCATAGCCCTTAGGAAATGATTTAGAGATCGTATCTTCAGTTCCCGTCTTGGAAACAGCGCTTGTCTGCATCACCGCTTGCTCTACAGGCTGCAAGGATGAAGAGGGATGGGGTGTGCTGGCTTGGAGGGGCAGGGCTGGCAATGAAGATGTCCCCTGTCCTGGTGTCCCCTGCTCCTGTACAGAGACTGCAGCCCCAGGGAAAGCACCAGTAGCCCCAGTCCCACCAGCCACTGGGCTACTGGTCTGTCCAAAGGGATTTTCCTGATGCTGCAGCCACCAGGAGCAGTGAGAGCGCTTGCTACATCATCACTTGCAGAGCGTGTTATCACCAGAATTAATGTGCGATCGGCCGGGGGCATGGATTATTATAGTGAAATTATGCAACTAAAGGAGGCTGTTAACAAGTTGATTTAAAATTCATAGATGAGGAGGGGGAAAGATAACAGGGCAGCAAATGGTAGGCTCAAATTAATTTAAACTGTTTGGTGAGGAATCAGCGATGTAGGGAATGAGATAGGGAGGAGGATTAAAGGGAGTTCATATTTAAAATCAATTTGAAAGGGTGCCAGAAAGCACTCCATTCAGACTCGGCCATTTTGAGACCTCGTCACTTCCTTCATTAGTTCCAAACAGTTTGGCTGTAATTACTGAGCCCAGGTGGGGTGGTGGCTGGAGAAGGAAGAGCAGCAGAACGTGATGGGGAGACAACCCCAGGTGATGGTTCTGTGGTGTGGAAGCGCTGCAGGAAACCTCAAAGGAAAGGAAGTGCAGCTGCATTGCTTGTGCTATAAGTTCTCCACCATCATCACACACTTTTGTGATAGATTTACATAAATAAGGTTTAGAAACAGGCTAAGGAGCGTATGCAGCGACTCCTGTGCTGGCTCAGGACAGCAAAGCAGGGAGGAGAAAGCTGCCACCTCTTATCTTCTGCCTGGTCCTTACTGAGAAAGAATCTTCCGCACTTCTCTAAAACAATAAATTGCTAAATCAACATCACTTTAATTTGTTTCATTTGTTGTTTTGCTACATCAAAATCGCTTTCACTTGCACGTGTGTCGCTGTTTGGGAGCAGGGGGCTGGTTGTCACCTGCTGTCCCACCCTAGCGACTTGTGGCCGTGGGTCGAATGCCCATCAGGTGAACTGCATGTGAGTCGGTCTTAAATAATAAGAAAAGTTGTAAGGAAATGGTATCAGTATTTAAATTTAATTGGTTTGTGCAGGGCTCAATTTCCCAAAGTAGCCATTTTTTAGTAACAGCAGCATTTTTATGGGCTTAAATGTGAGACCGAAGAACTGTTAGGTGTTTTAGGCAATCAACGGACTACTATACTTTTACCAAAGTTAATTCGAAATATAAATCCAGATAGTTGTTTGTTACGCACTAATCCAACTCTATGAGCATAAAGCTCACTGCAGCACAGGTTCATAGGTTATAATCTATTATAATACTTTCATTTCAGGCTTTGCGGGGGCAGTGACTTGTCCTGTTCTGTCAGCTGCCCTCCTGCTGGCGCTGGACCGGAGGGATGCGGTGGGATGGAGGGATGCTGTGGGACGGAAGGATGCGGTGGGATGAAGGGATGCTGTGGGACAGAAGGATGCTGAGGATCAAAAGGATGCTGTGGGATGAAGGGATGCTGTGGGACGAAGGGATGCTGTGGGACAGAAGGATGCTGTGGGATGAAGGGATGCTGTGGGACGGAGGGATGCTGAGGATCAAAAGGATGCTGTGGGATGGAGGGATGCTGTGGGACGAAGGGATGCTGTGGGACAGAAGGATGCTGAGGATCAAAAGGATGCTGTGGGATGAAGGGATGCTGTGGGACGGAGGGGTGCTGAGGATCAGAAGGATGCTGTGGGACGGAGGGATGCTGCAATTAGGGAGATGCTGTGGATCAGAGATGTGCTACAGGGACAATGCCTGTGATCACAGCCTGGCACCCCGACCCACCGCGTCTCAAATAAAGACCTGCTCCCAAACCAGTTCCAAACAGGGAGGCATAAATAAAACCCAATTAAAAATATTCCAGCTTTGTTTTTACTCCGGGTGACTTGTCAGTTTAGCAAACAACGGTGCTTATAACCATTAATCATCTAGGCTCAATTTGTGCCAGCTGACTCATTTACCTCCGGAGCAGGCAGACCTGCAATACTTTCATTGTGTGTTTAACTTTACCAATAATTTATCAAACACAACACCCAATTAAATTGCCCTTCTGTATCCATTAGCTAACATATTGATCTTCTTTTTGCTCCCTTCACCTCTAGCTGTGGGCCTTGGGTTTGCTTAATGTCATAAACATTACTGCATCTCTCCCTGAAATTCCGCTGAGCCTGCACCGAGCATTGCTTGTGTTTGTCCCCAGCTGCACGGGACCATCCCCTCCCCGGCCTTCCCCGGGGTGAAATCACAGCTGCTGGAGGACGTGCAGAAATGCGAGATGCCTCAGCATCCAAATATTGTCACTTTAGAGGCTCCTGTTTGCTGCCAGCACTGGGGACAAGGGTGCGAGCGCCGGGACACACGGGATGTCCCTGCAGCTGGGCTCACTGGCTCTACAATGACATGGGATCTCAACACATTTCCAGATATTCCCAAGCTTCAGAAATGCTGCAGAGCATGCGAAGGCTGCATGGGTTTATCTTACAGCAGGGTGAAGTGGCAAAAATGGCAATTAAATGACTTGCCCCAGGCTATGTAATGCATTAAGGTGAGGCTGGAGATTAGGAGCCAGGTGTCCTCAGTCGCTCTGCTCTGCCCTAATCACCAGATAAGGCACCTTCTTTAGTCTTTCTTTGTAGTCATTAATCTCAATTTAATTAGTTTTATCTCCATATACCTGCTTTATCTCTTTTCCTGCACCTCAGAGACAGATCTCCATCCGTACTCCCCGGCTGTTTGTGCTCATCCTCTCCAGCCCTGCAACAGGCAGGAACCAAATGAATTCACCCTTTGGGCTGAGGAATATTCTTCCTAATTCACATTTTGTCTCTATTCCCTGCAGAAACCTCCTGAGCAGGAAGAGTTCCCATCAAAGCGGGGAAGTTTGCAACCCTGTGCAATTTCATGGCTACTTGGAAATAACACATTAAGGGAAAAACCCCACACTGTGCCAAACTCTTTGGGAGTGCTGGGTCAATAGCAAAGATAATTAGATACTAACAGAGTTATCCCACATTGTCCTCTGAATTGTATTAAAAAATGCTCTGCAGCAAAGCTAAGTGGAAAAACGCTGCTTAGCCTTTTGTTTTGTATCCACAAAGCCACAAGCTGACTTTATTTGCTCCTGACGTCCCAGTCCAGCTTCTCCACCTGATGCTGGAGCCTGGGATGCTGGATGGACAGGAGGGATGTCCTGAATCCTCACTGGTCCTGGCCACACTGTGGGAGCATGTGGGTCCAGCACTCTCCTTAGCCCAGGGGGGACACAGTGTGACATTGTGGGGGACCTGGTGGGACTCCAGTCTGCGGCCAGGAGTGCTATCAGGGCTCACGCAAAAGAGTCCATGGCATCTGAATTAATCCCTTTATTTATTTACTTAATTAAATTGGAGTGGTGCCAGCAGAGGGTCAGCAGAAAGTGCACTGGAAGTCATCAATAGGAGAGGAAGGTGTAAACTTTGGCAGCGGTCCCGGGGGTGGGCAGGGGGGTGGTGGGCAACAGAGGGTCCTGGGGCAGCCAGAGCCTCTGCTAAGGGGACAAGGGACAATGTGGGCAGCCCCAAGGCTGCCAGACCACTGGGTTTTGCCACATTTTCTCCTGGATTGGGGCTACAGCCTCTCAAGGAGCAGGAGTACAGTTGTGTGGGTGCCTGTCTGCAGCAGACACGCACCTGAAGCATGAGAAGGAAAGAAAGGTCAAGAAGCTGCTCAGACTGCCCCATCACGCTGGGATTTGATGGGGATGGCTTGTGATGGGAGCAGCAGAAACTGCAGACATTCCTGGGCCAAAGTGGCAGCGGCTGAGGACAGAGCTCCTGCTTTGGCATGGGGCAGGCAGCCCGTGCCCCAAACGAGCACAACCTGCATCCCCTTGGCACCATCCCCAGTCACGGAGCATCGCTCCGGGCAGCCCCACAGCTCTGGGAGGTTTGGCTCTCAGGCCTGTGTGGCAGAACCATGTCCCCACGGGCTGTTGTCCTCACCGGCACTGTCCCCCCGGCACAGGCAGCCCCAGAAAGCTGTACATGCTGCCCCAGCTTTGCATTCCCAGCACATCCCTAGCTAACGGATAACTGCGGCAGCACTATAATTCCATAATCACTTGCAGAGAGACTGGTTCCTGCCTTCTCATTTAAAATGTCACAGCTTGTGTTTGCTCTTTTATGCTTTGTACTTCCAATGAACTTCTCCTTCCCAGGACCTATTAGGTGGTTTAAAACTTCATAACAATCATTAGGGAGTTGTTCATCGCTAATTGTGCAGTCAGGAATATGCCTGCCAAGCTCCACCGCCACCTCCCTCCTCCTCCTCCTCTGCTCATTAAGGTGCATCAGTTCTGCCCTGACAGCCCATCCTGCCCAGAGCGGGCAGGGGAGCGCGCAGGGTGCTGGGCAGAGCAGAAACCACAGGGAACAAATCACTTCCCCTCTAGTTATAGATGCTTCTCAGAAGTTAACTCACAGCTTGCAGCCAGGTCCTAGGGAGTACAAATCAATGCCCTGGGTACCAGCCCAGGTGTCCCATCAGGGTACCCCCAGCACACAGAGCTGGTGGAGATGGCAAGTTCCACCCCTGCGGGGCTGCCATCTACAACCTGCCACCTACAGAGGCTTTCCAAAGGAGGGAAAGGCTCCTTTTTGGGGTAGTGGAAGGGAACTGGGTGCTATGGCTGCTCCTCATCCTGGTTGGTGTCTCCATGCCATGTGTGGGGCTTTGAACAAGGCACAACATCGTAGAATCATTTTGGTTGGAAGAAACACTGAAGGTTGTTGAGTCCAACCATCAAGCCAACACTGACACTAAACCATGTCCCTAAGAACCTCATCTATGTGTCTTTAAAACCCCTCCAGGGATGGTGGTGCTGCAGGTGACTGGCAGGATCAGCCCATTCTGAGCATCCTGACCCAGAGGCTCCGGCTTCTCCCAGGGCACACACTGAACCCCTCTCCGAAGGGCTGAAAAAGAGACATTTCGCAAAGGAAAGCTGCATTTTACCGTGAAAAGTATAAGCTGAATCTATAATGACTGCAGGGAGATAACATGTTTAATCCTCCAAAGCAAGAGGGAAGATCTCTGCTAATCCACGCTTAGCCCCAGGGGGAGCAGGCAGGAGGGATGCGGGGGCGTTTTGGGGGGCGGCAGAGCCCCAGAGAGCTCCTGCCTCAAAACCAGGGTTAAAGCAGCCTGGAGCGCCAAAGCTGAGCATCACACCCAGCCCAGGGCATGAGCTTGGATCACACACCTGCTTGGGGGGACACACTGGTCCATAGTGACTTTTCCACTGAGGGTGGTGAGAGCCTGGCCCAGGTTGGGCAGAGAGGTGGTGGATGAACCATCCCTGGAGACATCCCAGGCCAGGCTGGACGGGGCTCTGAGCAACCTGAGCTGGTGAAGATGTCCCTGCTCATGGCAGGGGTGGGATGGGGGAGCTGGGAAGGTCCCTCCAACCCAAACCATCTGTGACTCCTTACCACCCTCCCAAGTTCTGCTTTCCCCTGTTCTTGGCTCAGACTCATTTGTCCTTGGGAAAGCGCATTGCGCCCAAACCAGCTCTATTTGCAAGCAAAATAAAAAACCCCTTCGTTAGCTGGATACTTTTTCCACCGCTGCTGTAACCAAATGCCAAGTTAAATAAGTTATATGAACGGTATTTGATTTGGTGACAAGCTAGAGGAGACCTTTGGTGCCTGGAGGATTAATGTCTAATCTTTGTCCTGGGTGTGGAGCAGGCGAGGAGCGCAGCAGTCAATAACACGCTCAATTTTTGTTGCTCATCCCCAGCCTTCCTCACCAGTAATTAGAGTGGGAAATGATGAAGTATGGGGCTGGTGGCATTTTCGCGCTGGCTGGGCTAGCGCTAATCACAAAGGAGAAAATACACTCCTTTTAATTGGATTACACGATCGGATCTGCTGAGAAACTTCTTCCCGCTGAACGGCAATTTGTTGTTGCTTGAGTGAAGGTTTTGTGCCCCACAATCTCACTTTGTACCAAACCCTTTTACCAGACTTATTTTCCCATCTTAAAACCAATTAATTTCCTCTGTGTCCAAACACATCTTGGGCTCTCTCTTCCGCGTGCTTTCCAGTCAACAGCTCGCGCTTCTCTTTCACCGGGGGACAGCAAAGGTTTCAGAAATCACTGACATTTCAAGGTTTGCACTGGTGTGCCCGTATTCATCCATAAAACGAGGACATGAGACACTTTCGATGCAGATGCTGGGGGAATTCTGACAAAGAAGCAATTTTCTCCACATTTCTGTTAGCACAGCCCACACCACTGAGGAGAATTAGCCTTTCCTGCCCATGTTCCTCCTTGTGCCCCCCAGGTCCTGGCCCCCATGCACCCCAGAGCCAGCAGGGCCATGGGAGAGGCTGCAGAGACACAGGTTGGTGTGTCCCCCCTCCTGGTGCTGCTGGGGGATGGCGACTTTTGTACCAGAGCCGTTTTATTTTCCTGAAGCTTATGTACATCTGATAAAAACATTTTTGAGACCCAGAAAACACAAACCTGCACCCACACGTTGCACATCACCCAGAGCAGCAGGTTTTCCACGTCATTATTGCCCTGAGACCGCTGGAAAGGGCAGTGAAGGAGCAGCTCCGTGTCCTTTACAGGGTAATGCTCTTTTTGTTTGTTTTATAATGTAAACCAACACAATATTCTTGCCTTGTCGGTACCTTTCGGATAATAATCCACGCTGCTCTTGTTTGCAACGATACTGTTCTCCTAAACCACTATTGCATGATGCTACCACTGCATGTCACTGTTAAGACAGCGACAAAAAGAAGACTGTAGCGAGGTTTAGCAAGGCTGGGGGGCTGTGAACTGTCCCTGCTGTTGCCCTCCCCTTGTCACCAGCAGCTTAACCCTCACACAGGCCGACGGACAAATCCCACAGAGGAAGGGATGCAGGTAGGGATGCAGGGATGGATGCGGGGATGGATGCAGGGATGGATGCAGGGGACCAACGGCTCTTCCCGAGTGCCTGGAAATTCCTACACGTCACAGACTCCACAGATTCAATGAAACACATCATGCAGCAAATCCACAGGAAAGGAAGCGACACAGCCCCAAAGTCCCAGTCCTGGCCCTTGGAGCTACAGCGTAGGAAAGGCACCATTTACATCCAGCTTGCATCCCTGCAGAACAAAAGCCCATTATCCTTGCTGAAACCTTCAGGTCTCAAACCACTTCAGATGTAATTCGGTTTCTTAATGCAGAAGATAAACGCTTTGTGGGCCCGCAGGGCCGGTCGCAGTGATGCTTCCTGCTGCTGCACGAGCTAAAAGCCGCATTCAGAGAGCAGGCTGGCAAAGGGGAAGGAAACCATGGCAAAGCAAAGGGCCACACGGGGCTACCACTGTTCCAAATGCATCACAGCTCCGGAGCCTTTAAATATTTAGAATTACTTTTCTCAGCCCTTGAATTTTCAAAGACTGGGTGTGCAGTTTACTCTACGGTGACCGTGAGCAACTGAACCGTATTTTTCCTGAATGAACTCAGTGCTGCCGATTGCCAGAGATGTGTTCTGCACAGCTCGTGTGCATCTCAGTGGATGTGATCCGGGTCAGAGCTGTTAGACCAGCAGGAGCCTGTGGACTCCAGAGCTTTCTCTTCAGTTGCTAGGGCTGAGCTCCAGCTGGGGTAGCACAACCCAAGCAGTGTGTTCAGACACACACAGCCGACACCATCGGGTGCTTCGTTTGCTTGGCACATTGCTCCCTCCAGCATGGGGAAGGGCTCAATTCAGTGCAACGCCCTCCTCTTCCTCCCCAGGCTGAAATCCAACCAAGGAGCACTGTTCAACAGCAACTTCCACGCAGCTCTGCATGCATGGGTTAGCCTAAGACCAAGCATTAAATGAAGGAGATGCAACCATGTAGATGATACCCAAGGTGAGGAAGGGACTAGGAAATGCCTCGCATAGCCCAGATTGGGGATTTACATGCAGACCAGGGTGTACAACCCTGCCTGGAGGCTGATTTGCAGCCCTGCTGTGACGGAGAAGGCAAAAGGTGGAGGCAAGCAATAAGGCAGACAGTAGAAAGCGTAACTTAGCTGCAAACCGCTGGCTGTATTTTTAATTTGCCGTGTATCAGAGGCTGCAGTCCATTACACAAACAGCCGTCCTTGCTGAGCCCCGCGTGCTCAAGCAGGCAGGACCATTTTTGGATCCTCAGGCTGGCAGGAGCTTCAAGGACCGTGCTCAGAAGAGAAGGAGGCTGCAAAAGGCACTGGAGGAACCTGCTGCACAGGTCCCAGCTGTCAGAGAGGCGGCAGGGACAGGACGGGCTGAGCCCAGGGCAGGCGGCTGTCGATAAGGCAAAACACAGCAGCGCAGGAAGAGCTGAACTGACAGCCCCGAGCGAATCCCTGCTTGTCATTCCCCTCCATGCTTCAAGGTTTATCCACAGACAAATAGGGAATATCCCCTTCAGAATTCAGCTGCCATCAGAAAGGGCTCAGCAGTCTCTCTTGGGCGCTGCAGATAAGGAAACGACGCATCCTACAGACAGCGCAGGTGGCAGGATGACAGCTCAGCCCCACGTGCCAGAATCAGCCCGTGCTGCAGCCTGGGTGCTCACTTGTGCAAAATGCGTCCAGCGGGAAAATCCCCTGCCTCTTTGGCAGGTTCTTGCTGGGGTCCCTCCCTCTGACATCTTCGGGTGGGAAAGGAGCTTCTCCCTCTCACCATCACCTGCCTTACATTAGGAAGAAGTGTCCAAAAGGGCACATGCCCCTGCTGTCCCACAGCAGTTTAGCTCAGCATATTCTTCCCTTCCCCTCCTGCGCTGGGGAGCTGAACAGGGGAATGAGTTTGATATAAACACCAAGGACTCAGAGTCAATTTGGTTTAATCTGCTACTATTGCAAAGGCTGAAATGTACACTTTTTTTTTTTCCATATATTACTTTGAAATGCAAATCGTAATGACAGCTTAGAGATCTGCATGTCTCTGGGGTTAAAGGACAAAGGGTAGGTAACGACTTGAAAAAAAAAAGTTATCTATTTCCCTATAATGCTTTGTACTCTCAGGCAGCATTTAGCCCTCCTTTCTTCTACCTGGCTGATAGATCCCCTGGCCTTCCAGAGCCAGGAGCAAGAACCCCGTTGTGCTTTGCGAACAGCACAGAGCCCTGAGCAGACGCTGGTTCTCACTTCAGCCCTTCATGGTTCCCGTTACATGTCGAGCGCTGCGGTACTGGGTGATTTCCAGGCTTTGCCTGTTTGTGATGGGGAGTTCCCCCTTTCCTCTTTCCAGTTATGAGCATTACTTTAAGCAGTTGGTTTTTCTTTCACTATTAATGATGCTTAAACTGAGATGGGTTTACAGGCTCCTTGGTCTCCATCCTGGGTTTAAAAATCTCTCCAGCAGACACCTTCACAGACACAAGCACTAGTGATGTCCAGAATGGGTTTAATTATCCAAGGGGATGTTGGCAATAATGATTGGTGAATGCTCAAACCTCCCACCCCCCCAGATAGGAATGCGATCAATAAGCAATCCAGTCATTAGAAATAAAGCTACTCCTATTATCTGCTGATCGATAACTCATTAGTCTTGGGCACAGTTGTCTCACAGCCCTTTGGTGGGGAGAGGAGCTCGCAGCAGAGCAAGGGCAGGGGCTGCAGCTCCATGTCGGACCCTCAACGCTGCCAGGGTGCGGGTGGTTCTCAGTGACACCCACTTTGCATCACGTAGCCCAGAGAGGTGGTGGATGAACCATCCCTGGAGACATCCCAGGCCAGGCTGGACGGGGCTCTGAGCAACCTGAGCTGGTGAAGATGTCCCTGCTCGTGGCAGGGGTGGGATGGGGGGCTGGGAAGGTCCCTCCAACACAAACTGTTCTATCATACAGCCCAGATGCTGAGGATTTGGGGACAGCAGCCAAAGGCTTTTGGGAGCACAACCACCAGCAGCCCCACCGTGCCCTGTGGTGCCGAAGGACAGCGGGATGTTCCTTCAGTCCTGTATCTATTATTAATATGCAATTGTAAACAGCTTTTTATTATTGCACACCTCCAACCTGCCCGCCCCCCGTGCCCTCCCTCCGCTGCTCCCCACTGCCCCTGACTGGAAATGTTGACAGTAATAAATGGCTGGCAAAGCAATTATACACATTAAGCTGAAAAGTATGAAGCTGAGGTCAAAACTATTTTCTTTCTATAATTACGTGGAGAGTAAATTCATTTTACCAGGAATAAAAGCAACGTAGAAGGTCACGGCCAGCAGAAGGGAGCCCGGTGGCCAGGCTGCCCCGTTCCCCAGCCACTGTCCCCGCTGTGTCCCCGACACAGGCGTTCGGCACACATCACTCCGACACCGAGAAACCCCAAACCTGGGCAGTCCTGCCTTGCCAGAGCTTTTTGCTCTATTTGTGATTCTTTTTGCTTTCAAGTCACTTCCCAGCTTCTCAAGCAAGCGGCCGAGCTGGCTGTCCCACTCGTTTGAACAAAAGCCAGCCCTGAAACAAGGCTGTTCACTCTGAAATAAGGTTTATTAAACTGTAACAAGGTTTGTTACTCTGCTAATGCACCATATATATATAAAAAAAAGCTATTAAAATCAACTGCAAGGTATAATGACCTGCTCGTTCCCCAACTGAAGTGCCTTGGCCATTTTATAACCGACTTTATTTCTCAACAGAGGAGGAAAAATACCCAAATTCCACAGGGTTGGGAAGTTATCCCCACCCTGCCTCAAGCCCCATGTGTTGGGAGGTGACCCCAGATTGTCCCCCATGGTTACTGGGGGTGGAGGTGGCTGGTGCCCATCACCAGAGAGGCTCCTCCTATGTGTGATCTCCATCGCAGGCAACACTGGGGACGATGGTATCAGAGGTGAACTTGAACTTCCAGGACCTCAACAGACCCAATTCATCCTGCGTATTAACAAAGTGTCCTGGGGGAAAGAGCGTAATTGGCTTTTCCAGTGCCTTGCACCAAGCTGGGTGTCCTGGGTGGCACTGGGATGGGGGGAGAACTGACCACAAAACCCAGGATCCCCCTTGCAGGTCCCCTTGCTCTGGGCACCAGGGAAGGTTTCTCTCAAGACCTCCTCCTGGCTGGCTCTGAAATACCCAATTTTGGCAGAATAATCACCTGTCTTGCACTAAGAAAGGATTTCTACTCTCTAAAAGTAGCTTTGTTGATTGTTTTTTTGCTTTCTTCAAATCAAAGCTCTGAGACTATTAATCACCGCCCAGCTCCTGCCGGTGCATTTAAGTGCTCAGCTTGAAACAGAGCTCAGTAACAGGAATTAATCTTTCTGTAACAAGGTCTTCAAAATAACCATCCGTGTCCTGCAGCCGCTCTGAAAGGCTTGTTCTGCCACCTGCAAACTGAAGGGACCCTGCCCCAGATCGCACGGGCAGCGAGAAACATCAGGGACACATCTGCAACTCCTACTCCCGCCCCTCGCCATGCCCGGGGATGAGATTTGGGGCACCGGTGAGGACGAAGATGATGAGAGCATCCCCAGCCTTTCCAGACACCCCATTTGCACCATGCCCCTCACCAACACACCGGAGAGAAACCAACCCCACAGCCCGGTGGTGACCCCCAGTTATTCTCACAGAGCATCGGAGTCAGCATCTGGCAATATCTAATGAAACTCAGATCATTAATGACTTCCATGCAACACTTACAGTTAAAGGGCATTTCCCACAGCTGTTTATATTTCAGCAGAGGCATGTGCAACCTTTCTCTGATATCCCCAGAGCTTAACTACGGTGACTGCGTTCAATGAGGAATATTTAAATCAACTCCTTTCCATCCCTTCCCCCCCGCCTCGCTTTCTTTTTTAGTTCACAGACCATGAAGGAAACAGATGGGAGTTGAAAAGAGATTGAAAATGACAAAGGAAGTCTGGAGACATTTATTTCCACTCAGAACAAATTAATTAGGATGTCTGGGGACACCTGATTAAAGTTTCTGACAGGGTACGGGAGCTAAAGCACCATTCCCTCTCTGTGCAGGGAATTTAACAAGAGCCAAGGGGACCCCAGACCCTGGGGATCCACCACCTTCTCTATCATCTGAGTTTCCAAAGCACCTAAAGCTTTGTATTCCCCCCCTCCGATGCAAGCTTTTCAACTGGGTTATTCTGGGTTTTCTTGCCTGTATTATTTAGAAAAAGGATCTTTCACGTTTTTAAAGCTGACAGTTTTTCCTCTTCTTTGATGTTGGGTTTTCTCACCTTCTTCCTCATTTATTTTGCATTACGGCCAAAGGGAAAGTGGGAGAGAAGCGCCAAGAAATGAGGTGTTAGAGAGCAAAACCTGCAGCCAGAGGTAGCAGCAGCTGAGAAAAAGGTTGCGCTGGGGCTGGGAAGAGCTTGAACAACGTCTTAAAGACTTTCCAGCTCAGATGAGTTCCCTTCCCAGCCAATTCAAGCCTCTTTTGGTGCTGAGTAGATCTGGCCATCAGGAGCTATTTGCAGCCCCCAAGGACAAAGCCAGGTGGAGGATGCGCAAAGCCAGGTGGAGGATGCGCAAAGCCAGGTGGAGGATGCGCAAAGCCAGGTGGAGGATGCGCAAAGCCAGAAGCCAAATGACAAAAGCCAGGGGAAATCAGCAACTTGGTGGCACTTTCATGGCCGTGAGGGTGTTTTCCCATTCCTCATGGAGAGGTGTTCCAGCAGATAAAGAGCCCGAAGCTGCTGGGTTCTTTCTTCCTCTCTTATTCTGTGAAAATGCCCTTTGGGCATCACATTGTCTAAGTGGAAATGTGCCTATTTTTCCCTCCTATTGCATCTGGTAACAGATCTGCCACCACCTCCATCTGCTTGTACACATTGCAAAGGAAGAACACGCTAAATTATCAGATCCTGTAACTTCTGTAGCCTCTGCTGTTAGATAGCGATGTAGATATGGAAAGCGTAAGGGAACCACGTAAATGGAATAATGATTTCTTCAAAAGGATGTAATTTGGAAACAGCTTTTCTATTTCCACTTTATTGGTTATTTTTAGTTGAGCAGCTGTTCTTCTGGTGTTGATATAAACCCTATTTCTTTCATTCCTAAAGAAAGAAATTCTTTATTCTTGTGGCTATAGAATTCAACTCTGGAGGTCACTTATTGTTTCCAAGTTCTATGCGCTCTGGAAGGAATCTATATTCTTCTCATATGGTTCCTGGGCATGAAAGCAATCTCTAAATACTCTGAGGATAAAATGAGGTCAAACCTGCAATTCCACGCAGCTGCTGCTGAGTGAAACCAGCGCCCCGACCTGCCGCTTTGTTTCTGTCAAAGCGCTTTAGAAAACAGAGGTGGGAAATTATTTTGCAATAAATAGAAACCTACAAGCGCAAGCGGCTCTGCAGCCTTGGGTTTTCTTTCAAACTATTCCCCTAAAAAGAGATTGGGAATTTCAATTGCCTGGGCTATATAGGTGAAGGAAAAAGCTGTTTCACGTATAAATTATTACAATTGCATCGTGTACAAAGCCCCCTCGTGCAGCAGCGATCGCACACCCTCCAACAGCGCAGGGCTGCGAGACATGGATTGAGGGTCCTTGGAGGTAGGAAACAGCATCCAGCATCTCTCAGCTCCTACAGAACTGGAGAATTCCCCTCTGAGAGAACCAGAGCAGGAGCTGGAGACGTTCCGGCAATATTTACACAGCAGGGATGGGGATGAGTCGCATCCCAGTGAGCGTGAAGAGCCAGCTCCAGCATCTCAGTGGGGTCCGGGCATGATGAGGTTCTCAGGGACACCTTTTAGTGCCAGTGCTGGGTTAATGGTTGGACTCGATCACCTGGAGAGTCTCTTCCAACCAAAATGAGTTTTAATTTTATGGTTCAGGGTTCCACAGAGCCCAATTTCCCCCTATTTCCCATGGGATGCCAGTGGTGTCCCCACAGAGCCCCCCTCCCTGTGCACAGCACTCCAATAAACCCCTAATTGCCGTATCAAGGCATTATCTTTCTGCTACACGCGGTTCATTGCAGAAGCCTCCATTGTGTCTGGGGCTAAGTGGAAGTGTTAATTACACCGTGCTCATTTCCAAGGTGGGTATTACAATGCCTTTCCTGCTGCAGCTGGAGGGATTTACAAAAGCATTAATACCCCATTCTGGCGAAAAGAAAGAATTTCAAACGTCCCCCAAAATGCACTTAAAAATTCACACAATTCAGCATTTGCAGAAGTTGCAATTAGCTAGGCCAGTGCTGTATCTCCCAAAATAACCAGTTCCTTTCTTTTCTGATGCTTGTTACAACACCGCAGAGGTTGTCAGACATTTTCTCGCTATCAGGTTGTAGTTCGATTTGTATAACAGACAATTTAAAAACTGTTTATTTTTAACCTTCTTCTCGCAGATAAAAAGCCCTTCCCTCTATGTACCTGGATCTGAAATAGCCAGGAGGACTGTGAAAGCATCTTTTGGCACAGCCTCGGTCAGTTGGGGTGGATCCCACCCCCCTGCCCCTCCTGCAAAACCTGGTCCGTCTCCCCAGGCAGAGGCAGAGCCCCCAGGCTCCTCCCTCAACATTTGCACTACACAAATACCCCTAAAGTTTGTGTTTAATGCCCCAAAGGCACATTACACTTGATTTCTCCCCAGTGTATTAAGCACCAATTGACTGCGACCAGAAACACATGCCAGGAAAGCAATGCAACCACCAGAGTCCAGCTTAACCCCCAGGTTTTAAGCAGAAAACTCCTCCTTAAAACCCAGAAATGACCCAGGGGAATGGCAGGAGGGTTTCCAACAACCTGGAATAGACTGCATGGGATACACTTAGATTTCTCTAACATGTTTTATTGTATGAATTCCAGGAAATATTTAACATGCATGGAGGTATTTGCAAACATTCCTGCTTAAGTCGCCCCTTTTTGGTGCACAGATGCTCAAACCGCTTTACAAAGTTCAACCGATACACAAACTAAAATTTATGGATGTATACACATACAGTCTAGCTTAGATCTTATATTTTCTGTTTCATGTGTCAGCAACTCTATACGGAAAAATACTGCGTGTATAAAGCATCATCACTCTGACCGTAAAAGCGAGGGTGAAAAACGTTATCTGTTTAACTGTGCATAGCAACACTACAAATCCATACAGAACACGAGGCAACTTTATGGTGTTGCCCTTTCCTGGGGAGTTTGGGCAGCATCCAGCTGGTCTGGTGCTTTGCATTAAACCACACAATCCGGAACCTTTAGTTGCCTAAATACCTTCATTTTTTCCTCATTTAGAGAAAGACATCTGCATTCCTGTGCCCTCCGAGTCCTGTTGTGCCATCGCTCCCACACAACCCAACCCTCTGAAATCCCACATTCTGCTGTGATCAAGAGCTAAAATATCAGCTGTTTATAAAGAAGTCCAAGCCGCTCTGCCCATGTAGCTTATTGAAGTAAAAAAACCCAATAAATTGCTCACCGCGACTTCAAGATCTTTGTAATTAATACACATAAGTGATTGATTGACCTCAAAACTTTGTGGCAGGAAATCCATTCACTTGCCAATCAATCCAGAAGAGCTGTCATTTAAAAGGGACTAAGACAGATGGCACCAATGAATTGTGCTGCAGCAAAATGAAGCCAGGAACGCAACTTCAATTTTTCACTTTAATCTGCAGCAGAATGTCGCCGTGTTCATTTACAGCGTCCATGGACGTTGCCACGTACCATATGTAAGTTGACTGTGTGTAGACTGCGGGGAGTGTAAGAATTCGGTAACGAATTACAGTGGATGTAAGCAGAATGGGAAATGGCTTGATCCGCAGGTGAGGTTTGCCAAGGGCCAGCTCTAGAGCATCTGATGGAAATGAGACCCCGTGGACCACTGTGCAGAACTTCGTAAGAACCACAATTTGCAGATTCCTATTACGCCGCATTTAGCCAGAGGTTGGTGCATTAAATCCAGGTTGGATTTCCCAGTATCTCATTCCTGGGGGTGTTGAGAGCAGAGGATGACAACATGCAACCAAAAGCCACAGGGGCTCGAGGACAAGCAGCAAAGCTGGGACCTGTTGCTCTCACCCCTATTCCCACCCTCATTGGGATGCTTTGCTGTCACCATCTACAGCCCCGGCTGGGAAAAAGCAGCACAAAATACGATGATTCTTTATGGGAAGTTACTCCACAGAGTCTAAACCAAAGCAAAAGTTGCTTCCCAAACAATACGTGGGTTTTTTTGATTGAAAAAACCCCACGCTTTATCCCATGAAAGCAAGAACCGCCTTGGACACGCGGACAGCAAATAATTAAGAAGTGTAAATGAAGGTGTTTAGCAAAGCATTTTGCTGCGCGCACCTGAAATGCTCCTTCAAAGGCTTCCAGCACAGAGCATGTGGGATCTGACTCCAACACCTGCTCCCACCCAGCACCACACAGAGCAGGGATGCGCACACTAATTGCTGTTGGGCAGGATTTTGTTTAAAGCAATTCCTTCTTATTTAAGCTTTTCCTCTTTCCAGATGAAAGCAAACCGCATTAATTTCTCCTGATTTAGTGGAACTTCAGCTCTGTTTAAACCGACTCAATGTTTTCTAATTTAAACCCAGGACATTTGTAATTTCAGATTTATAACCATTAAGACTTCAGTATGTCGGCTTGAGCATTTTTGCAGAAATAGGCTGAGCAATATTTTCATTATAATTAGTGCTGCAAAACAATTTTTGGTTCTGTCAGCTTCACTTTTAATATTCTCTAATCAATAGCGAGATAAATAATAACGCATTCAGGAACCCTTTTGCCAGCAAAAGGAAGATGGAGGTGATTCTAACACCCAACTAGTGCAATTAACATTTTCTTTTAATTTATTTGCACCGAAAATTAAGATTGTTGTCAACCTCTCCAGGAGAAGCTTTCGCAGGCTTTACCACCCCCATTTCTCTTCTTTGTGGAATTTGGATAAAGGGTCCCTGTAATTATCTACATGGAGGCAACATCCTTCTTCTAATCGATCGGACAAGGGATGTAATACCAGTATCTGATCTACCAGTAATGATGGAGACAATTACCTTAAGAATCCACAGACTAAGCATTCCCTGTGATTAGTGGAAGACTGGGTTTGGGACGATGCTGGACAATATTAAAGAAGCCATTGGACAACACCCTGAGACACACAGGGTGAATTTTGGGGTTGTCCTGTGCAGGGACAGGAGTTGGATTCGATGATCTCAGTCCCTTCCAACTCAGGACTCGATGGTTCTAGGTGATTCCATTCCCTGCAGCCAGGGTAATCAATGCCATAAATCTGTCACAATTCACATCCTCGCTGAGTAAATAGGAGGCAGACGTTAAACAAACAGGACATAAACACAATGAGTTTAAGCAGCAGAGGAGTGTGGTTCAAAAACAAAGCAGCTTTTGCCAGGCATGACCCCAAATCTCATCCCGGGACAACCCAGAGCTCAACTTTCCCTCCTGCTTGTTTCTCCAGCTAAGGGCTTACATTTCCTTAGGAGGATGACAATATTTACTGTCAAAGGGAAAGCTTCCTCTACAAAACAGTTCTATGTTTAGCAAAAAACACAACCTCAACAATCACAAGAACACTGCAAACCGCTTGTTACCCAACAGTTGCAGATTCCCCCCCTTACCGGCTGCTCCTTTGCAAGGGAACAACCCCCACAACAGTTAATTTTGGTCCCACAGCACCAGAGCTTTTTGCTCTCCAGATGAGGATGTGTGGTAAAGAAGATATGCAAACATTTCAGGGTGAGAGGTTCTTGCTGACAGACAATGAGATAAATGGCAAGCGGAGGCAGCCGCTGGCACGCACCAGGCACCGAAGTCAATGGAGCCGCTGTGATTTACAGCGGCTGAGCTCTACCCCCCAACCCATCAACCATGACTCTGCAACAACACAGATAATTACAATACTAATCTCTGGAAAGTGGATGTGTTTCGGAAGACCATCACTATGGCTGAACAAAAATAGGGTTTGTTCTCGGGGATGCAGGATGGTTTCCAGCAGGCAACGGTTGCCTGTGCGACGATGCTCTCCTCCCATCCTGCTTCCCCCAACCCTAGACTTGATGGTTTAAATTAAACAAAGGTAGAAACAGCTCTACATGAAGATGAGTACCTTCATCAGCACTGGGTTCTGATATGGCTTCCTTCGTTTATGGCATCTAAAAACCTACTATTGAGTTATTGTCTCCATCACTAGAATTTGGCTCCTGAAAACCCATTGCTGTTTCAAATGCTTCATAATTTCATGTTCCATCTTAGATCACGTTCACATCTTAGATCTTCATAAGCATGTCCCCCCCACCATATTTTTGCAGTGATTTTTATATTTCAAATAGCTCATGTAGAAGATGGTATCACCATGAGAATTTAATAGTTTATCCTCATGAGACCAACTCCAACATTTAGTGACAAAAAGAATGTTACAGGGAATGAGCCTCTCTAGCCATGGAGTATCTGAAAGAAGAGTAGACAGTATCCTGAGAATGCAAAGCGATAAGCCAAGTATTCCGAATCTCAGTGGAGCAGATACTCACAGCTTGCATTGTGGTATGTCCGGTGATACCAGGGAAGAAAAGGAGACAACCAAAATGGACTAAAGGTCTGGGAACTTTCTAGTTCCTTGCATGCTATTTCAACTACTTGCACTGAAATTACCTTTGGAGTGACATGGTGTGGAATATTTATCATCAATTATACACTCCTGCTCCAGTCAGTGTTTATAGGAGGCTGCTTAAAATTCCAAGCGGATGCCCCCACATCAGCCTTGCTGTGTCCAGGGAAACACCCATCCGAGCACCAGCTCCCGAGCAAAATAGACTCCAGTGGAAACCATTCCTCTGCTTCAACCTGAACCTCTATTTCAGGCCATAAGAATCATCAAAAGGTATTTGGAGCAATTTGCATGCAGATGTGTTTATGTAATCTGAAGTTATTTGTGCAACCGCACAGTAATAAGGTGAGAAATAAGGAGATAATTTCACAGAGGTTCTGTTTTCTTCTTTGTTAGCAACAAAACACTTCAGGTGTCCTTTGGTAGGGGCTCAGGCTGGGTTTTTAACAGCTATTGGGATGCAGCAAGACCAATGATCACAGACTGAGACCCCAGAACAGTGGTACCCAGGGCACCCCTCAGGGACATCCTTCCCACATCGTGGAAGCCACCGAGGAACAGAACGCAAAGCCCCAATTTATACATCATAAGGTGGGGCGGAACCAACCAAACAACCGAAAGCCACAAGTAGGTTTGTAGATACCACATTTATGGGGATGGTGACACACACCCAACCAGCCCTTAGCACAGTATGCCCATTTCACTGTCCCACTACCAAGCCTATTGCTCTGCTGGAACCACACATGCTCTCGCTTCACTCTGGAATTATCCAACCATAAGTTTCAAGTGTAATAAGGTCACTTCATATACCACTCTTCCCAGAAAACAAATTTATAAGCAGCCCTACTTGAAGCCTGCAGGGAAGCCACCAAGCATCCTCCAACCCAAGGACACCCCCAGGGCTTTCCAGACACCCTCTGTCCCAAAGGTGTCACCCCAACATGAGCAGGGAACGAGGCAGGAAGCACCATACAACACAGGGGTGCTGGGAACATCAATCTCAGGTTTTTACATTCTTTCAATTGAACTTAGAATTGTTTAATGATTTAGAGTTGGGTTCCCAGGCATAGCAGCAGTTGCCTGTTACTTGAGATATCACCAGAAAGCATTCCAGAAAGTTTGTGCATTATGCTTCTAATCAGATGGTCTTGAGAAGCTGTTGGATAAAGCTGAAGAGAACGGGAGTGAAAAAAAATACATGAAAAATGGGAGAGATAAAGTGCTGTCTGGAGAAAACAGGAAGGAAATGTGCCCCCCAAAATAAATTGAGAAACATGAGAAGACAATGAGATCTCATTTATCTCCCATGCATTTCTCTTACAGTGATTGAACACCATCAAAGCAATAAAAGGGCTGCTCTGAAATCTTCTCTTGCTCAGGATTCACCAGAAGAGCACCCAGAGAGGAAGCTTTTAGCACAGCTATGAATATTTTTTAAGGCTTTCCTTAAAAAGAAAGAGATGCATGGCACCACCAGCTCTGTTATCATCTCTACGAGTTGCTTATATCAAAGTTAGGTGAACAATTCAGTATTAACAAGGCAATTAAGCATTTCATCTTGACAACAGGTGCAATGAGAATCCTCTCTTTTCTTTTTCCCCAACACTGTAACAGACGAGCAAACAACTTAATCAGAGAAACAAAACCTTGAACATTGAATCACCAAGAAGAATTACAAACAACTTAACAAGCATTTGGAAATAAGTCACTTACATTAGTGCTGTAGGTTATGAATATTCCTCAGTTGAGCACATGAACACCACCACACTATACATCCAAAAAGAACCTTTACCCCACAGGATTTATACTCTGCAGTAATGATGCTCCCACTTCCACCTGCCCCTAATTGCAGGGCTACGCTCCACCCCAGCCTTAAGATCAGCAATTATGTTGTGATTAGGAACATTCATCTCTCTGCTCACAGCTACTGCCTTAAATTAGCCAAGCAGATCTGCACCTGCCCTCATCTAAAAGCGATGCTACCCCAAAACCAGGGCCACCTGTGTGAATTGCTCTTCAGAAAGAAGAGGCTGCAGCAGCAATGACCTGAGCAATTAGGGCCGGAGCAATCAGGGAGGGATGTGATGCACCAGCTGCTGGGTCCACAGCCGTGTTCAGCTTCATTTAATGGAGCCCAGCAAAAGCCAGGGGGTACAGGGTAATTAGGCAAGTTTATCAAGAGAAAAACGTAGCTCAATCCTGCAGATATCTTGCGAAATATGCTAAAATATTCTATGGGCCAACAGGAGGGAGAAGTGTTTGTTCATTAGACGAGCACAGGATGCAAATCCAGCATTAACAGTTTCATTTCTATGTCTTGGTGTTGGAGACTGTTGATATGCATTTAGCCTCTAAACGTTTCCTCAGACCCTGTTAAGAAGTGACCTCTTTAATGACCAAGGTGTCTCCTGCTAGTGACAGCACTTGCAAAATCTTCTTGAGGGATCAATGCTCATTAACACTCAGCTCATTTAGCCCAACACGCATGGGTTCTATGGGGATGTGTGCAGTATGAGGTGCAGTTCTGTATTTTCAGGATGATGTTGGGGAAGAACCATGAAGAAAATACTCTCTCCTGACTCACGTGCTGCTGTGATACGAGCTGCCTCCAGATCGTGGCTCTATAGGTGGGAGAACATGGTCCCAGCAGCCTGGGTGGTGGTGGAGTCGCATGTGCAGATGTGTGATGGCATCGGGCAAAAAGCCAAGGATGCTCTCTGCTGGGAGGTGGCGAATTGGAGCCTGCAGTGCAGAAAGCACCCTGTCTTTTCCCTAGAGTTCAGAGCAACTCAGAGATCTGGACATAAAACCCCCAGGTGGAAATGATGAATAAGAAATCACATTAACTGAAAACCAGCTTTAGCTGGCATCATCTCTGCTGCCTGCACGCTGTGCTGCTGCCAAGGGTTGCGGAACTGTTTAGGTTGGAAAAGACCTTTAAGATCATCGGGTCCAACCATGATCTAGTGCTGCCAAGAAATGAAAGATGAAGATCCGGAGACCCAGATGTCCAGTGAATCTCCCAGTGCACACACGTACCGCGCCTGCCCAGCCTCTGCAAGGCCAAAAAACCAAATTGCTTATCAGCAGATGGAGTGTGGAGTGTAAAACATCGCCAGCTGGGGGAAAACAGAGATAATCCACGCTACGCTGGCCGGGTCCCATGGCAAACACGGCACTGATGCTCCGCTGCCCACCCCTGCAGCCCCCCGGCTTTCTGCTCCTTTTGCTGCTCGCTGTAAAGTGTAATTTAATGTGGTTGCTCCTGGTAACTAATGCTGTCTGGCTGGAGATTAATTATTACAATTTCTCAACCTCCTTTTGAGGAGAAAATAGGGTTTATTTGATAACAGATCTTCACAGGCCACAGAAACATATTTCACGTGCTGTGTCTTGGAAATATTAGTGTTTACTGGCATTACTGGTATGCGGTGCTCAATGCACTAATGGGGGATGATCAGAGCATGTAAGATTACATAAATGTTTTCAGGCCATTCCTAAGTCTGGTGATATTCATACGAAAGTTGTAGCTCCTATTCTGATCTCACAGATGCTCCTGAAAAGGAGCCAGAAAGGGTCAGATGGGCAGCTCTGTGCTAAAGAGAACACAAAAACTTCCCATCACTTCACATTAATCTTTTCTTCTCTCGTGTGACCTGGAGATATCACAGACAGCAAACGCTGCACCGTCCATCGCAGCAGAAAGAGCCTTGGAAATGACGATTCCTCTGTTTGCTCAGCATGGAAAATACCTTGAGTTTGTATTTTTGCGAGGGATTTACTGGGTTTGGGCCCAGAACGTGCTAATCCCTCCAGTGCCATCAAGCCTGTTGTTCTTTGGTAGCTAATAATCAGCATTAATTCTTGACAGTCTCTTGCTTTCCCCTGTTCATCTCTTATTCCAATAAACGTCACAAAATCATTTATTATCCCGAGAGGATAGGCTGTAGACTCTAATTTGATTTCCCTCTGTGTGCAGCGCTAACGCCCCTTGGGAGACAGAGTAATTTTTGCCACATATTTTTTGGAAAAATGACACCGCTATATTTGCCAACAAATGCTGGGGGAGCCACCACACATCGTCCTTGTCCTAAGCTGAGACTTGGCGCACGGAGAAACCCGATTCAGCCAAGATTTCATTGTAAATCTGGACTAAATGAGCCCTGGAGGACCAATGTGTTTCTTCCCTCAGCCCACACAGCCCTGAGTGCGCAATTCAGATCAAGTATTTTAAACCAGAGGCTGCGGCTGAGCCGGGAAGAGATCAAAATGTTGGGTGGGCGGCTTCTGGAAAAAGGTGCTAAAAACGCCTGGGAGTTCAGGAGGATTATTCTCTTTTAAGAGGCAATAGCTTTTGTAACGTCTGTGCACAGGTTTTATTTTAGGACGGCCTATCTGGAGACTCAGTGTTAGCAATGCAAAACCTCTGTATTTGCTTTTCATTAGAGCAATTTGATTTGCATTTGGCTGGTATGGAAATTCATTGCTGTCAGCAAGAAAGGCCTGGAAATCTATCCTGGTGCGGCGCTGAGCTGTGAGGGTAATCAGCTCCGCAATCATGCACTTCATCTCCCTCCAAAACTCCCCTTAAATTGTGCTCTGCCTCCTCTTCCAAAGCGATTCTGGATTTTGTTCAGGAACTTATGTTGCATAGAAGAAATAACATCTTCCTGTAGGGAACTACGGGAGATGCAAGTGCTAATGGCTTCCAACATGTAGTCGTGTGGCTCGGAATGGCGTAACTCATTTCCAAGAGAAAATAACGACTCGTCCCAACTTTCTGTGCCCCTTAACCTCGGATGATTCCCCCATCTGGGGCTGTTTTGGGTTGAAGTTAGATGGGCATCGCTTTAGGGAACGGTAACACGCACAGATTGATTTCTTACAATAGTCATGGATCATGGGTGGCGCTAGAGGCAGAGCAAAGGGAAATAAATTACATTCTGTGGAAAAGACAAGTTGATAAAGACTGTTGCATCACAATGAGAAGATAACGAGCTGAGAAGATAACGGGCTCAGAAGACAACGGTTCTGTTTAATTGCAGCGGATGTCATCCTTGTGATTGCAGGGAGTAATAAGAAAAGTTCCCTATAGACACTGTGTTGTGGCAATGAGGCCCTTTCAGGAAAAATACCAGTTTATTAGAGAATTTGGGCTCTGTCAATGGTACTTGAAAGGTCTTAGCTACTCAGAAGTGTATAGAATACGTTCAAATAGAATTCCAAGGTGATGCCATGGAAATCCTGTTTGGAGCAGTGAAAAGCTGCCTCCACAAAGTGGATGTGATGGTAAAATGCGGGAGTATTGTTGACATGCTAATGTTACAATTGCAATTTGAGAAAGTAATTCGCTGCATGATTGCAGGGCTAAATATAATCAACAACCAGGCGACCTCTGAAGGCGTGAGTGACGGCACAGGAACCTTCTCCAAAGTGCCGGGTTTGCTGTATCATTTTGTTCCACGTCCAAATTCTGCCCACAGTGCCATCCCATAGGAACCTTTACTGGGCTGGAATCTCAGGCCACTGTGCCCTTGTTAAATTCCGCCATGGTTTAACTCTTATATTGACCACCTTCATTAAGTTTATGCAACCATCGAGTAGTGAACAACAGGAAAATTAATCATTCATACTTTTGGTTTCAAAAGTACAGCTGTACATCCACTTGATATTCATGAATGGTAACTTAATATGTAATATACAATAAATTAAAGCCTTAATTCCAGTGTCCTTCTGCTCTTCCAGCAGAGTGCATGACATACACTGTGAAACTTAAATTAGAATTCATCTCTAGGAAAGAAAACTAATTACTATTACAAGAAAAAATACCTGCCATTTTCTATCAAACAAGCAACTCCGTTAAGGTATTATCAGCAATCAATAGCAAGGTATTTCAACAACCGATGGTGAGAACGTGTGTCAACTGGTTCAATTGACCTTACAGTGTGGTCTGGGGACAGCGCAGGATGGAAAATATTGGGTAAAACAGTCAAGCAAAACACAATTTAGTATTAATGGCTGATACTAAATATGCAAAGAATTCACTTAAGGCTGCACTGGTTTATTTTTGGTGGGCTGGGATTGCTGGTGGGGTGCGGAACCTCAGCAGGGAAGACCTGGGCTGGAAGGGCCCCTTCATTGTCTGGTTTGATTTTCTAGGGGTGGTTAGGTTGGCTATTTCATAGGCTTCTGATCAATTCCTTTTTCAACTGTTATTTGCCAAAATGAAGTGAGTTTTGATTGGAAAATAAGCTTAACCAACTGCTTTATTAGTCAGCGGAAATTGCTTTGGCTAATTGACAGGGGAAATATTGGAAGAGAAATCAAGGCTTGGAAAATGTTACTTAACAGGAATAGTTCAGCTCCCCTAAATCACGTTAACTCTCCATTTTGTAGCAATATTGAACACAGGCATGTTATAGGCTCTTTTTCAAGGGGAAAAAGTAGAAAAATCTTCCTAGTAGTGGAAAGTAATTGTGTTACATTTATTGAAATAAATCCCCATAGCACAGCCCAACCCAGGGCAGGTGCATCCCCCTGCTTCAAAACCAACAGAATATAAAGATAAGAGCTCTAAAATGCTCATGGCCAACGTCTATTCCTAATGAGAAAGGCTTTACATAAGATATTTTGGTTTAATTAGCACAGCACCTGCAATTATTACTGTATATACATACTGAAACAGAGAATTTCAATTCACCTTGCGCGGCTTGGCATTAAGTTTCCTCTACAGTGAATTATTAGCCCGGTGATAAATACATTTTGTCATTTCCTCCATCATAAACATTTATTTCTAGTGCTAATTAGAACAGATTCATTGTTGCAGAAGTTATAAGGATCTATAAAAGCTTGCAGTTGTTTCGCCAAGCACTCTGCGTGCAGCTGTGCCCCCACAAACCTGGAATACAGCAGCAGATGGCAGGTATTATTGTACAATTAGCCAGAAAGGCTGGGTTATCCGCTTACCTGGGTAATTAAGGAGTTTGGAGAAAAAATGTTCAGCTACTACAGAAATATTAATATTCCATCGCTTCTGCCTGGGCAGGCTCCACTTTTGAGCCTTATGTTCACTTTGAAGGCAGAAGCACAAGGGATGGCAGGGAAAAGGGGCTTTTCCAATTGCTCGTGTGTTCAAGGCATTTTCAGGGCTTGGGTGTTTCTTTGTTTTTCTGGGTTTATTTTTGGTCTTAACAAGGGCTAAAAGCATTTTGCTGTTACTTTCTGGTGTTCTGGTAGGAACCTGAAGCGTTATTTCCATCCGTGTTTTCCAAGTGTTATTGAACATGGTTGTGCTTGACTCAGTCAAATGCTGGGGAATAAAATGACACACAAAACATTTAAGACACGCAAAAAGAGGAAAAGCTTAAGGCTTGGCATAGCAAATACAGACATACCCATGCAAACCAGCCTTGCAATGATGGAATTTGGCCCTTCCTGATGCAGCACAGAGGTGTGTGCAGAAATCCTTTAGTTTTAATCACACACAGAACCGCAAATGTGACCCCATTTCTGCTTCGTCTCCCCTACGCTGGCATAGAGTGGGCACAGATAGAATTTTAACATGGACCTAAAGAAAAAGATTGAAGTTCATATTAAAAGCCTTGCCTAGTTTTGTCTTGAAAGCCATTGGACCAAGTTCCTATTTTGTTTATAGCCAATAACTCCATTCCAAGGTATATTGCCAGAATAATCTGCAGCAAGAATACAGTTCCCAGGCAGCCTCCCAGCCTGATGAAGAGACTGTTCAGTTCAGCCTTTAATGTGCAATATTCCTCGCAGAGTGATGAACTCTGGGCCTCTAGCAGGGCAATTGCTCCTCAGGATCTCATTTGGGCCAAAAATGACAAATGTAGCTGCTAATTTAATTGTCTGTTGAATTGCCTTACTCAGAGCTGGCCCCCCAAAAAGAAATCAATGCATGGAGATATGTTGGCTGCATATATTCAGTGTTATATAGACCCCCAAATAAACATGTGCCTATTTTTAGTCAATTGCAAAACGGTGTAAGATGATAATAAAGACTGAACGCAAATAGGCTATTTGGCTGAAATATCTGTAATTTAAAACGTGAATGTTCCTGGTGGCACAGGAGCTGAAACGCAAGGCCAGGGAGTGGGGAAACATCCTGGTGAAAGGTCTGTATGGTGGGCAATATAAACCCCAGGGAAGTGCACAGCACTTGCTGCTAGAGCTTTGTGTCCACTCTGGGCTCCTGGTTTCAGAAGGACAAGGAATTACAGGAGATTTTAGCTTAAAAATTTGAAATTCATTCATTTTCCCGAGCACCGTAGGTCCCTTTGGCAGTCCAAATGTGTTCGTCTCCAAGCATCACTCGCATAGCCCTCAGTACCTGTAATGTAACGTAACACACCATGTAATGTGAAAAACGCTATTTTCTCATCAAGACCACAATGTCAGAATTATTTTCCTCCTGTTCTTTAAGATACCTGTGCTTTCCCATCCTCAATTAAATATCAGGTCACACAGGGTACCCAATCAAAGCTGGAGCCGTTTCAGATCCCATTTCACATAAGTACAGGGTGGAATGCTGAATTTTTATCACCTTTTTTTTAATTGAAACCTCCAGGACTGAGAACAGATACATCCAGCTCATAGGGAAACAACACTGAGGCTGCGTGAGCCCATCACGGCACCCCGTACCAAACCAAACCCCGCACGGGTCTCATTGCCTCCTTCAGGTACTATGTTCCACTGAATTAAGCTCAAAGATTAAAGCAATAAGAAAATAAAATTTAATTAACTCATTGAGAATGCAAATAATGTAATTTTTAATTAGATCTTTTGTCTTCCCTTTTCATTCCCAGCTCTTCTATAGTCTCTCTTTCCACCTTTTGTTGTTTTCTCCTCATCCTTCTGCTGAGTTCTTTTAAAATCCCTTGCTAAGCTCTGAATAACACGTCTGCATTATATAACCCTCAGACTAATCATTAACAGAGCGTGGCCGTGGCGGTGGAGCTGGCTGAGGACCGTGATCTTTCCCTGCATTGCTGCTGCTTGGACCAGATGAGCTTTGAAGGTCCCTCCCTACCCAAACTATTAGATGATTCTATGGTTGTTGGTGGGGGGGATAACACCCTGCAAAACATAGATCTGGAGTCTGTACATCTCCGTTGTTGCCTTGGGAAGAGGCTTTGCCAGCTGGGGTCTTGGAGCATCACCAGCACAGACCCCCGAATGGGGGGTGAGGGTTAGAGACTGATGTGCTGCGGCTGCAGTTCACAGGACCTGATATTTTTGCAAGGCAGAAACTGGAGGGAAGTACCGTTAAATGAACGTAACATCTATCCTAGTGACATGAAAAGCGCTGGTGCCTCTGTGGACCTGACAAAGCGAGCAGCCGGGCCAACAAGTGAAGGCAGATACGATTCATCTGCCATGAAAGCGCCTTTCATGTCTTCCGCTCTCTGCGGTGTCGCAGCGTTGAGCAGAGACCTCGTCCTACCTGCGCATCGCTCCCGCGGGCTGCGCTGCACACCAAAGAGCCGCTGCGCACCGGGGACCGGGACGTCTCGGAGCAGAGCTGCAAACGGAGGCTGCGAGCTGCTGGAAGGCTCGGAGAGCTGTGAGAGCAAAGAGGGGAAATATTTGTTAGACTGCTGCCCTTTAGAGTGTTTACAGGGAAAAGAAAACCCATGAACCCCAGGGGAGGGGAGAGGGAGGTGAAGCATCACCCCTTTGGAGAATGACATTCACTTTACGTTTTGGACGCTCAGAAAAGCCTGAAGTGGTTCAGAGGACCATGTATGTTGTATCCCAACCTAAGAGGGACGGTGGCAGCGTCCGGGGAGCAGCCGTGCTCCTCGCAGCAGGTCCCACCAGAAGCACGACAACCTCAGGGGGACTTTTTCCACTTGTAGCTCTGCAGTTCCATAATCCCAGCACCCATATGCTGCCATTTGTCCCAGGTCACTTTCAGGTGTCCGGGACTCCCAGGGATTTCAGCTTTGTTTTGCAGCAGCGGATGGTAAAGCCCAAGCATGCAGCTCATGGAAATTTGATCAGAGAGCAAGAGGAGAAGAGCAGCACTGTCCTCAGGGTACCCAGAGCTCCTGATGTAGCAGCTGTATGCAGGGAAGGCCCTGATTAAATTACCTCCTGAGCACACCAACTATATTTGCCTAGAAACCTAGCATTTATAACCGCATATTTTAAAATTGAGAAAGCAGACAGCTCAGTTTTCAGCGTCCTGTTTCAGCTCCTGCCTGGCTGGTTTTATCACCAGCCAACACTGCTCCTATTCACTCATACCTGGATGTTTTTGCTGTAGCTGGTGTTCTGCGATTCATATTTTTTGGTTTCCGTAAATTGGATTATTGCAATCTGAGGTCTTTTGGGCTGCCCACAGACTGCTGCGGCACAACACGGTGCTGTAGCTCAGCGTAACATGCAGTAATTCCAGCTCTGATCCCTGTTACGGTTAATCTTCACCCATTTCCTTGCAGAGACTGGGTTGAGCTGATGTTACACGGGATGCTCAGCACTGCTCACCCCACAGGAATCCCCTCGCTTCAGCTTATTTATGTCATTTTGAACCAGCTGTAGGGTTGCAGAGCTGGGGCATGTCCAGTTCATCGGCTTAGCCAAACTCTGGGCTGGCTTACAAAGAAAACACCACCAGGTTAAACAGGTTTTCCCCTTTCTCAGTCGGGGTCCAGCAACTCACACACCTCCTCCATGCTCATGATAACCCAACCTGGGCTGAGCGTGGTGGGACCACTGTGACAGCCCAGCCCTCAGCCTGCCACCCCCTGGTCAGCCAGGAGTGTCTAAAACATCACTATATGTACACAGAAAATACAACATTAACACCTCATCCGGGGAATAAAACAAATTATTTCCTTTCCATTCCCCTTCATAGTAGTTTGAGCTGATTTCTGGTTTGTCACTGGTAATTAACAGCAGACATCACTGCTTCTAGTTCCTCATTTTATTGCCTTCTGATGCAAACAATTTCCATGGTATAAGAGCATTTTCTGGGCTGTGCCACACACTCAGGTGGGTGGGAGACTACATGGCATTCACTTTGTAAAGAACAATTAAAAGTGACTCCAGGAGTCAATAAGCTATCAGCATCACTTCAGTTGTTTTATCAGTATTGATTCAGCTAATAATTATTTATCTTAATCCTAAGCCCCCCAGCTGCTGCCAGTTTAACCCTTTGGGGGAGGCATTTGATGGAGTCAGGCTCCCAGGATGCAGGGGGGTGTCTCTAGTGAAATTCTGCAGTGATTTTCTGCTGTGAGACCCTGGGCGCTCTCACTCAATGACCAATAGGAAGCAGAGATAGACGGCAATGAAAGGCAGAATGCCAGCACCAATCCTGCCCAGAGACAGCAGGGCCGGGAGGGACCAGAGCATCCTCATGCCCAAACCTCATCTGGGTGCTGGCACCCAGTCCATGTCCCCCCCTCCACCCCAGCCAGGCGGGATCCTTGGTTTTCTGGCAGAACATTTATGCACGGCATTGCTGAGCTTGACTCTGCCCCTTTACCTTTGCAATACCTTCCTCCTTCTCTGACTCTCCAGACCCAGTAGTATTAAACACTAATTTCCCATTTATTCTCAATAAAAAAATGTTCTTTAACTCCTAATAGCTTTCCTAAAGCCATAACCTGCTTTGTCTGTTGTTTAATAGGAAATCAATATTGTTGTAATACAATGAAATTACCATTGATTTATCTCATTCTAACTGGCAGCTAAACCAATAAGGCATTAGTCCATGTGCTCCTTCCAGGAGGCCCAGCCAGCTTCTTCAAACCTGATGTGTTTCTCTCTGCTAATAATTAATTACAAAAATCTGGCATAAGGCTTGCAAAGGGGATTAGGCAGAATAACTACTTGCAGCACTTTTCTAAATTAATGCAAGAGTGGAACCTATCAAACTGAGACGCATTTTAAGTACGGCCATGCTGGCAGGCACAGGCTGCCTGAGCAGGATCCTGCTGCACGAGCATCCCCTGACCTGCAGCTTCAGCGTGTAAATTGTTCATCCCATTGAATGGGGATGGACCTGCCCAACCTGGCATCACGCAGGTGGTGGAACAGGTAGAGGGAAAGGGCCAGGGTCCTGTTGCCTTGCTGGAGCTTTTGCTCCGATAGCTGGTGGTGGATCAGCCAACAAGAAATGAGAAGGTAGAAAGAGATTTCTGGCTAAGGAAAAATGATATTTGTCTCTCACCCAAAGGACTGGGAAAGCCATTTCTCATTTTAATAATGCAGTGATTAACTTCGAGGCAGGAGGGAACGCTCCTCTGAGACAGGAACGCTCTTCACTGCAGTTTACATGGGATCTACAGTAATTCTGTTGTATTAATATAATTACCAGAAAATCCATTTCAATAACATAATCACGACCCATATTTCATTCCTCAATTACTGTTCTGATTAGAACAGTTTCTAAGCCATAACCTCCTCACAAATCCATCACTAAAATGATTTTTAAAAGAGAACAATCCGATAATTACTCTCACCATGTTAAGCCAATTAGCCCAGTGGCAACAGAGCAGAAAGGTATTTTTCTTACTGGCTACTCATCAGCAATGGAAAGAGAAGTTTTAGTGGAAGAACATGTCCCTCTTCATCAGCCTTTTTTGAAAACTTGCAGTCTTTCGAATAGCGAACACACTGGGACAAATCAGCCCTGAGCAGCAGAAGATGATGCACTGATGGAGTTGGAATCACAGGATGGTTTGGGTTGGAGGGACCTTCCCAGCTCCCCCAGTGCCCCCCCTGCCATGAGCAGGGACATCTTCACCAGCTCAGGTTGCTCAGAGCCCCGTCCAGCCTGGCCTGGGATGTCTCCAGGGATGGTTCATCCACCACCTCTCTGGCCAACCTGGGCCAGGCTCTCACCACCCTCAGGGCCAACAATTCTTTCCTCATATCCAGCCTGAATCTCCCTCCTTTAGTTTAAACCATCACCCCTTGCCCCATTGCAACAGCCCTGCTGAAAAGTCTGTCCCCATCTTTCTTATCAGCACCATTTAAGTACGGAAAACCCACAATAAGGTCTCCCCGGAGCCTTCTATTTTCCTCAAGCAAGATGTGGGGAAAAGGAAGCCCACAGCAGGTTTTTGACACCTTATTTGAGCAAAATGTAGAAGCCAAACTGTCAAACTCCATGGGCTGGTCTGGAGGGGGGAGCAGGTAATGCCACCCCCACACCTCCAGGTCCTGGGGCATCACCTGCTCCAGATACCAGCCCTAAATGTTCTAAATTTAAACAAATTACATTTCCAGCTGTCCAGAAGATCACAACAACAAGCGAGGGATGAATCCCGCTTGCCTTAGCGCTGGGATTAAGGAGTAGAAATACAATTGTTTGCCATAAGAAAGCAGTTCAGAAAGCTGCATATTATACTTTATCGTGTTATACATGATGGTTTCGCACCGGAGTCCTCCGAGATTGTAATGAATAAAATCTTGACAACATTCTCTCCTGCATTAAACATTTTAAGCTGATCCTACAGGATACAAGGGCAAATTAAATTCTATTTGCAATTTCATGCATGACGCACAAGCACGGCCGCTGCCTGAGCCAGCAGTTTTTCAGTAAGACAAGCGTGTAAGTTGCAATTATGCAGTTACCTTCTCCCATGTGCCAACACTGTTATTACTGACAAATTTATAAATGAAAATGTATGAATGGTATTAAATTCACCTTCAAGGATGTAGCAAATTAAAATGAATAACTTGTAAGACTGTATTTGAAAAAAAATAATAATAAAAAAACCAAGATGAAAACTATAACCCAACATAACCCTGTCCCAGATCGCTCCCATCAGAAGTGCTGGGGGACAATCCCTGTCCCCATGCCGGCAGCACAGGGGTGGCTGCTCAGGACAACAGCCCTGGCCCAGGTGGGTTTTTCCAGACACTTTTGGCTTCTAGAGCTTCCAGGGAGCTTGTTCTCCCTCTTTAAACTATGAATAACTGGAGGAGCCCAGTGATGCAGAACAACCAGGGCTGCAGAGCTCTGCAGCTCATTAACAGCTTCTGAAACAAAAGCAAGACCTCTTTTTTCCCTCCCTCAGCATCTCAAAGATCCTCTCATTACTGTCAGAAAAGCACAGGGCTCCTGCTTCCACCTCCCTCCCATTCCAGCGGCTGGGCCATGCCAGGGCGAGCCGCTGTCCCCACTGTCCCCTGGGCACCCCAGCAGACCCGCACAGCCCTTCACAAGCCCCCAAGCACATGATGGAGCCACTCTGGGAGTCCCTTTCCTACAGAGTTTACAGTCACCCTCTGACCTGTTAAGGCAACAACCCATCACTTCTGCAGGATTAACTGCCTGGATTCCGGCTGACAGAGGCTCATGCTGCTAATTTTACACAATCCACAGCCCTAATGTCTTTGCACTTTTGGAGACCTGCAAGAAGCGCAGCATATGCAAACTGCCTATTGCTGCATGGTCTCTGTAAGCAGTGGAACACAGGCATTTATTAAAGGTTTCTGTCTAATACACATCTCACAAGACACCCCAGCCCAGGCGCTTCTTTATGTCCCATCCTGCGTGACTGGGTCCCAGACAGCCTCCTCCAGCCTGAAGGCAGCTGGGACTTCTTTTGGATCAAGAACAATACTGATGCAAAGTTCTAGCTTACCTTCACCAAGCAAACACAACAATTCTCTAAGCAACAGTTAATTGTACAGGTGTATTTCACACCCTTCCCAACCCCAGCCAGCTCTGGAGAGCACAAGAAAAAGGCAAGATAACAAACCTTTGTCTCAGAGAAATGCCTTGAACTTCCCTTTGGAGGAATTAAATTCCTGCCTAAGTATCCCTCGCCAGCCAGCTCGGTGATCTGTCCCTCCCCATTGCTCAGCGTATGCTGATCATGCTCCATGTAAAAGTTCAAAGCCATTTCCAGGTGCATTTGTAAGGAGGTCTGTGTTAATCAGGTTATAATGTAATACGCTGCTTAGTCCTCTGGAGGTGAAACTTACACTTCTCTTCAAAGCAGTTTTCTCTGATAACTTATAACCTTCCCCCCCACCCACATTTCTCCTTCTTCAGTGCTATTTCCCCACTGGGAGGAAGTGATTTTTGTGAAGTTATCACATACAATATCATACACCAGACTCCGCCGCTTTGGTCTGTATTGGTGCAGCAAGAGCTCTGCAGCAGAACCCCAAAAACTTGTGGGGTGGGAGGTGCTGGAGCAATTCCCATCACCTACCCACCTTTTCATCCCTGTGGGCTTTTTTCCCCCCCCTCTACAACGACTTAGATTAAGAAACTCATTGCCTCAGACTGCAAAAAAGCTCAGTAAGACCCTGGCAAGGAGCAGGCATCAGTACAGATCACAAGGCAGTGCTCTCCAGCCTCTCGCATCCTTTGTTTTCCTCTTCTTCTCCCTTCCCTCTCCCCGCTCTCTCGCTGTTATTTATCCCTGCAATTAGATCAGCCAGCTCTGCAGCAGGAGTGCATTTGCAAGAAAGATTATCTGTCTCCCACCACCAGGAGCCAGCAGCCACCAGCCCCATGGAGCAAGACCCGTTCCAGGCTCTGGCACCTCCCAGCAAAGAAGTTTCTCCTTGTGTTCAAATGGAGCCTCCTGTGTTTCAGTCTGTGCCCATTGCCCCTCATCCTGGCGTTGGGCACCACTGAACAGAGTCTGGTCCATCCTCTGACACCCACCATGGAGATATTGATCAGCATCACTAAGATGCCTCTCAGCTTCTCTTCTCCAGCTGAACATCCCCAACTCTCCAAGCCTTTCCTTATCAGAAAGATGCTCCAAACCCCTCAACATCTCTGCAGCTGTACTCACAGGGTCCCCACTGCATGCAGCTCCTCTCCAAGGGGCTGGTACTTATTAGGACAAGCTACAAAAACACCCTAAACCCAGCACCCTCTGCCCCCAGCCCTTTAAAGCCTTGCCCAGGTGTGGTGAGTTGTAAATCCCACAGGTGGGCTCCACCCATGCTGATCTGATCAACAGCACCTGAGCAAAGCCACGTAGCTCCCCGCCATGCCTGCTCGCCTCTCGAATTTACCTAACCCTGAAAACACAGTCCTAATTAAAATATTGATGCAGGGAGGTGGAATCAATCGGCAGCTGGCACAGCAGCACACGCTTCGCATTAAATAGCAGGCGACTGGGTTGTTATGGACTCCTCAGGTGACATTTAATGGCTGTTTGTACAGGAGAAGAGGTGACCCCTGGCTCGGCGGGGCCAACAATTAGCAGAGAGCAAGCCACGGTGTGCACGATTTTAATGCTGAATAAAGACTCCAGGTCCTACTCCCCTCAAGCAATGCGGCAAAAAGCTGAGCTTTTGTTTTTCAAAGATGACAAAGGTCCCATTTTTGGGGTCCTGGGGTGCAGCTCTGTATAGGTCATGCTGGGGGGGTTAGTTATTGGTTATTGCCATGGCACACCTGAGGGGACAACTTCTTGTGTGCCTTAAGGCAAAAGGCTGAGAGTTGGGGGTCAGGGTGGCTCAGCCCCATTCCTGCACCAGGAGCAGTGCCTTCTGCTGCTGAAAAATGTAAGAGCAATATTACAGGGAGCATCAAAGGGCTGGGGAAAGTATTGTTAACCTACATCAAAGATGGAGGCCCGAGCAAGCGGCTTGGCAGGGGTGGTGGAAATCACGGCAGCGAGATCAAAAGGAATAAAATACCGAGATCTGCAATATTTCTTTGCCAGCCAGAGAGATAACTAAGAGAGCTTCAAAGGCATCTTCTGCGCTTATGACTGACTGATAAATAAATAAATAAGGCAGTTGGCTCCTTCTGAGCTCAGCAACCAGGGGATGAGGAGCAGGGAAGGAACCCTGCTCGATGGGATCACTCCCTGCCTTCCCTCTCTTCTCCATGGAACAGCAATAATCTATAAATGGGTGCAGGAGTAAATACTCAATGGAAACACCACCCGAGGTTTTCCTACACTATGCATTCATTTTCTGTGCATGGTCCAGGAGTTTCAAGCCCGGAGAGTGGCTGTGGGTGCACGACCCAGGGCAGAGCATCCCTGGGCACCCCCGGGCAAACCGTCTTTGGCTTCGGGTTTAAGCTGACTCTTTTTGAGATCGCTGGGACTCCTTGCACAAACCCTTCTCCCAAATGTTATTAAAGGGGCTATTAAAACACTTACAGAAGTGTAAGTTTTCACACTCTCGTTACAGCTGATGTCTGTCAGCAGCAGCACCCAGAGCTAATTAACAGCCCCTGTTATCAAAATATGAAACTCATTACTTGAAAGTAACCTCTTTCTTTCTCTCAAAGTATGCTCATAAAATGACACGTCAGGTATTTTTTTTCCTTCGATGCATTACACTCCATTTTCTAGGTATTTTGAGAGAGCATCATTCTTTGCTGCCTCCGAAATACTGATCCCTTTTTTTGGGGGGGAAAAGCCCCAAGGGAGCAGAAGCACTGGTGGGGTGGGGGCACCAGGGCTGGTGCCCACCTTGATGGCACCGAAAGCTCCTTGCCAATACAAAGACCTTGGCAGTGCCACAAAATCAACCAGAAAATCAAGAAGAAGCTCTTGCCCACAGCCTCCTAATTTTTACAGCGTAGTGGGGTGGATGCCAGACGTCTCAGGCTATTTGGTTCAATCCAAATAGCTTCATACTCTCCTTCATACGCATGGGGAGGTCACACATCCACCAAAACCCATGGGTGTAGGAGTGACAGTGCAATTCCCTTTGGAGGCAGAACCCTATTTTGGATATTCTGCTGGTTGTTGGTCTTCCTGTCAAGATTAAGCTGCAGCAATAAACCCACAACTGCTGTTGAACAAAGGAGGCAGTTCTTTCATTTAAACGGCAAATTCAGGTAATAAGCAGGGAAACAGCTTGGCTTAAAAAACTCCGAACAAACTGCAAATTATTCTGTTTGAAAGAAAGGAGCCTGTTCTCAATTTCCAGTTGGACAGTTCGGTTTTGACTGTTAGTGGATCAAAAGATGCATTTCCAAGTGTGGGAAGGCAGAGGAGCAGACTAAGCCTGGTCTAAACCCCACCAGCTCCCTGCCTGGGCTGGTTCTTTGCCCAGTGGCTTTACCAAGAGTTCACTCAGGCTTACCCATGATTATTGGGTCTTTAAACTAGTGATGATCAAAATGAAATAAGGCAGAAGGCAGCAGAAGGCGGACTGAACTCCTTTCACTCAGCAAACACATCAGGCCCCTCTCCCTCCTGGGGTAACAAAAGCACATAAATAGTCCTTTTAACACTGGAATGCAGCCAAACAGGAAGAAATTTATTCATGGTGTTTTTGCAGCTTTTGTTTGGGGATCTGCAGGGGGGGATTTCAGTGTAAACCTGCCTGGCTTTGCTTTTGTTAACCCTTATCTTGCTTTTTTTGAGGGAAAAGGGAAGCAGCAGAGCTCCGGGCAGACAGCGGGGGTTTGTGTGTCCTGCAAAAAGAAACAGGTATCGGAGCCATTCCTGGGAGAAATTTCCATTCAAGTGAGACACAAATGCAGATGCTAAAACCAACAGGCTCCTGCTGGGCTTTTGGGCTCACTCATCTTCCCATTTCTGCTTAAACACCAGGATTTACTTGTGTGGTTTCAGCATTTCTGGAGGAGAAATATCACCCTGACATTCCACAACATCTCCATTGTCCTTTGCCAAAAACAACAAAGCAGAAAGATACCTCATTGTGCTCACATTTCTTCGAATAATAAACTTTTCCCACTTGCAATTCTATTCCTGGAATGTTTTCCCATTCATAGACGCTCTGGTAGTTGAGAAAGTGTGAGGAACTGGGAGAAGTGGTCTTGCACATCACCCAGACTGCCCAACATTTGCTTGTAGCCTCCTTGGAAAAACCCAGCAAGTGACTTTTGTACCAACTTATTTTATTGCTGATTTAGGCTTAGGAATGTTTACTATCATCTTGGATGTTTCAGCCAGCTCTCCTAACAAAAGCACAACAGAGAAGGTGAAGAACTTGAAAGAGTTAAATGGCTGAAGGATTAGACAGTGACAATTCATCAGAGAAGGTCTAGGACCAGCACTCCCCCCAGTGCAAAGGGACCACATCCCTGTCCCAGAGCCAGGAACTGGAGCTGAAGGACCGGAGGGAGATGATCAGGATGCCTGGATGGGGAAAAGTGTCATTTCCAGCCATGGGTGAAAATGGGGTCCAGCTGGTGTTTGAAGTACTGTATATTTGCATTATAAAGGATCAGATTATACATCTTGTTTCCATACCATCTTTAAACGCTGGTGAAAACTGTCCTTCCAAGAAGTAATTCCGGTGATAACAAACCTGTGTCGGAGCTCAACCCCTTCGCAGAGCAGGGACAGCAAAGGGGTGCAATGAGGTTCCCCAGGGGGGTCCGAACTGTCCCCTGCATGGACCCACCTGGCTGCTGGGAGCAGGGCAGAGCAGCTTGGAAGCATTTGTCTCTAACAGACCTGGGAGATGATTATTTCCATTCTGGGTATAATAAAATACATAGGGACGCATGCTGCCAAAGTGCTCCCTGGCTGCAGTGCTCAGTGCCTGTCTCCATGGGAGATAATGTGGTTATTCCACAGCTGAAATGATATACAGAGGTATAGGAACCTATAGTACCTGAATTATTGTTTCCCTGAAAATGTGCCCGAATCATACAATTACAGAGTCATAGAATCATTTTGTTGGAAAGGACCCTCAAGACCATCAAGTCCAACCATAACCCACCCCATGTCCCTGTGAACCTCATGTCCGCCTGTCCAGCCCTCCAGGGATGGTGACTCCAGCACTGCCCTGGGCAGCCTGTTCCAATGCCCCACAGCCCTTTGGGGAAGAAATTGTACCCCAGATCCAACCTCAACCTCCCCTAGCGCAACCTGAGGCCGTTTCCTCTCATCCAACTTGTCTGTGTTCATTATACACTGGGGCTGCTGTCAGCACAGGGACATTGTCACCACCATCAGCACAGGGACATTGTCACCGCTGTCACCCTCCCTGCCTGGGCTCATCCTGTCCTGCCATGGGGATAAAGCCGTGTCTGGGAGGTCCAACATCCCCTGCCCCATTGCAGAGATGGAGGGTGCAGAGAAGCTGTTCTCTGCTAATAGCACAGCTGGAAACATCCCCTTTTCTGTCCGTGTGCTCAGGAAGATGAAGGGGTAGTTTACGTACTGGGAGCCATAATCTGGAGTGTGATTTACGTATTTTTGTTGTCTCCTCTAAACATATTTAGGGGATTAGAGAAAGCCCACATCATACAAGGGATATAAATGTTATTAAGGGAGATGTATTTTTCAGCACAGGCTGCCTGAAAAGTGTGCAGCCAATGGTGTTTTAAATACCCCAGTGCAGTTACTCATAGAAAATACGCTCTTTTTTCCCCCTTTTTTTTCTACTGTAACTGTAGTCATCATTCAGCCTTATAACTATAATGGATGGTTGCTAGATGCCTTCCAAACAAGCCAGCACAATGAGATACAGACGGTTAACCCAAAGCAATTCTCTAAGGAAATTTCATGTTGGGCCCTTTAATGCACTCTTTTTGAAATTATTCAGATAAGTTGGTGCACAGGGCACTGCTGCAGGGAAAAGATTGAACCTGGAACAAAGTGGAATGAGATTTGAAATAATAAAAATAAAGAAAAAACACAGAGGCAAGCTCCGGGTACACCTCAAAAATTCTAATGAGCTCATTTGCAGAGCTAAAAATTTCCCAGGGACTCAAGTTGATTCAAAGAGAAATGTATTTAATTTAAAACAACTCACTTCAGGGAGCTCTGAGCCGGGATGAAATGTATTAAATAATTGATCAACCAGGGAGAAAGAAAGAGGGAGAAAAAAAGAGAAAAGAAGGCAAGAAAAAAGGCACCTGGTTGGTGTGCGGAGCTGGAGGGGAAACACCCGGTTTAGCATTTGGTGGGGTTGGGGACACATTGGGCCAGGGGACCCAGAGCCACCCAGCGCTGTCCCCAGGACTCGGTGACACTGAGTTGCCAGCAGCCAAACCAGGGGCAAAGGGGCAACCCCCAGGACAACGTGGGGACAGTCGCTTCGTCCCATCTGAGTGACACAAGTTTCTATTACACTTTCTTCCAGCTGCAAAGTCACAAGAGCATCCGTGTCCTGCGTGGCCTCCAACTTGGTGTTGGTTTCCTTTCTGCTTCACTGGCTATTTCACAAAATGCTTAAAATAAAGCAAATATATTTAGTCCTTTCTCCTCAGCAGCTCTAAGGGCAGATTGAGACGTAGCTGGTATCAAAACACACATACTGAGTGTTTTTCTGCAGTGGATTGGATTTGGATATAAAATAGAAACACACTTTTAGTGCTTGGATGTAACACTGCTATGTGTGCAAACAGCACTTAAAACCTGCAGCCAAACTACATAAATCCACCAGCAACGGAATAACTGCAGTTAAAGGGGGAAAAATGAAAAGAAACTGCAGTTCATTTGCATTTTTTAAGAGTAATTTTGTTCAGGCTGCAGTTGCACTGAATGAAATGTAACTTCTAAGCACCGTTTCACTGTGCTGAGGCCACATTGGGATGCAGGAGGATCCCAGCTGCAGCTGGGGGACCGATTGGTCCCGATCAGCTCCCAAACCCCCATCCCCACTGAGCCCGGCTGAACTGGGGGGGTCTGAGCAGCCCCACAGCCCATTGGACAGCACTACCTCCCTAAATCTTACTTTTATTGAATTTTACTTAAATAGCTTCCTCTTATTTAACTAAACCAGGAGGTGGCACAGCCTTCCAGACAATGTACCAGCAGCAGTGGGCAGAGGAGTTAATACACCCTGAATTTAAGGCACATCTCTTGATTGCAGACCTTACACACTCCTCCCTTTTCACATGGGCGGGTGTTCATGGCAAACACCGCATGGATGTGCTTGGAACTTCAAATAAATGAATTAAATTAAAGGCATAAATGTAATTGTTATCCACTTCATTTACTCTTGTCTGCAATATTCTTGCTCAATAAGGCTCAGCGAGGGAATTGTGTGATGCACCCTGCATCGCAGCTGCTGGGGGATGGCAGAGCCCCTGCCCCCCAAGCTCCAGGTGTGACCAAAATGGAGCTGGTGTCACTGCCTGGGGACAATAGCATCATCCAGCATGTCCTCCAGCCACATCTCCCTGCACGGCTCATGCTCTCAGCCATATGATTAACGAAGGCAGGGGAAAGCAGGATCAGAAAGGCTCAGGTTCAAATGGATGCTGGACAAAGGGGCAAATCTCTTTTCCTTTGGACTCGCACGGGGGCACACAGCTCCAGAGCTGAATTTCTTGGACCCTTGGACAAGGAATTACTGGAAAGGGTACAAAGATACTGAGGGGTCTGGAGCATCTGTCTGATGAGGAAAGGCTGAGAGAGCTGGGGCTGTTCAGCTGGAGAAGTTGAGAGGGATCTGATCAATGTGATCAATATCTCAGGGTGGGTGTCAGAGGATGGACCAGACTCTGTTCAGTGGTGCCCAACGCCAGGGTGAGGGGCAACGGGCACAGACTGAAACACAGGAGGCTCCATCTGAACACGAGGAGAAACTTCTTTGCTGGGAGGTTGAGCTGAACCTATCCGAGCTAAACCGAGCGGGGCTGAGCTTGTGGGTCTCCCCAGCAAAGACCATCGGACAAATCACAAATAAACGCTGCTCACTGTAGAAAATGAACTCAAATTGTAGGTCTCATAGAGAAAGATGAAGCAGGTGATGGGAATGGTGGAGATGAGAAGAGGCTTAATAGCAGATGATGAAGCCAGTTTTATTGGGGGCCTGAGCCCAAGGGTCTGTATTTCACATGGGCTTGGACACCCCCAGTTCAGAGCTGAAAGAAGCCAGAAATTAAAGAAAGAAAAAGGAGGTAAACCCCAAAATCATATAAGACCAAGCAGAAATCTTCTCCCGCTCTCTAGGAAATACCAGCAGGAATTACCCTGCGACACTCGTGTGCTCCGTTCCCTTTCTGAACCAAATACATCCCATGGAAAAAGTATTGATGGCATAAATACAGACTAATGAGAGGCAGGCAGCCCCAATGAAGGCAGTTAATTGCTTATCACACTTTCCTTTGGCTGGTCCCTGGTGATTTTTTTTCACCAATGAATAATTCAACAGCCACTGACACATAAGTAATATCTCCTGATTTGCATTGAGCATCAGTCATTAGGAAGAGGAGGAAAACCTCGCTTATCCTCCAGCTAGTGCCAGCGAAATGAATATGCCAGCGGTTCAGCTTCTTCTCTGAGACCTGGAGACACAATGGGTCATTCTGCAGGCAGGAGGGGGAACGTGTCCCCTCCCCAGGGAACCCATCCAGCCCCCGTTATCACCAGCGCAGCAGGGACAAGGGCCGTGCCTCTCAAAATCCACCTTATTTCCAGCATCAGCCTTTTGGCATTTTTTTAAATCACTGAGCACTACGCAGAGCTGATAATCAGATTTACTGGTGGAGCTCCTCTGTCCCAGAGACCCAACAAATCCCTTTTAATCCTTTTCTTAAACTCTTTCTTACAAGTGCTTACAACAGAGTTTATCTTTCAGCTTTGGGTCTAATTTTGGTTTCTAAATGCATTTTCTTTCCAAACGAGGCTGTAGCCGCGCTTGTTATTTCTAAATAAATGAAGTGGAGCATATTCCACTCGCTACAAATATTCCACCACCCTCCCAGCCCACACATCATCCTGGAAAATCCATCCAAACCTGCAATCCCCGTGTGCCAAAGGGGCCAGGAAAGCACAAACACGGAGCCAGGGGTCTTTTTCAGGAGAGGTGGGTGGCATGTGACACAGCGACAGGACAGGGACACCGCAGGGATCTTTGTGAGTGAAGTTACAGGTGATTTAGAAACCAGCCGACAAAAATCAATCACCCACTCCATTTTTATTCTCTTTTTTTAAAGTAGGAGCTACAACCGTTGCAACAAGCGATGAGATTGTTCTCCTGTGAACATCTCCTCATTACATCCCAACTCAGGCTCCGAGGCACCTTCTGGGCTGGCTGCAAGTTATATAAAAGCCCAGCCTGAGTCACACCAATTAATCTCTGCATCAGCAGCACCACTCACCGCTGTTCCTGCACGTGGTTTTCTAATCAACCAGTTCAGCCAGTTCCCATAGAAACCAAGCAGCACATCACTAGAGTCACAGCTTCTGGGGTTTTTTAAGTTATCATCAGACCTTTATTCTATCCCGATAGCTGGAATTGGGGACAGCCACTCCGCCTTGGCTGCCAGCAGAAAATGGGACTCGGCCATGAGTGCTCCTGTGCAGGGAACCTGGAGAGCTCATCAGGCTGCACAAAGTTTGCTGTTGATATCTGCATCCCATCCATCTATTCCAGCTGTGGCTTTGTGTTTCGCATCTGCTGCCCGCAGGCGTTCGCTTCTTCTCTGGTTGATGTGTGCTGCTAAATGTGACTTTTTTCTGGGCACTGAAACTCATTGAGGTGCTGAGCCCTTGCCTTCCTCCGTGGAAGGAGCAGCAGCAGCGTTGTGCAAATTGCTAGGCCAGATCTGCTAAAAAACACAAATGATGAAAAACATCACTGTGTGGCATGTCCCGTTGCTGCTTGGCGTGTCCCAGGGTTGCATGGTGTGTCCCGTGGCTGCTCGGTGTGTTCCATCGCTGTTCAGCATGTCACGTCACTGCTTGGTGTGTTCCATTGCTGTTCGGTGTGTCCCATCTCTGCTTGGCATGTGCTATCGCTGCTCAGCATGTCCCATGGTTGCATGGCACATCCCATGGCTGCTTGGCATGTCCCATTGCTGCTCAGTGTGTCCCATGGTTGCACGATGTGTCCCATGGCTGCTCAGCATGTCCCATCATCACATGGCATGTTCCATCGCTGCACGGTGTGTTCCATCGCTGTTCAGCATGTCCCATCACTGCTTGACATGTCCTATCACTGCTTGACATGTTCTATCATTGCTCGGTGTGTCCTGTGGCTGCTCAGCATGTCCCATCACCACATGGCATGTTTCACTGCTGCACAGTGTGTCCCATGGTTGCACGGTGTGTTCCATCGCTGTTCAGCATGTCCCATCACTGCTTGACATGTCCTATCATTGCTTGGTGTGTCCCATGGCCACTTGGCGTGTCCCATGGCTGCTCAGTGTGTCCCATGGTTGCACGGTGTGTTCCATCGCTGTTCAGCATGTCCCATCACTGCTTGACATGTCCTATCATTGCTTGGTGTGTACCACGGCCTCTTGGTGTGTCCCATGGCTGCTCAGTGTGTCCCATGGTTGCACGGTGTGTTCCATCGCTGTTCAGCATGTCCCATCACTACTTGACATGTCCTATCATTGCTTGGTGTGTCCCATGGCCTCTTGGCGTGTCCCATGGCTGCTCAGTGTGTCCCATGGTTGCACGGTGTGTTCCATCGCTGTTCAGCATGTCCCATCACTGCTTGACATGTCCTATCATTGCTTGGTGTGTCCCATGGCCTCTTGGCGTGTCCCATGGCTGCTCAGTGTGTCCCATGGTTGCACGGTGTGTTCCATCGCTGTTCAGCATGTCCCATCACTGCTTGACATGTCCTATCATGGCTTGGTGTGTCCCATGGCTGCTCAGTGTGTCCCATGGTTGCATGGTGTGTTCCATTGCTGTTCAGCATGTCCCATCACTGCTTGACATGTCCTATCATGGCTTGGTGTGTCCCATGGGTGCTTGGCGTGTCCCATGGGTGCTTGGCGTGTCCCATGGGTGCTTGGCGTGTCCCATGGCTGCTCTTAGGAGCAAATGTTGTTGAAGATGCTTCTGCACAAGCTCTCTCCTCAGGTTCCACGAGCTGGGGTGCAGAGCCACAGTGTCCCATGGGGTTTCCTCCGCAGAGCCACCCAAGGACCCCACTCCACTGCAGAAAAAGCAAGTTTCAGAGCCACATCTGCTGGGAAACCTTAGATGCTTTGCCTGGGGTTTTGTTTTTCCATCAAAAGCTGCTCATGTAAATATTTACTGGCAACTTTTCCCATTTTATTAGTGACAGGGCTTTGTGCAGGCTGTGTTTCTGAAGGAAATACTTTAAAAATCTGCTTGATGTATTCAAATCATCTCCAACGTATTCATTTAATTTGCTCTTTTTTTTTTTTTTGTCAGGAGTGAAACTCCTGCACATATGGCTATGCTTATGCAGTTAGTTGATTAGATTTTACATTTCCATGTGTAATTTATTGTAAATTGCCTGCAGATTCATTAAAAACCCCCATCCTTTAAATATGTCCTGCCTAATCTCTTCCATGCATTTTATATGGAACAAAAATAGGGTGATTCTGTATTCTAAAGGGACACCTACTGATAAGAACATGTTGCATTCATAGTAGTTTAAATGCAGGATATAGAAAATTCCTATCTTGCTGGGATTTTAAAGCTCCACTAAAATGTATTTCAAGGAATCAATCAGTACCGAGTCAATGTACAAGAATTGCTTTAATAAATCTAAATAGATGTGTCAGGCTCTAAGTGAATTGCACATTAAATAAAATCCGATTCTTCATCGAATGTATTGATTGTTATCATTAAGAGCATATTTGTTACACTTTCTGAGCAGGGGGCTGATAGAAATAACAGCAGCAGACAGCACTATTTTATCACAAGCTGTAGCAAACTCGGGAGGGTGGACACGTGTCCTTGTGAGCCCTGGTGATCCCTTAAAACCTTCATCCTATACCAACGACACCTCAGCCCTTAGGTATTTCTGTCACACACACCTTAAACGAGCACAAAACAGAGGAAGTCTATGTTTTCTGTGCAACCCAGAGAAACATAAAGCTCATCTCCAAATGCATCTTCCCAGTTCTGCAAGAGCACTGGGAGGAGGCTGAGAGCTGCTCCCCAGGGATGGGGGGCACAGCAGTTTCTCCTTACGTTTAGATGGAACCTCCTGTGTTTCTGTGCCCATTGCCCCTCATCCTGTCATTGGGCATCACTGAACGGAGTCTGGTCCATTCTCTTGACACCCATTCTAGAGATATTTATCAGCATCACTAAGATCCACCTCAGCTTCTCTTCTCCAGCTGAAAAGCCCCAACTCTCTCGGATTTTCCTCGTCAGAAAGATGCTCCAGACCCCTCAGCATCTTCGTAGCTCTCCACTGGACTCTGTCCAGTAATTCCTTGTCTTTAAACAAGGGACATCTACCATTTGTGTGGTGCGACTTGGTGGTCCCTGCGTTGCGAGTATCCAGTATCGCAAGATCACATCTTGGGGTACAGACCCCACCAGCTCCGCCAGCACAAATGCTGCAATACAGAACAGGGATACGTGCTTTTCCTTCACACATTTTCACTTTCATTTGCCCTTATGTTTTCTTTAAGCAGTTTGGGACAGATATTCCATAAATGTGTGTTCACCCCAAAAAGCTGTTTTCCAAGTGCGGGTTTGATGTACAATAAGCTGTACCAATGTCTGATTTATAAGGCATATGAAGTTTCTGACCGAAAAAAAAATATGATGAATTTCTCAGGTGTCTCCCTGATTTATTGACCATGTGGCAATTTATAAGTCATGTCAGCAACTTCATAAGTAACACAATTAATTCTGAAGTTATCTCCAAGTTATCCAAGTCCTGTGTCACTGATGAATACGTGATGGGTCTGACTTATAGGCTGGCTCTGAACTATGACTGACTCTGAAATAAGTCACAAAGCTGAGTCATAAATCACAAGAGATGGATCTGGGTACATCACTGAGTCGCAACCACGTTGTCAGATCACACACCCTGATTTACGGGCCGGTGAGGTGGCGTCTGCATTATCTCATGGTTTATGAGTAAATGTCAAGGTGTAAATCTCGACGGTGCTGCCATTGGGGTGAGGAGCCAGTGGGTGCTGGGAGCCCTTCGCACCCACCCCAGGAAAGGGCAAACGGGGAAATAACCACCAGAGAAAGAGCAAAGAGCTGAAGGTGCAAAATGCCACCGCTCTGCCACTTAGGCAGGAGTGCCGTGATGGAGACAGCGCTGCGGAGGGGACAGTGCTGGGGTGGGATGGGGACATCACCAGCAGGTATTGAAGGGAGGGATGCAAATGGAAGGTGACACTGAGAACAGGCGCTGGGTTGCTCGTCTACTCATTAACCCCCTCCCTCCCATTTGCCCTTTTGAAGTGGAAAGGGGTTGTCCTTGGTCTTTGAGTTTGTCCAGCCTGGCCTGGGATGTCTCCAGGGATGGTTCATCCACCACCTCTCTGGGCAACCTGGGCCAGGCTCTCACCACCCTCAGGGCCAACAATTCCTTCCTCATGTCCAGCCTGAATTTCCCCTCCTTTAGTTCAAAACCATCACCCCATTGTCCTATCTCAACAAACTAAAGAGTCTGTCCCCATCTTACTTATTGACCCCTTTTAAGCATGGAAAGGCCGCAATAGGTCTCCCCGGAGCTTCTCTTCTCCAGGCTGAATTCCCCAGCACAACAGAGCTGTTCCAGCCTCGGATCATTTGCTGCTCAGCACCCCACAGCAGTGTGCACAGACTCGGTGAGAGCATCAACACAGCTGCACCAGCCCCATCGCTTCTGTTAATGACAGCAATTAGCAGGAAGGGACATGAAGGGGGTGCCCTCCTCCCACCAGTGTGTTCCCCCCAAACCTCACCTGCTGACAGGCAGCATCGCAAGCAAGAACTGCTGTCCCATACACGTACCAAGGAGTTTGTCACTGTCCTGCTGGTGTTTGCACACCCATGCATGAGGCTGGTTGTGGGGAGGCACTGACACTTTTCTCCTTGCAGGTTAATAACTGTGGTTTGCCTCACGTCCCTGTGCTCACTCACTCTTCCTGGGGTACCAATGCTACAGCAAGCCTGGCTGGCACTGGCAGATATCGTAGGCTATTAATTAAGATGTCATTTACAGGCCCGCTGGGTGACCTTAATTAAACTATAAAATGGCAAACACTAATAAGAAAGATGATATCCCCGTGGGTGGTGAATCAAGTACATTAACCTCCTAGTGAGGAAGCTTTCTTGCATCTGACGGAGACGAGAGATCTCCCAGCTTGCTGTGAGGGTGAAGCCCGGTGTCAATGTCACTGACAGTCATGGGCTGCTCCCCCACCCATGGGACATCTTCCTCTGGTCATGATTCTTCCTCCTGAGCACAATGGGATGGGTAACTCCTGCAGAATTCACCTTGGACCTTTCCTCAGAGCATCAGACACTCATTTGAAGGACCACCAAGATGGGTTTCCCTTCTTGCGAAGATCTTCTCCCTTTTCTCTTGAGCTAGAGCTCGGCACAGACTGAGATGGAGATCACCAGAAACTGCTGCAGCACGGTGCTTTTACATGAGCTTTTCTGTTTGTTTTCCTTCCTGTGCATAACTCAGATGCTGTTACACTAAACACTCGTTTCATATTCCCAGGAGGGGAGGGAGATGTCATGGGAGACACATTTACATTTGTAAACCGCAATCAAAACTAATTAAAACCAACACAAATACTGATGAATAGAAGAGGGAACCTGATGCCAAGTCCCATGGCCCCACCCCTAATAACAGTGGCTGATTTTTTAACAGGCAGACTTGCTTGTTCTCTTTCATTCCCAACATCTGGTGGCACATCTCCAGGTCCCAGCCCCGAAGCAGCCTGGCAGTGATACTGCTTTTGGAAGCGATGCAGGGGAAACCATCTGATGACTGGAGCTTGTTTTACCAGAAACTCAGCTTTTTCTTTAAAAACTCACCACTGGGACATTACAGTCTGAGGTTAAGCTCCATCCCTGTTCTCATCGTGCGCTAGGCCACTGGTTCAATTTATTTCATTAAAGCTGAATTCATTCCACCAGTTTAAATACTCATCAGTAGCTTCGCCTATACCTGGCAAAGACTCCCTGTTCCCTGCACATCGCACCCAATTGCTCGCTCATAGCAGAGCGCTGGGGTGCCAGCCCTCCCGACCAGGTCTCAAACGGAAGCAGCTCAACAGAGGCAACGAGGTGATGGTTTTAAACTAAATGTGAAGAGATTCAGGCTGGACACAAGGAAGAAATTGTTAGCCTTGAGGGTGGTGAGAGCCTGGCCCAGGTTCCCAGAGAGGTGGTGGATGAACCATCCCTGGAGACATCCCAGGCCAGGCTGGACGGGCTCTGAGCAACCTGAGCTGGTGAAGATGTCCCTGCTCATGGCAGGGGTGGGATGGGGGAGCTGGGAAGGTCCCTCCGACCCAAACTATCATGTGATTCTATGAAAGGGAGTCAGGGATGCAGCAACCCAGTGATTAGCACAAGCAACAATTATTACACCGGTTCACCTGTCTTTTCCCTTTACAATGAGCCTTTGCTGGGATGGTGTCTGTCAGTCACTTCTTTCAAATCAAAGTTTTCTCACTGTAAAAGGCCATTTCCCCCAGGCAGCCAGCAGGGATTTTATTGTTTAAATAGTGTGAAATCCTCCTTTATGAGGCCACTTGCCTTCTGGTCTACAAGAATGGCCTTTTGCAGCATCTAATGTTCCCTGTTAGCCCTGATGCTATTTGTTCAAGAGACAGCCTGTACACTCCAGGCCCCGCCGTCCTGCTCTTCAGTTGCTAAGCGCTGAGAATTTAAAGATGAAATGACCGATGCTGCAGGTGAGGGCTGCCAGGCACCTCATCCACAGGTGGTTAATCTTCCCATTTCCCACAAAGGATTTTAACAGCATCTCCTTGTGGAAATGGGAAGTTTGCTCTGCTTATGCTTCCCCAATGCGTTGCTGTGCAAAGCCTCTGATTCAAAGGGAAGGAGCAGGAATTAAAACTAAATATTAATCAGAGTCCACAGAGCCTTTTCAGGGTTGGGTTCAGGGTTCAGACAGACTGCATGGAGATGGCACCAGCTCGCTTGTCACCGTGACTATACACAGTTTGATGTTCCACCTTCAGCTCAACTTATTAACCCACCATTCCTTTCAAACAAAATATCACACCGCTTCATTATTTTTTGGCTAACCGTTCGCAAATGCCGTCATTTACTGCAAACATGACACCACTGCCTCTTCACGAGGCGCTGGAATCAGACTCCGTGCCACCCTCTGACAGGAGCGTCGTAAAACTGCATTAATCAAATTGCACATCAGTCACAAAAATTGAGGAGTAATTTGTCAAAGTCACAGCCATGCTCGATAACCGTTTGGAGATGACTAAGTAATTAATCAATAATGCATTCTCACCTTTTCATTTCCCCAGGTTTCTGTGACTTGCACAGTGGAATGGCTGGGAAATAGCAGAGCGAGTGGTCTGGTGGCTTTAGCAGCAGCACCGGGTGTTTAGTGGGGGTTATTTCAGCACCAAATGGAGCCTCACAACTTAGTCTGAATTCCTTTCTTAATGTTCTTGAAATAACATTCTCTCTGACACAATCCAAGAATAAATGAAAACATTTCCCCGCGAGACTGAGCTGCTACTTCTTGAATGCCGTAAGAGTGATAATTTGATTAATAAAATAGTCAGATCTGCAGTACCAAAGGGCTTTTCAGCTCAGAATCAATCATTTTACATCTATTTCTCAATGCCAGATCCACTGAATGCATTGTTGGACTCATTGAAAACTGTGTTAGTAATATTCAGTAATTAGTAAGATTAATGCTGTTGCAGAGCTGTATAGCCTGTGTGGATCCAGATTGATTAGAGTTAATTATCTTCTGCCTGCTTAAATAATTTATAAACTGTTTTCTCCATTATGTAAGAGCAGAAAACACAGAAGATTCCCTTCCTGTGTCTACCAGGTCGGTTCATTTTGTGCCTCCAAAGCCCCCATCACCCATCCCGCTGCCCAACCGGCTCACGCACCCTCACATCTGCAAAACCAAAATGTTTTTGACTGAATTCACCAATCCCATTTGCTGTTTGGCCTGGAGGGTTGATGCAATAACTTATGCAGGATCCTGGCTTTCTAATCAAAATTTCATTATTATAAATGATTGCAAAAGTTTTCATATTCTACGTTTTGTCTTTGCAGAGAATTTTAAACGCTCTCTAATTTTGTCCCTTGGTGCTGGGATGTGTAATAATCCTGCTGATTCATATTCATATCCCCCCAGCCCTGCAGCTCCTGCACTGATTTCACAACTCTTGGAATAATTTTCTTCACAAACCGAGTATCCACAATATTTATTATTGTTATTAATGCAACATTATTTCAGCCCCTTTAATAATCACGGGACATGATTCCCAGTGTATTTAAATAATTGATTGACTTAGAGCTCACTCGTATGAATGCATCCACAAGTATTTAATTGGATCGTGACTTGATCCTGGCTCTGTGCAGTGTATCATATTACCAATAAATCAATTATGCATCTCTCTGCTCGCAGCATCTTTCTCCTGGTGGCTCAGGGGACCAGGCTGGGCTGGGAGCACTGCAGGGGGGTGGGTGCACTGGCCAAATTTGGGTGGGGGGAGAAGGTGACAGGGAGGGATGTGGCCAATCCTACTCCACAGGCACAACCAGCTCCCAACATGTGTGGGGAAGCTGGGACCAGACAAAAGCACATCATTAGAAGGCAATGGAGCATGTGCTAATTTGTCCGTGTTTTCAGTTAGCAGGCATTTATTAGGGATGTCTGATTTATTCATACTCAGGTCAACCTGCTAATATTATATTAACCTCTGTTACCACTGATGTGCACAGGAAAGATTTCGAACCACGCTTCGCAGGGGTTTCTTTTTCATCTCCCCAGAGCATCGTTCAGTCCCCATGGGCAAAAGGGCTGAGGGAGCAGCAGCAGAGCCTGGCAGGGGAGCAGCTCCTGCTTTGTGGCTCTAGGGCTCCAAACCTGGTGGTAGAGGATGGGGACCCCCATGAGACAGGCAGCAGGGGATGCTGAACGGGCCAGGAGAGCCAGTGCTAGATCATAGATCGAATGTTCCTGCAAATGTCAACACGATCATGCACATGTTTTCATTTTTTGACCTATTAACTAACTACAAAATTTCTCAGTAATCCCCAGCAGATGAGCATCAAAGAGAAGACCTATGGTCCTCGCTAATCCCTTTATGATGAAGTAATGCTACAGAAATCAAATACCAGCAGTAAATCAGGAGATTAACAACAAGCTGGGAAATGCACAAATTAAATTGCAGCCTCCCTCCCTGCTTTGCCCGAGCCACCGCAGCCTCCCCAGCAGGAAAACAAGGTTAGAAATCACTTTATAAAAATGAGACTCTTCTTTAATCCCCTGATGCAATCAGTAAGCGGGGCCAGTCCAGAACAAGCCGATGCGCGTGCAACGCCCCCATCTCCATGTGCTTTTCACCCAAGGAGGTGACAATGAGGGTCACCGTCCCCAGGGACCCCCCGGGGACACATTCTGCAGCAGGGCCAGGTCTGCAGGTGAGCCCCAGCAGCGCTGTTTGCGTCCTGACTCTGCTTTTATTGCACAGTAACAGCTGAATGAATATTTTATTCACTCCCTTAAGAACATCTCCACAAATGCACTTTTTAATAAAACATGAGGACGCGTTTTTTTTTTTGGAAGAGCCATCTAATGCTTCAAGCAGCCCCACTGTAGCTTATTAAGCAGAGCAAACACTGTGCAGTTGTATTTTTATATCGGTGACTCTAACGCAGTCCCAACACGTGCAAGGCAATGAGGAAGGTGCCCACAACCCTGTGTCCCCATGGCTGCTTCTGCTTCTGTCCCCAAGTGTCTGTGGGACAGGGCAGCACATGTGAAGCCACTGGCTTCACCCCCTTGGTCAAACAGGGATATATCTACTCACAGGGATGCAAAAGAGAAAGAAAAACTATAGAGTTTCTTAGCAAAAGGTATTAGCAAGATAGAATAACACTGAACCACATGCTCCCGTGCAAACACACGCTCGCTATTACCAGAACAGCTGTGTCAACCTTCCACCTGTTTGAATCATATAAGCTGGATGAGAAGGACTCTGCTGCTCATCTGATGAGACAGCTTCGGTTTTCTGCGTTCCTCAGTATGGCATGGGAGCTGCACAGTAATTGTTTTCCGTGATCCTAGCAAAAATCTTGCTGCTTCTGGAAAAGACAAAGTCTTTTTTTGTTCTTGTTTGAATTAATTGTTGAAGCAGCGATAAACCAAATGGCCAGAGAGGAGCAGCAGTAGGAGAGTGGAGGTGTCAGAGGTGACAGAGGTGACTTCTGTCTCTTCCTGCTACAGGGAAAGGGAGCTAATTAATGAGAGGAGGAAACTTAAAGCCAGTGAAAGAAAATGTTCCTCCAGCCCCAAACTGGGGCTGCAAGAGGCGATGGAAGGCAAGTCCTCGGCAAGGCGATGTAGGAGCGACACCGGCAGAAGTCACAAGTTATAGCAGCAAAACAAAATAAACCAGATTTGGGAGAGCACAGAGCAGCCCCAGCCATGTGAGGGAAAGGGGCACCAAGGGCTCAGCTCTCGGGGACATTGGCTTCTTCCACAGTGACACGTGGCTCATGGTACAGGGGTGTGCACAGGGGTCCTGGCCCGGACAAACAGGGGTCCCACCAGCAGCATCCCCCGGAAAGCTCCTGCTCCATAAAGGCTTCGCATTACTGTTGACAGGTAGCACTGATTTATAAAGGGGAAATAAATGAGTCTGCTCTGCAATTTCACCTAATTTTGTCTCCCATTTCAATTTGCCATCTTTCAGCATAGTGCTGGGTGGTTAATTACGTTTCCGTCTTATTTCTCAGATAATACTCCCCTTGTACTGCACGTTGTAGCTGCTCAAAGGGTTTCATTTTACCTCCCAGCACACCTCTAAATTTAGTCAGCTTGTAATTTTGGGGTATTTTATACATTATGCCTTTATTATTGTGAAGTAAAATGGAATCCTTGTCTTTTAATTCACTCTCTAATAATCCTCCACCAAGCCTTAATACAAAAGACTTTTTTTTTTCCTTAAGACTAATTGAATGGGTGTAATTATAATTCCCAGGGAGATTATATTGAAAGTACCTTAACTGTGACGGTTTCCTCTGACTAATCGTCCCTTTGGTAACTTGCAAACCTTGGCTGAGCAAGTCCCCCATCAACAACTGCGATAATGTGCTGAGACCAAGCTTAGGGGGATTTGGGCTTGGTGTTGCTCCTGGGCCGGGATCTCAATGTCTCCAAGCCACTGATGTGGCTGCAAGGGCTCCTCTGCCTTCCAGGGACCAGCAACACGGTCCCGCATGGAGAGGAGGGGACAGAACATCTGAAGCAGCCAGGGGGGTGGCACTGTCCCACCAAGGGACCAAAGGCACGGGGAATCGCACCAAGTCCTTGCCAGGGCAACAGGCATCTGGCATCCACAGCACAGGGATGTTCCTGTCTCCATCACCCTCTTCCTTGACTTAATGCTCCTCTGCCTGTTTGGCCAGAGGAAGGAGCTGAGAATACAAAAATAGAGCACAAGGTAGGAGTGCCAGGAGCCACGGCAGCAGCATCCTTACCCAGCTCCCCCCTGGGATGGGAAATAAAACCAGCTCTACCGCAGGCTGCAACGCTTCCCTCTGAAAAGCCTCTACCTGCCAGGAGAGGAGCAGCGATTTTCCACATTTGTGTGCTTCACTGTGAGAGGCGAGGTCAGCACTCAGCACAGACACCAAGGGGCTATTTCCTCACTAAACAGTGCACTGTGGTAAGTGAAAAATAAGCGTTAAGGGTGGCTGTTATGCAGACAATAAAATGTTGATATCAATGTAGGTGTCAAGCTCAACACTTCTGCAGAGTGGATCCTCCACATTACGAGTTGGCTATGAATATGTTTAGCCAAGCAGGGATGCTCCCCGCAGCAGCTCAGTGTTTGTTATTAGAAAGAACAGACTTCCACTCTGCATTCAACAGCCAGGGCTCTTGGTGGGGGACAGGACAAACACAGAAGGTTGCTAAGAAAGCACAAAGCATCTTCTCAGAGCTGTATTGCTCTACATGAGCCCTAAGAGCAGAAGAGACCAGCAGCTGCTCCACAGCCCTGGCACAGTGGGAAACCTCAACCTGACCCAGAGCAATGCCAGGGACAGCCCTGCTTCTGTGGGAACAGCAAGAGTGATAAGCAGTACCTGTTCCTCCAGTAGCATCCAGAGCATCCCTCCTGCAACAGCATCCAGAGCATCCCTCCTGCAGCAGCAGCACCCATCAGCTCTTCCACCCTTTATTTAAGTTCTCCAGGGGCCAGATTACTCATTGCCCCCATCTGCTCTCACACTGCAGCCTTTAACCCCTTCTCGTCCCCAGGTCCTGCTCCTCTCCCCCCATCTCACAGGCTGCTTGGCTCCTCTGCCCCCCTGGTCCCTCCTTACCCCAGGACAAGCACCAGTTTCTGCTGATAAAGCCCATTCTGGGGCTCCACCATGGCACTTTGGCAAAGGCTGGTTCACACAGCCCAGGCTCTCTCCAGTTGTTATCTGAGTGTAGCAGGGTAAATTATTTGTGCTGGGAACAACACTTGATAAATGGACTTGAACAGCTGCTTTTCAGCCCAGCAGCCCTGGCCCAGAGTGGGCACAAATTGTCCCATCTGTCCCCTGCCCTTTGCCACCCTTGTCACAAGCGCTGCCCCGTGCTTGGGGGACAAGTCCTGCTGCTCCTCTCCGCGAGGACAGATCCTCCTTTTTTTTCAGTACTGAGGAATCTCTAGATTATTCTGAATGTGTTGTTTTGTTGGGTTGTTTTCTCTTCTGTTTTTAACTGATAAGATGTCCCACCAGATATATCTCTGCATCAAGAGAGGTACAGAAAGCTGCTGATGTTTTTTTTCTGTATCTTTTGTCCATCTCAGTCTCATTTCCCCAGGGAAGGAGGCTCCTGTTGTGCATTTCTTCTCCTGATAACTTGTGGCCCGGGTTTGTCTCACTCCTTTGATGAAGGAAAGCACTCTCATGGGTGTTTTCAGTCACTCAGCTATCCTGGGACAGAAAGACACCACGCAGCAGGGACTGTCCCACAGGGGACAGCAATATCCTGATGTTGGGAGAGCTCGATGTCCCCATGTGCTACCAGCTCATCCTCCGTGGGGCTTTGCCCTCTGCTGCTCCTCCAACCATTCCAGTCAATGAAATAGTTAATAACAAAACCAGCATCCAAACATGTGACAAAACGTGAAATCCCTTTGCTGGGTAACCCAGCAGCCACACAGAGCCCATTACAGGACAAACGCGCTGGTACATCAGTGGCTGTGGCCCCAGGGCATGGGCTACTTGCCCATCAGAGATGGAGGAGGTTGTCACCAGTCAGATCTCAGCACTTGTCACCAGTCAGATCATAGTGTGCAGAGATGGAGAGACACAGGCAGACTCTTCCCTGCAGCAACGTCAGTGAAATAGAGACGAAAATCAGTCCGTTGAGCATCACCCGAACTGTTCCTCTGCGGTTCGGCTAAATGAAAGAGTATGCCTTTTTAATGCAACATGTAATTAGAGAGTGTAAGTCACAGCCAAAAGATTTTATTGAGCCAGAGAAGTATGCGTTTGCATGAGTAATAAGAGCTGCTGCCATTGCACGAGCCAGCGGGGACAGGAACAGCCAGGACAGAGCCCCAGCCTCTCCGCTTCGGATCCGGTTGACACAAGAAGTGCTCCCAAAGCCTCCCTCTGCTGCAGAACGAAAAGATCCTTTTGCAGAGATTAAAATGAATTTATTATTTCACAGTCTGGTATTTACATCACATCTGGAGCAGGTTATTATGTACCCCATTACAAAAATGACTAAATAAGGGATGCAGGCAGCTGCCCGCACACCAGCATCCCTGGGTAGCATTGTGGCCCTGGCCCTCCCTGAGCTGGGATGTCCCTGTGGGGGTCACGGATGCCCAGGGAGGTGTTTGCCCCACTGCAATGCTCTTGTTCAGGCCACATGCCACCGACCCCACCAGCACAGCAGCCCCGAGGTCCCCAGCCCTGGTGACATCAGGAACATGGGGGTTCCATCCTCTACCCTCGAGCTGCCCAGCCAGGGGAAACTGTGCATCCCAGAGAAGGTCATGAGCTCAGCACCAGGAGATGGTACATTTTTCTTTATTTTTAATTAATGCAACAAAGCCTGGTTTGGTTTGGGTCTCTGGCTGGGTATCTGCACAGTGTCAGGCTCACCAGACCTGAGGGCTTCCCCCGCTCGTTATTCTGAAATCGGATTGCAAACACAAGCAGTGCCTGGGACTCTCACGGTAGAGTACAGAGATTAAATTCGCAGCCTGATTAACGCAGTTACCGGGGAAGGAGAAGCCAGCAGCATGCTCCAGGGAGACATTTCACCATCTCTGGGGACTGACGGGGTGTCAGACAGCTCTGGCCACATCTCTGCATCCACCGCATGTGGGCACAGCGGCCAGGTCATGGGGCAGGGAAAGCACAACGCTCTGGGGGTCGGAGCAGCCCCCCCGGTGACACAGGGTCAGGGCTGGAGATCAGCACCTGGGAACCCATCGAGCCAGGAGCTCCGAGTCAAACCGGGAAGGGTTTCACACACCATTGACTTCCCAATTCCTTATGTGATCCTGCTTAAACATCTCAGGAGATGGGGAAAAGTGATTCACAGCAATGATTTCAGCTATTTCAGAATAAAAACCATTTTGGAGGACTGCTGTATGTCGGTCTCTGTATTGTCAAGAGCTCTTGCATGACTGGAGTATTTTATTCAAGAGGATGGGAAAATGAGCCCATTTTTTGGTCAGTGAGTGTGTCCACAGGGCAGGAGGAGACCGCAGAGTGACTGGAGTCTTGCAGCTGTGCTGGGGTCCCACACTTGCAGCTTCTGGGGAAGCTGGAGCTCAGTGGATACTCCAATCCAGTACCTGGTACAGTCCCAGCAGTCGGCACAGGATAGCAACCCCAGAGCATCTCGGAGCATCCCGTCTCCATGGACACTGCCTGGGCCACATCCTGCTGCCAATGGTTCCGCAGAGCCTCGGGGACCCACGCTGGGCTGCTTGGAGGCTATCGGGTGACCTGCAGAGGAGAGGAGTGGGTAGACACCTGAAATGGGAGCAGTCCATCTCTTTGCAGTGTTACCCAACACATCCAGCCAATTCCCGCCCCATCCACAAATTGTCCATGAGCAGCCTCGGGAGATGCAAATCTCCTTTCCTCTTTGCATTCATTTGCTTGGGTGGTCATTAATGGGGTGGTGGCAAGAGGAAAAAGACAATGAGCTAAATGTAGTGTGGCGGTTATCAGTCAGTGATGGATGCCCAGGGCCAGAGGAACCTTCTTGGACATCCATAGAAACACTTGAGCATTAAAAGTGCTTTCTCTGCACAAAAATGATGGCAATCACAAAAAAAATCCCAACATGACTTAATACAATAATTTTATGGCAGGGGATGTGGGGTGAGAAAAATTGAAGCATAAGGAACGATTACACTCAACAATTTGAACAATGATTACAAAATTATGCAACTGATTAACCATGGCATATATGTAATTACTAATGAGTTTGATAAAATTTTAATTATACCTTGTTCTTTGGGGCATTCAGCAAGCCATGAAAATAATAATCATGTAGCGCTTTGTCACAGATGATTGCCTTTGGGATGTTTTCCTGGGTTTTCCATGCCCCAGGCTGGGGAAGGCACAGTCAGGCTTCCCCCCAGCACCCTGCCGGGGGACACAACATGGACATACCTTGGTTGTCTTCACTTTGTTGCCGCTACTGCAGCTCCAGCCTGAGAGGTCGGGCAGCACCTTGCACTCCTCTCCGTCGAGGCACGGCTCCATCTGGCACCACCACTTCTGCAGCACGATGGAGGCTGCGGGAGAGATGGCGTTGGTGGCCGGGCTGTGGCATGGGGGACACGGCACGGGGGGCACTGCTCTGGGTGCTGGGGTTCCAGCCCTGCTGCCTTCGAGGGGTGCAAGTGGGCAGGGGGTGCAGTGCCTCTCTCCATCACAGCCCATGTTTGCAGTGACCCAGCCTCTTTTGACCCAACTGCTCCACCTGCCTCCAAAGCACCCGGTTTTCTCTCCCTACTCCGGGTAAAGGGCCTGATGACAGCCCTGTCCTCGCTCCCAGCAAGAGCAGGGAGCACAGCGTGGTTCACTGACCTACTGCAGGCTCCTCTTACAGAGGCAACGGGACCATTTGCCACTACTCAACTCTCTTAGGCTCTTGTCATTGATGCTTCTGACATGGGTAACCAGAGAGAGCTCCCCTGACTTTGGGAAAAATGACACACACGAGCTGTTTGGGACAAGGAAAGCTGTCCCTGACAACTCATCCTGGCACTCATAGGACACCTGCTGTCAAGCAAATCAATACCATGTTGGCAGAGGCTGCAGCTGCTCCTGCTGGCTCTTCGGTGATGCCATTTGATAAAATATACATGGCTGGAGCTTTGTTCTTGGCAGGTGATGGTGCTGCACGGCTGGAGTCAAGTCCCTGCAGACGTGCAGAGATCGATGCTGCGGTGCCTGGCTCCAGTGCAGTGATGCACCGGAACAGCTTGAACCACTGGAGCACCATAAGCCACCCACGGTACAAATCCCAGGGCTGCATGGGGTGGGATAACAGAGCCACGCAGATGGAGTGTCCCCAAAATGCTCCCTCTCCCCCTCTGCAGGAGCCCCTGGGCATGTCTCCCCTGTTAATTCCAGGGGCACAGAAACTCTGCACCAGCCTGACCGATGGGGGAGCCACAGGTGGGAGGGTTCTCGGTACCTGGCTTGCGGCCACGGGGTACTCACCATCCACACAGGAGGGAGCCGCCCGTGTTGTCCCTGCCACCTGTCCCGGGAAGCAGGAGCATTTCACGGTCTGGGAGCGCTCCTCGATCTTGTTCTTGTTGCAGCACCTGTGAGCTGCAATGACCTCGCACGTGCCGGGCTCCACGTGCACTGCGGGAGAGAAACAGCCACTGTCACGCAGGGTTGTGCACGGAGCCCCCAGGCCACCTCCAGCACACCGGTCCTGCTCCTGCATCATGTTAACAGCCCTCACACCCATCCATCCTGCCCAGCAAAATTAACAGCCTCTCGCCACAGCCAAGCCAAGAGCTTTATTGAAATCAGTCAGCATATTAGTGAATTGTAGCTGATAACGAGATGCACACTTTGCTACAAAAGGGGATGCAGAGTCCCACCGCCTCTGAGCCCACCTAAAACCAACGCTCCCATCTCACCATCACGCGCCATCCTCTCGCTGGAGGACAGAGGACCAGGATGGCATTTCTGCCTTGAGGTGACACAGAAACATCACGGTGTTCATCAGAAATCTGGGCTGCTCTGCTGCTCCCCCTCCCAGCGCCATTAAAATATTAAGAAAGAAAGAAAACTAATGTGCTGGCTTATCACCTCTGGGATCGGGGTTTAGAAGCTAGTTAGCATCGCAAATCAATGACTTTCGCTGGGTAATGGCCCACACAAGCACAATACAAATTAGCCAGACAGGGCTGGAGAGACTTCATCCCCATGACCTGAGAGCAGGAGCTCCCTGCACGTCCTGTTTAATGAGCGCTGGGGGAGCGAGTGCCGAGTCAAGCACGGAGACATCCCCTGGGTCACCAGGAACAGGCTTTTATTCCTGCAGCGAGCAGGAGCCAAGCTGAGAGGGATTGGGGAAGCTGCGTTTCTGCAGCGTGCCATCCCCAAAGGCGTGCAGACAAGCACGCATCCCTCTGTCAGACCCAGCTGCTCCGTAACCTGGGCTCAGGAGGACACTGAGCCCCTTCCACACCCCGAGACGCAGGCAGGAGCCCCCTCACAGGAGCCCTCGGCTGCTGCTGGAGCAAAGGCTCAGGAAAAGGTGCGAGTGGGATGCGTGGGGCTGCAGGGAGCTGAGCAACTGCTGCTGGAGGTCACAGGATCATAGAACATCCTGAGTTGGAAGGGAGCCACAAGGATTATTGAGTCCAGCTCCTGTCCCTGCAAAGGACAACCCAAAAATTCACACCATGTGTCTGAGGACGTTGTCCAGTCTCTTCTTGAATAGTGACAGGCTTGTGGCCGTGACACCTCCCTGGGGAGCCTGTTCCAGTGCTCCAGCACCTCTGGGTGAAGAACCTTTTCCTAATGTCCAAACTGAACCTCCTCTGGCACATCTTCCTGCCATTCCCTCAGGTCGTATCACTGGTTGCCAGAGGGACCAACGCCTTGCTCCTCTTCCTCCCCTTGTGAGGAAGCTGCACACCGCAATGATGTCTCCCCTCAGTCTCCAGGCTGAACAAACTCAATGATTTTAGCCATTCCTCATACATTTTCCCCTCCAAACCCTTCACCAACTTCGTGGCCCTCCTCCAGCAGCTTTTGGAAAGCAGCCACTTCACCTTCTCAAATGAAAGCTCAACAAAACGGGATCTCTCCCCAGGCACCGGGGGAAATCCCTCTGCCTTGCAGCAGCATTTTCACAGCCCTGCTGGGAAATCCTGATCTAAATGCCACATTTCAGTTTGTCCCAGCTGGGCATGGCTGTGCCAGCTTGCAGCCCAAGCACTCCTGGTCCCTCTCCTGATCCCACCATGGCCAAGCACCAGGCAGGAGATGGAAGAGCAGGACATGAGGAGCCGCCCCAGGACCCAGCGATACCACCAGCCTGGGGACACGGCAGAGAGACATCAGCTGCTGCGTGGAAAGGCCACATTCCAATGTGAACGTGGGCAGTGACAACACCGCTTATCCCTCGCAGGCTGCTCTGGGTGAGCCACACACCCCTGCACCCGCCGGCACATGGAGAGGATGGGCTGTGCAATTACCACGGCTTTAATTGGGCTTTATTTATTGTTATTTCATGGTCATTTTTCTTTTAATGAACCATCGCTTTTCATTTCTGCCCATAATAATTACACAATTACCTATCCTGGAAGTATTTTGTAATAGCATCTCTGGCCATAAATTTTATCCTCCCGTTTAAATGCCATCATAATTCAGCTTTAATGATAATTTCCATTCTTTTTGTATGCAGAAATGGTAGACTTCGGTGACAGCGAGAAGGAAAGCAACTCATTACAGAACAAACATGACTGTTTTGCCCTGGTTTTATGGTTAATGGGATCGTTCAAATTATCTGAGGAATCCTTGGCTTTGGCTGACCATGAACCCCCATTCCCACCACGCTCTGGTCCAGGACCACAAGGAGTCCCTCACCCACCCCACACACTCCAAAAAGAGGTTTTTATACCCTCCAACTCCTTCAGTGCTCACACTTAGTTGTGGTTTTAACTCATTTTTATAAAAGCCTTCCTGCAAAGCTTCATTAGCAGAGCTCTTCCCAGGGGGAAGGGCCAGACGACCCCTCTGCTCCCTCTCACTTCTGCTCTCTGGCTTCTCATTTTCAGCTAATTTACAAAGGTTCAGCCGAGGGAAAGCCAGGCAGAACTGAGAAATCGCTCATTACAGCCGTGCAATAAGAGCTCGCTAACACACCAGAGCCCTTTTAATTTGCTCAAAAAGGTGCAGCACGGAGATAAAGCAAAAATTCAGCTGTGGCTGAGTACCACAGCAGCTCGGTGCCGGACCCGCGGGCACCCACTGTGTCCCTGCCGGTCGCACCAAGGGATCACAGCCATCCTGGGCAGGTGTGCAGACAGAAAGAAGATGCTCCCACCAGCACAGACAGACATGGTTCATCTCCGGCTTGTGCCTTGCCCCCAGCTATCCAAGCACAGCATGGGGGGGACGCAAAACCCAGAGCAGATGAGAGATGCTCTCACTGACAGGACCCTGTACCAGGCTGCAGGGAGCACAAAGGGCAGATGCGAGCTTCACCACAGAAAGGTTCAGAAAGCCTTTGTCTTTCTTCCAAAGCAGAGAGCTTTCCTTTGAGCCTGTCCGAGCCCAGGCAGCTGCTGCTCCGTGTCGGGCAGCAAATTGCAGTGTCCTGGGTAGAGCTGCCACCCAGGAGCTCGGTGCATGTGGACGGATGGCCCATCGCCCACAGCCAGGCTGCTCCTTGTGCTGAGCAGCAGGAAACTTCCGACCAGATAGGACTGCAAATGCAAATCGGATGGTGCGTTTAACAGCAAGAGCAGGAAAGCCCCAGAGAGCCTGGGACAAGTTCCAGAGCCTCTGGCATGTCTCTCCCTCCCATTTTTCTGGTATTTCCCCACTGGAACCATTAAAAACCAACCAAACAAAAAAATCTTATCTCGTGGAACCATAAAAGCATCGTAAGAGCACACGGCTTTTGAATCCTGCATGCAAAAATAAAAGAAAAACGCTGTCCTACTCTGGCTGACCTTTAAGTGAGCGGCAGAACATGGGGTTTTTTATGGTATAACCTGAAATGACACATTTGGTGTGTCTCAGGGAGGTCTTGGGCACTGCTCCACATGTTCAGTGTAAAATATCACCCTGCGTGCTGGTGGGGAGTTGTAAAATAAAGAGAAATTGGATACATGGAACTGCCCAAACCCTCCTGTGAACACCAGGACCGAGCAGCAGCGGCGTGAGCGATCTGTGCTCCCTGCCCGCAACAACTCTACTACTAATACGCACTAAATAATTAAGGTCTTAAAATCACTCCTACCTTAGATGCATTTATTATTTAAGGGGGTTTTGGAGAGAAGCAAGCTTGTTTTTATTGCTCATTATCACTGTGTGTCAGCTGGGATTTTTTACTACCTTGTCACTTCAAGACTCCACATCATGCTCTGTCCCCCTTCGTTGCACGTGCAAGTGTGTGCACACGCATGAGCTGCCCGTGCAAAGCCCATCACTTCACACTTGGAAGCAGACAACCAAATGTCTGGGCTGTGTTGAGCACGGCTGCAAGTTTTCTGCCACCATGCGAGAGATGGATCAACACCCAACCTGTGGTGCTTCCCATCACCCAGCGCAGCTCCTGCCTCATCTGGAGAGGGTGGCTCAGGAAAATGTTCCATGTGGACGTAAAGGCTGCACATAGAATCATAGAAAGTCCTGACCTGGAAGGGGCTCACAAGGATCATTGAGTCCATTGATTCCCTGCATAGGACAACCCCAAAATTCACACCATGTGTCTGAAGGAGAAACCAAGACTTCACCAAACAAGATGCAATCTTGCAGAAGCATCTCACAAATAAGCGCCACTGAGCTGCTGTCTTCACTCTGAGCAGCGATGCACTGACCAGTAAATCTCTCTTACGAGATAATCAGAAATCAGTGCTCTCCATTCACTCAGAAAAACCTCATTTCCCCAAAGCAAATCCCAGCTGACTAAACGTCTTTACTTCTGCCCTGGGTTGAGTGATGAATGCGAACAAAGGCGAAGATGGCACTTTGATTATCAGCGTTACAGGGGTTTAGCTGAAGATGCTGGGGCCACCTTTGTGGGAGCCATATCCAGCCAAGCAAGCCCTGTTCAGCCTGTAGAGCTCACCACGTTACATGGGGGATTAAATTGCTGGTGAATCATTCTTCACCAAGGAGTCTTCTATTGCATTTCCAAATGACTTAATCTCTGCACTTGATTCATGTGGCTGTTTAAATCCAACCATGTACCCCAAGAAGCATCGCTTGGTGTGGACATATCACTGTCCCCACGTGCTGGTGGCCACAAGTGATGCAATTTCCACAGCCAGATGTTCACAGTGTGGTGTTTCCATGCATGGCCAACACAGGGTCTGCACATGGGCTTCCTGTTCAAGAAATTCATGAGTTTGGGGGCTCTGAAACCTCGTGGCCACATTGTCACAAATAAAAACGTTCCTTTGCTATCACTCATTTTTAAGTGCCATACCTGGTTTTAGTTGTGGACAAACACAATGCTCTAAATGGCTGAAAGGACTGGATACGTCCCTCCTGTTCTGTACATAATCCATCAGCATCACTGATCCTGCGGGTCACAGGCATCAGGGGTACAGATACCCCCATTTGCAAAATTCTTATAGTGCCAGGAATCCAGGATGTAGAGAAAGAAATCATGTTAATATAGACACAGAGCGGGGTTC